>NC_092708.1:183906049-184206049 GCF_047496885.1 Scyliorhinus torazame | reverse complement strand
GATTAAAGTAAAAATAACAACTTGCCTGAGCCTTGCATGAAGTTTAAAAAAATCCTCCTTGCTGGGAAGTCGCGTGACAACAACAGATGTGAAAGCAAGACGGCAGAGGAAGAACATGGGACTGGAATGAAAGATGGAGGTGGTGGAGATACGATGATGATGGGCATGAACTCAAAGGCTGGTGGTCGAGGCCTGTGGGAAACTGCAGAACTTGCCGGAATTCCATGAAAAGGCTTTGGGGACGTTCGAGGCGGAGGCTTGTGGATGAAAGATGATGAAAATGAATTCCTTATTGTGAGAAAAATAAACGGATATCGGATCAATGTGTTTGACTAAAAATCTAACTTCGGAAATCTTGCCTCACCATGAGTGTCTTTATTGTGTTAAAATGAAGCTCTTTATCCCATTATGGTGTAAGTTTTGCATTATTATATTCGATCATTTTTATCCGTAATCGTTTCGCTTTTGTATCACCTTGTGCAGAGGCAGCAGATTCGGTGAATCTGAAGCTAAAGTCATTACAGAATCTGTCCATCATTCTACATCTTCACTGATATGACAATTCACATTGTTTCCTAAGCGTTTTGCAAATGGATCACTTTCCAAAGTTTACAGTGCAGTGTTTATTGTTGGCGGTTCCTTTTTTATCAAATTAACATATGATTCAATTAATTCTGACTTATTTATATTACAAAAACCAGAATAAATAATTCTTAATCTGCCAAATTTGAGTTTAAGGAAGGTAATCTTTCATCTGTTTAAGTATAATGTCAACAGGTGTGAAAAGTGAAGTCTTTCAGGATAATATTTGTTTAATAATCTTAACTTAAAAAAAAGACTGATGGGGAAGTTGTCTCCACTAATGTTACAAGGTAGCCTCATCCCAATGTCTATGAACAAACTCTTCTGGCCAGAAAGCAATGGAATCCAATCGTAATATTCAGATCTGAAAATCCCTCAACAGTAACTCAGGTCCAATGACACATTCACCAGTTAAAGGCCAACTTTATAATGCTTTTATTTGAAGAAAACTAGACAAACATGCCAGTGAGGAGGGATTATTTATCACGGCTGGAATTTCTGCACCAGCTTCACAGCTGGAATGGAATGTTTAAAGATGAAAAGATTTGGAGACAGTTGTTTCAGACAGTCCTTCTTAGTCAGGAAGAGGAAGGAGTCAGTTACTGAGCAGTGGAGAACAAAATTTAAATCAAATCAGTTGGGCAACATTACACATTTTGATGGGGTATAAACTTCATGGACGGATTTGTCAGCTGTTGAATCGACACCAAGGTGTCTTCAGGAGAAATGATCAAGGAGAATGTGATCTGCTAAAGTTCCCTAGATTTTAGAATTGTTCCTATGGATTGGGAAGTAGCAAATGTATTCCCACTGTTCAAGAAAGAACTGAGGGAGAAAATTGGAAACTATAGCTTGGAATCAATTGTGGCGAAAATGATGAAATCTATTGTAACAGACTGTGTAACAGGGAACGTGGACAATCACAATATGATTGGGCAGAGTCAACAGGGTGTTAACTCATGTTTGACAAAACTATTAGTGCTTTTTGGGTTGTAGCTAGCAGGGTAGATAAGGGAGAACCAGTGCATGTAGCATATTTACATTTTCAGAAAGCTTTCCATAAGGTGCCCCCACAAGAGGTTGTTGCACAAGTTCATGGAACAGAGGGAATATATTAGCATGGATGGAAAACAGAGAGGAGGACTAAACAAGTCATTTTCATGTTGACAGGTTGTAAATAGTGGGGGGCTATAAGGATCTGTATTTGGCTCTCAGTTTACAAACTATTGACTGTAACATATATAAACTTGCTGGAAAAGTAAACAGTGAGTAGGATGTAAAGAGGCCGCAGAAGGATACAGACAGGTTAAATGAGAGGCAAAATGGGGTGAAAGATGAAATAAACTGCAGGGAAATACAAAATTATTGATTTTGGTAGGAAGACCGAGAGAATACCCTTGAAATGTGGGAGACTAGAAAATGTTGGTACTTGTACATGAATCACAAAGTTAACCTGCAGGTATAGCAAGCAATTAGGAGATCCTTTTTTTGCGAGAGTATTGCAGTATAAGAGTAATGATATCTTACTGTAATTATCTTGGGCTTTGGTGAGACTAGTTTTTATCTCCTTACCCGAGGAAGGATATACTTTTTTTTTTCTTTCATGGGATGTGAGTGTTACATCTAGTGCTCATTCCTAATTACCCCTGACGTGTGGCTTGCGAGACCATTTCAGAGGGCAGTTAAGAGTCAACCATATTGTTCGGAGTCACATGTAGACCAGACCGGGTAAGAACGGCAGATTACTCTCTGGAGTTTAAAAAACGATGCATATTAATGTCGGGAATTCTTAGAGGGATTAACAGACTGAATTTCCTGGTTGTGGCAGCTGGAACACAGAGTCACAATCTCAGGATCAGGGACCCATCATTTAGAATGGAGATGAAGAGAAATTTCTTTAGTCAGAGTGTGGTGGATCTTTGGAATTCTCTACGTAGAGGCAGCGGATGCTCAGTCATTGAGTATGCCCAAGACAGATACAGATAGATGTTTGGACACTGAGGGAATCAAACAATATGGAGACAGTGAAAGTAGAGTTGAGCTTGAAGATCAGCCATGACTTTATTGAATAATGGAGCAGATTCAAACAACCATGTGGCCTGCTCACATTCCTGATTCAGATAGTCTTCATTTCTGGCTTAAACACAGTTCCTGGATTTTTAATCACATGCCTTGTGTTCATTTTTGTGCCTCACTTCATCATCCAGACAGGTTTCTAGTTGTAGAACTGCACACAGTATTCCAACACTGCAGTCTCACTGAGGT
Organism: Scyliorhinus torazame; assembly: GCF_047496885.1. NCBI lineage: Eukaryota > Metazoa > Chordata > Chondrichthyes > Carcharhiniformes > Scyliorhinidae > Scyliorhinus > Scyliorhinus torazame. Next base: position 184,203,202 of record NC_092708.1, on the reverse strand, counting down.
TTAATTTAGGTCCATCATTGCAGGTTTTATTTGATCTACATTTTACCATAAACTCCACCTATTCCTCCAGCTTTTACAACCCACATTTAGACTCCAGGCAGATTTCCTTCCCTGGCTTTGGTCTTTCGTGAAGCTTGTGGGCAAAGCGAAGCCATGCCCACACAAACCAAGGCAGATGTCAATACTTGATGTACCGAACAGAAAATTGAAATTTTTCCAGGCTGTAACTGTGACCTCTCAGGATGGAACTTGGGACAGATAACAACTGACCAACACGAAGAAGGTGTTGTAGCGGCACATTCTGATACTCCTGATGCAATGACTCAGTCTCAGCAACATGATAGCACATGGCAGAACGGTAGCACAGTGGGTTAGCACAGTTGCTTCACCGCTCCAGGGTCCCAGGTTCGATTCCCGGCTTGGGTCCCTGTCTCTGTGGAATCTGCACGTTCTCCCCGTGTGGGCGTGAGTTTCCTCCGGGTGCTCCGGTTTCCTCCAACAGTCCAAAGATGTGCGGGTTAGGTGGATTGGCCATGCTAAATTGCCGTTAGTGACCAAAAAAGGATAGGTGGGGTTATGGGGATGGGATGGGCTTGGGTAGGGTGCTCTTTCCAAGGGCCAGTGCAGACTCGATGGGCCAAATGGCCTCCTTCGACACTGTAAATTCTATGATTCTATGATGAAGGCAAAATTCTAGTTGTTGCTCTCCATTCAGATGAGCCACATGAAAAAAAAGAGGAGATTGTAGTTTCCTGGCTGCTACTATAGGAAGGACCTACCCTGATTTTGGTTCGGGGGTAGGTGAGGAGGTGGAAGCTGGTTAAAAGTTCTCACTGAATCTTCTTGCTAATCCTTTCTGCTGCTTCACTTGGATATTCTTGAACACCCAATAGGGAAAGTCTGAGGAAAGTGAATTGGGAGGATGGGTTGCTTTGCCATTATGCTCATTGTATGAAATACACTGGGCCCACATCTACCAGAGCTGTAGGCCTTACTCTGGGTGATAGAGGCAGCCAAGACCGGATGTGTCTACATCCCAAGCCTATGAATGAATACGCTGGGAGGGAAATGAAGAGGAAAAGATTGTGTGTGTGGGTGTCGACAGTATGTGCATCTCCTTCTTGTGTTCGTCTCTCTTCTCCCTCCCCTCTGTCTCTCTCTTTGCTGCATCTTTGACACCTTCCTACCTCTGTCAAATCTTTTTCTTGCAAGTTCTTCTCTTTTAACCAAACCTTATCCGTGCCTCCATTCTCCCTCCCTTTTACCTTTCTTTCTTTCTCATTCTTGGTTTTTTGTTCATTTTCCTCATCCTTTCTCTGCCATTCTCTCTTTCCCATCCCCTCCTCTTTCACCTCTTTTCTTCCCACCTCAATCCTTCATTCTGTGTCCTTTTCTCCTATTTCCCTTCTCTTGTCTCCTCTTAATCATCTCATTGTTTCTTTCCTTTTCTCTCTCTCTCATACGAACATATGAATTAGGAGCTGAGTAGCCCGTTCAGCCCCTTGAGCCTGCTCCCCATTCAATAAGATCACAGCTGATCGAATTGTAACCTCAGCTTCACATGCCTACCCCCGATAATGTCGACGAGGTTTACTACAGGTTTTAAAAAACGGAACCAGGCAAAGGAAACCCGATGAGGTCTCACGGGTTAAGCACATCCCCTGTGGGGAGAGGGACATGCCTCCGCAGTTCCCTGGCACTTCCCCCGGTATCCGGCACTGCCCCTTCACACTGCCCCTGACATCCTGACACTTCCCCCTCACACTACCCCAGCATCCTGGCACTGCCCCGTCACACCGCTCCAGCGTCCTGGCACTACCCCCTGGCACTGCCCCAGCACCCTGGCACTACCCGATCACACTGCCCCAGCATCCTGGCACTGCCCCCTGCCACTGCCCCAGCACGCTGGCACTACCCCGTCACACCGCTCCAGTGTCCTGGCACTGCTCCTTCACACTGCTCCAGCGTCCTGGCATTACCCCATCACACTGCCCAGAGCACCCTGGCACTGCTCCCTGGCACTATCCCAGCACCCTGGCACTGCCCCCTCACACTGCCCCAGCACCCTGGCACTGCTCCCTGGCACTGCCCCAGCACCTTGGCACTCTGGCTCTGCCCCTGGCACCCAGGCACAGCCAGGGACAGTGCCAGGGCAGCCCCTGGGAATTCCATGGGCCCTTGAAAAATGGCGTCCCTGTCTCTGGAGGGCTGGTTTATTCAGGCCCCGCCCACCAGCTTGACAGTGTGGGACTCGCCTCCAGGATTTATTTTTCTAAGCGCTGTAAAATATGGTGAGGAAAACCGACTGAGCGGCAGGCGACCGAAACACAATGGGCTGGATTCTCCGATTTTGCGGCTAAGTGACGACGCCGGCGTGGGAACTGTGGCGTTTTACGACGCCAAAATCAGCGCTGAAGCCGCACTGATTCTGGGACCAGTGAGGGGCTAGCAGCGGCTCTGGGTAAAACCCCTGGCTCCCGTGCCAAAAACGGCCGGAGAAGGTCAGGTCCGTGGCCGCACATGCGCACGGCGACGACCTGCAGCGGTCACACCACACAACATGACGCCGGCCGTGCGTGGACCCCACCTGCCAAACACTGCCACCCCCGGCCACCCCCAACCAGTCCCCCCAGCCCTCGCGGAAATCGCCCCGGCCAGCAGCATGGCTTCTGCCCGACTGTGGTGGCGCTGGACAGTCTGTGGCCCCCACGTTGGGACCCCGACCACTGAGACCACACGTCAACCGCGCGGTCGGGAACTCGGCCCATCAGGAGCGGAGCATCAAGGGAGGGCACTCTGATGATGGATCAACGCCGTTCCAACGGCGTGCGGCTCGCAACGCGATGACGTCATTCGAGGGGGAGGAGAATAGAAAATCAGCATCAAACCGGCGCCGCCCCTGATTTGGCCGTCAGAGTGGATTCTCCGCCTGATCGGCGCTTACGAAATCGGCATCTGGCAACGGAGAATCCCTCCCATTTTCCTCGCCGGAGCCAGCACTCGAGGGAAAAAAGGAAATTTCCGCCCTCTGCTGTCACAGCATTTTGAGGAGAGATTTCAACAGATTCTTCACGCTCTGACCAAAAAGATTTATCTCCATCTTCATCTTAAGTGGCTGAAGCCTCGTTAAAAACAGTGGCCCCTAGTTCTAGATTCTCCGACAAGAGGGAATATCCCGTCCTCATGCACCCTGTCAGTACCCCTCAGGATTGCAAAGGTTTTGATCAAGTCACTGCTTGCTCTTCTAAACACTAGTGGGTACAAAACTAAGGTCTCCAAACGTTCCAGAAATTTGATGGGATAGCTTATTGAGCTAATCCATCAATCACCAGTGGATGTCAGGCTAGGAACATTACAACAGGCAGAGAATGTGGGTGTTGCTATACAGATTATGACAGGCAGAGACTGCGGGTGTTGCTGTACAAATTGCAACAGGCAGAGACTGCCGGTGTTGTTGTACAGATTACAACAGGCACAGATTGTGGGTGCAGCTGTACAGATTACAACAGGCAAAGACTGTGCATGTTGTTTACAGATTGCAACAGGCAGAGACTGTGGGTTTTGTTGTACAGATTACAACAGGCAAAGATTGCGGGTGTTGCAGTACAGATTACAACAGGCAGAGACTGCGGGTTTTGTTGTACAAAATACAATAGGCAGAGACTTGCGGCTTTTGTTGTACAAATTACAACAGGCAGATACTGCGACTTTTGTTGCACAGAGTACAACAGGCAGAGATTGCGGGTGTTGCAGTACAGATTACAACAGGCAGAGACTGTGGGTGTTGCAGTATGGATTACAGCAGGCGGAGACTGCAGGTGTTGCAGTACAGAATACAACAAGCAGAGACTGCGGGTGCTGCAGTACAGATTACAACAGGCTGAGACGCCGTGTGTTGCAGTACAGATTGCAGCAGGCAGAGATTGCGGTTGTTGCAGTATAGATTATAGAAGGTGGAGACTGTGGGTTTTGTTGTACAGATCACAACAGGCGGAGGTTGCGAGTTTTTTTGTACAGATTACAACAGGCGGAGTATGTGGGTTTTGTTGTCCATATTACAACAGGCAGAGACTGCGGGTGTTGCAGTATAGATGACAGCAGGTGGAGACTGCGGACGTTGTACAGATCACAACAGCTAGAGGCTGCGGGTTTTGTTTAACAGATTACAACAGGCGGAGGATGTGGGTTTTGTATTACAAATTACAACAGGCTAACACTGCGGGTGTTGCTGCACAGATTGCAACAGGCAGAGACTGTGGGTGTTGCAGTACAGATTAGAACAGGCAGAGACTGCGGGAGTTGCTGTACAGATTGCAACAGGCAAAGTCTGCGGGTGTTGCAGTACAGAATACAACAAGCAGAGACTGCGGGTGCTGCAGTACAGATTACAAAAGGCAGAGACTACGTGTGTTGCAGTACAGATTACAGCAGGCAGAGATTGTGGGTGTTGCAGTACAGATTATAGAAGGCGGAGACTGTGGTTGTTGCAGTACAGATTACAACAGGCAGAGACTGTGGGTGATGTACAGATTACCGCAGGCAGAGACTGTGGGTTTTGTTGTACAGATTACAACAGGCCGAGTATGTGGGTTTTGTCATACAGATTACAACAGGCAAAGACTGCGGGTGGTGCTGTACAGTTTGCACCAGGCAGAGACTGTGGGTGTTGCAGTACAGATTACAACAGGCAGAGACTGTGGGTGTTGCTGTACAAACTACAACAGGTAGAGACTGCGGCTGTTGCAGTATAGATCATAACAGGCAGAGAATGCAGATGTTGCAGTACAGATTATAGAAGGTGGAGACTGCGGTTGTTGCAGTACAGATTACAACAGGCAGAGACTGTGGGTTTTGTTGTACAGATCACAACAGGCAGAGGCTTCAGGTTTTGTTGTACAGATTACAACAGGCGGAGTATGTGGGTTTTGTCATACAGATTACAACAGGCAAAGACTGCGGGTGTTGCTGCACAGTTTGCACCAGGCAGAGACTGTGGGTGTTGCAGTACAGATTACAACAGGCAGAGACTGCGAGTGTGGCAGTACAGATTACAACTGGCAGAGACTGTGGGTGTTGCTGTACAAACTACAACAGGTAGAGACTGCAGCTGTTGCAGTATAGATCATAACAGGCAGAGAATGCAGGTGTTGCAGTACACTGCAACAGGCAGAGGCTGCGGGTGTTGCAGTACAGATTACAGCAGGTGGCGATTGCGGGCGTTGCTGTACAGACTACAACAGGCAGATACTGAGGCTGTTGCAGTACAGATCACAAAAGGCTGAGATTGCAGGTATTGCAGTAGAGATTACAGCAGGCAGAGACTGCAGCCATTGCAGTAATGATTACAACAGGCAGAGATTACGGGTGTTGATGTACAATACAACAGGTAGAGACTACGGGTGTTGCAGTACAGATTACAGCAGGCAGAGATTGTGGGTGTTGCAGTACAGATTATAGAAGGCGGAGACTGTGGTTGTTGCAGTACAGATTACAACAGGTGGAGACTGTTGGTTTTGTTGTGCAGATCACAACAGGCGGAGGCTGTGGGTGATGTACAGATTACCGCAGGCAGAGACTGTGGGTTTTGTTGTACAGATCACAACAGGCAGAGGCTTCAGGTTTTGTTGTACAGATTACAACAGGCCGAGTATGTGGGTTTTGTCATACAGATTACAACAGGCAAAGACTGCGGGTGGTGCTGTACAGTTTGCACCAGGCAGAGACTGTGGGTGTTGCAGTACAGATTACAACATGCAGAGACTGTGGGTGTTGCTGTACAAGCTACAACAGGTAGAGACTGCGGCTGTTGCAGTATAGATCATAACAGGCAGAGAATGCAGGTGTTGCAGTACAGATTATGGAAGGTGGAGACTGCGGTTGTTGCAGTACAGATTACAACAGGCATAGACTGTGGGTTTTGTTGTACAGATCACAACAGGCAGAGGCTTCAGGTTTTGTTGTACAGATTACAACAGGCGGAGTATGTGGGTTTTGTCATACCGATTACAACAGGCAAAGACTGCGGGTGTTGCTGTACAGTTTGCACCAGGCAGAGACTGTGGGTGTTGCAGTACAGATTACAACAGGCAGAGACTGCGAGTTTGGCAGTACAGATTACAACTGGCAGAGACTGTGGGTGTTGCTGTACAAACTACAACAGGTAGAGACTGCGGCTGTTGCAGTATAGATCATAACAGGCAGAGAATGCAGGTGTTGCAGTACACTGCAAAAGGCAGAGGCTGCGGGTGTTGCAGTACAGATTACAGCAGGTGGAGATTGCGGGCGTTGCTGTACAGACTACAACAGGCAGATACTGAGGCTGTTGCAGTACAGTTCACAAAAGGCTGAGATTGCAGGTGTTGCAGTAGAGATTACAGCAGGCAGAGACTGCAGCCATTGCAGTAATGATTACAACAGGCAGAGATTACGGGTGTTGATGTACAATATAACAGGTAGAGACTACGGGTGTTGCTGTATAGATTACAACAGGAAGAGACTGTGGGTGTTGCTGTACAGATTACAACAGGCAGTGACTGTGGGTGTTTCTGCACAGATTACAACAGGAACAGATTGTGGGTGTAGCTGTACAGATTACAACAGGCAGAGACTGTGGGTGTTGCAGTACAGATTTAAAAAGGCAAAAATTGCAGGTGTTGCAGTACAGATTACAACAGGCAGAGACTGCAGGTGTTGCTGTACAGATTGCAACAGGCAGAGACTGTGGGTGTTGCTGTACAGACTACAACAGGCAGATACTGAGGCTGTTGCAGTACAGATCACAACAAGCCGAGATTGCAGGTATTGCAGTAGAGATTACAGCAGGCAGAGACTGCAGCCATTGCAGTACAGATTACAACAGGCAGAGATTACGGGTGTTGATGTACAATACAACAGGTAGAGACTACGGGTGTTGCTGTAAAGATTACAACAGGAAGAGACTGTGGGTGTTGCTGTACAGATTACAACAGGCAGTGACTGCGGGTGTTTCTGCACAGATTACAACAGGAACAGATTGTGGGTGTAGCCGTACAGATTACAACAGGCAGAGACTGTGGGTGTTGCAGTACAGATTTTAAAAGGCAAAAATTGCGAGTGTTGCAGTACAGATTACAACAGGCAGAGATTGCGGGTGTTGCAGTACTAATTACAACAGGCAGAGACTGCGGGTGTTGCTGTACAGATTGCAACAGGCAGAGACAGCGGGTGTTGCAGTACAGATTAAAACAGGCAGAGACTGTGGGTGTTGCAGTGCAGATTACAGCACGCGGAGACTGTGGGTGTTGCAGTACAAATTACAACAGGCAGAGACTGCTGGTTTTGTTGCACTGATTACAATAGGCAGAGGCTGCGGGTGTTATACAGATTAAAACAGGCAGAGAATGTGGGTTTTGTTGGACAGATCACAACAGGCGAAATATGCAGGTTTAGTTGTACAGATTACAACAGGCGGATTATGTGGGTTTTGTTGTACAGATTATAACAGGCAAAGACTGCGGATGTTGCTGTACAGATTGCAACAGGCAGTGACTGCGGGTGTTGCAGTACAGATTACAGCAGGTGGAGATTGCGGGCGTTGCTGTACAGACTACATCAGGCAGATACTGAGGCTGTTGCAGTACAAATCACAAAAGGCTGAGATTGCAGGTATTGCAGTACTAATTACAACAGGCAGAGACTGCGGGAGTTGCTGTACAGATTGCAACAGGCAGAGACAGCGGGTGTTGCAGTACAGATTAAAACAGGCAGAGACTGTGGGTGTTGCAGTGCAGATTACAGCACGCGGAGACTGTGGGTGTTGCAGTACAAATTACAACAGGCAGAGACTGCGGGTTTTGTTGCACTGATTACAATAGGCAGAGACTGCGGGTGTTATACAGATTACAACAGGCAGAGAATGTGGGTTTTGTTGGACAGATCACAACAGGCGGAATATGCAGGTTTAGATGTACAAATTACAACAGGCGGATTATGTGGGTTTTGTTGTACAGATTATAACAGGCAAAGACTGCGGGTGTTGCAGTACAGATTACAGCAGGTGGAGATTGCGGGCGTTGCTGTACAGACTACATCAGGCAGATACTGAGGCTGTTGCAGTACAGATCACAAAAGGCTGAGATTGCAGGTATTGCAGTAGAGATTACAGCAGGCAGAGACTGCAGCCATTGCAGTAATGATTACTACAGGCAGAGATTACGGGTGTTGATGTACAATACAACAGGTAGAGACTACGGGGGTTGCTGTATAGATTACAACAGGAAGAGACTGTGGGTGTTGCTGTACAGATTACAACTGGCAGTGACTGCGAGTGTTTCTGCACAGATTACAACAGGAGCAGATTGTGGGTGTAGCTGTACAGATTACAACAGGCAGAGACTGTGGATGTTGCAGTACAAATTTAAAAAGGCAAAAATTGCGGGTGTTGCAGTACTGATTACAACAGGCAGAGACTGCGGGTGTTGCTGTACAGATTGCAACAGGCAGAGACTGTGGGTGTTGCTGTACAGATTACAACAGGCAGATACTGAGGCTGTTGCAGTACAGATCACAACAAGCCGAGATTGCAGGTATTGCAGTAGAGATCACAGCAGGCAGAGACTGCAGCCATATCAGTACAGATTACAACAGGCAGAGATTACGGGTGTTGATGTACAATACAACAGGTAGAGACTACGGGTGTTGCTGTATAGATTACAACAGGAAGAGACTGTGGGTGTTGCTGTACATATTACAACAGGCAGAGACTGCGGTTGTTTCTGCACAGATTACAACAGGAACAGATTGTGGGTGTAGCCATACAGATTACAACAGGCAGAGACTGTGGGTGTTGCAGTACAGATTTTAAAAGGCAAAAATTGCGAGTGTTGCAGTACAGATTACAACAGGCAGAGATTGCTGGTGTTGCAGTACTAATTACAACAGGCAGAGACTGCGGGAGTTGCTGTACAGATTGCAACAGGCAGAGACAGCAGGTGTTGCAGTACAGATTAAAACAGGCAGAGACTGTGGGTGTTGCAGTGCAGATTACAGCACGCGGAGACTGTGGGTGTTGCAGTACAAATTACAACAGGCAGAGACTGCGGGTTTTGTTGCACTGATTACAATAGGCAGAGACTGCGGGTGTTATACAGATTACAACAGGCAGAGAATGTGGGTTTTGTTGGACAGATCACAACAGGCGGAATATGCAGGTTTAGTTGTACAAATTACAACAGGCGGATTATGTGGGTTTTGTTGTACAGATTATAACAGGCAAAGACTGCGGATGTTGCTGTACAGATTGCAACAGGCAGTGACTGTGGGTGTTGCAGTACAGATTACAGCAGGTGGAGATTGTGGGCTTTGCTGTACAGACTCCAACAGGCAGAGACTGAGGCTGTTGCAGTACAGATCACAACAGGCCGAGATTGCAGGTATTGCACTATAGATTAGAGCAAGCAGAGACTGCAGCTGTTGCAGTACAGATTACAACAGGCAGAGATTATGGGTGTTGCTGTACAATGCAACAGGCAGAGACTATGGGTGTTCCTGTACAGATTACAGCAGCCAGGGACTGCCGGATCGCAGTACAGATTACAACAGGCGTGGACTGCGGGTGGTGTACAAATTACAACAGGCGGCGACTGTGGTTACTGCAGTACAGATTACAACAGGCAGAGATTGCAGGTGTTGCAGTACAGATTACGACAGGCGGAGATTGCAGATGTTGTACACATTGCATCAATCGGAGACTGTTGGTGTTGCAGTACAGATTACAACAGGCAGAGATTGCGGGAGTTGCAGTACTGATTACAACAGGCAGAGACTGCTGGTGTTGCAGTACAGACTACAGCAGGTGGAGACTGCGGGTGTTGCAGTACAAATTACAACAGGCATATACTGCGGGTTTTGTTGCACAGATTACAATAGGTGTCATATGCACATTTTGTTGTACAGATTACAACAGGCGGTGTATGTGGGTTTTGATGTACAGATTATAACAGGCAAAGACTGCGGGTGTTGCTGTACAGATTGCAACAGGCAGAGACTGTGGGTGTTGCTGCACATATTGCAAAAGGCAGTGACTGCGGGTGTTGCAGTACAGATTACAACAGGCAGAGACTGCGGGCATTGCTGTACGAAATACAACAGGTAGAGGTTGCGGCTGTTGCAGGACTGATCATAACAGGCAGAGAATGCAGGTGTTGCAGTACATTGCAACAGGCAGAGACTGCGGGTGTTCCAGTACAGATTACAACAGGCAGAGACTGTGGTGTTGCTGTCCAAATTACAACAGGCAGAGACTGCGAGTGGTGCTGTACAGATTACAACAGGCAGTGACTGTGGGTGTTGCTGTTCAGATTACAACAGGCAGAGACTGCGGGTGTTTCTGCACAGATTACAACAGGAACAGATTCTGGGTGTAACTGTACAGATTACAACAGGCCGAGATTGTGGGTGTTGCAGTACAGATTACAACAGGCAGAGACTGCGGGTAGTGCAGTACAGATTACAGAAGGTGGAGATTGCGGGTGTTGCTGTATAGACTACAACAGGCAGAGTCTGTGGGTGTTGTAGTACAGATTAAAGCAGGTGGAAACTTCTAGTGTCAGATTACAGAAGGTGGAGGCTGTGGGTGTTGCAGTACAGAAGAATGCAGGCAAAGAATGCAGGTATTGCTGTATAGATTACAGAAGGTGGAGACTGCGGCTGTTGCAGTATAGATTACAGATGGCAGGGACTGCGGGTGTTGCAGTATAGATTACAACAGGCAGAGACTGCAGGTGTTGCAATACAGATTACAACAGGCAGAGATTGCGTGTGTTGCAGTACATTACAACAGGCAGAGTCTGTGGGTGTTGCTGTACAGACTACAACAGACAGAGTCTGTGACTGTTGCAGAACAGATCATAACAGGCAGAGAATGCAGGTGTTGCAGTACATTGCAACAGGCAGAGACTGCAGGTGTTGCAGTACTGATTACAGCAGGTGGAGTTTGCGGGCATTGCTATATAGCCTACAAGGCAGAGACTGCGTGTGTTGAAGTACAGATTGCAGCAGGCAGAGACTGTGGTTGTTGCAGTACCGTTACAGCAGACGGAGACTGCGGATGTTGTACAGATTACAACAGGCAGAGACTGTGGGTGTTGCAGTACAGATTACAACAGGTAGAGACTGCGAGTTTTGTTGCACAAATTACAACAGGCAGAGACTGCGGGTTTTGTAGTGCAAATTACATCAGGCTGATACTGCGGCTTTTCTTGCACAGATTACAATAGAGGGAGACTGCGGGTATTGTACAGATTACAACAGGCAGAGACTGTGGTGTTGCAGTACAGATTACAACAGGCAGAGATTGCGGGTGTTGCTGTACAGATTACACAGGGAGAGACAGCAGGTGTTCCAGTATAGATTACAACAGGCGGAGACTGCGGATGTTGTACAGTTCACAACAGGCAGAGACTGCGTGTGTTGCAGTACAGATTACAGCAGGCAGAGATTGTGGGTGTTGCAGTACAGATTATAGAAGGCGGAGACTGCAGTTGTTGCAGTATAGATTACAACAGGTGGAGACTGTGGGTTTTGTTATACAGATTACAACAGGCGGAGGCTGCGGGTTTTGTTGCACAGATTACAACAGGCGGAGATTGCGGGTGTTGCTGTACAGATTGCAGCAGGCAGCGACTGTGCGTGTTTCTGCTCAGATTGCAACAGACAGAGACAGCGGGTGTTGCAGTACAGATTAAAACAGGCAGAGTCTGTGGGTGTTGCAGTGCAGATTACAGCACGCGGAGACTATGGGTGTTGCAGTACAAATTACAACAGGCAGAGACTGCGGGTTTTGTTGCACTGATTACAATAGGCAGAGGCTGCGGGTGTTATACAGATTACAACAGGCAGAGAATGTGGGTTTTGTTGGACAGATCACAACAGGCAGAATATGCAGGTTTAGTTGTACAAATTACAACAGGCGGATTATGTGGGTTTTGTTGTACAGATTATAACAGGCAAAGACTGCGGATGTTGCTGTACAGATTGCAACAGGCAGTGACTGTGGGTGTTGCAGTACAGATTACAGCAGGTGGAGATTGTGGGCTTTGCTGTACAGACTCCAACAGGCAGAGACTGAGGCTGTTGCAGTACAGATCACAACAGGCCGAGATTGCAGGTATTGCACTATAGATTAGAGAAAGCAGAGACTGCAGCTGTTGCAGTACAGATTACAACAGGCAGAGATTATGGGTGTTGCTCTACAATGCAACAGGAAGAGACTACGGGTGTTCCTGTACAGATTACAGCAGGCAGGGACTGCCGGATCACAGTACAGATTACAACAGGCGTGGACTGCAGGTGTTGTATAAATTACAACAGGCGGTGACTGTGGTTACTGCAGTACAGATTACAACAGGCAGAGATTGCAGGTGTTGCAGTACAGATTACGACAGGTGGAGATTGCAGATGTTGTACACATTGCATCAATCGGAGACTGTTGGTGTTGCAGTACAGATTACAACAGGCAGAGATTGCGGGTGTTGCAGTACTGATTACAACAGTCAGAGACTGCGGGTGTTGCTGTACAAATTGCAACAGGCAGAGACAGCGGGTGTTGCAGCACAGATTACAACAGGCAGAGTCTGCGGGTGTTGCAGTACAGATTACAAGAGGTAGAGACTGCGGGTGTTGTAGTCCCGATTACAACAGGCAGAGATTGCGGGTATTACAGCACAGAGTACAACAGGCAGAGTCTGTGGGTGTTGTAGTACAGATTAAAGCAGGTGGAAACTTCTAGTGTCAGATTACAGAAGGTGGAGGCTGTGGGTGTTGCAGTACAGAAGAATGCAGGCAAAGAATGCAGGTATTGCTATATAGATTACAGAAGGTGGAGACTGCGGCTGTTGCAGTATAGATTACAACAGGCAGAGGCTGCAGGTGTTGCAATACAGATTACAACAGGCAGAGATTGCATGTGTTGCAGTACATTGCAACAGGCCGAGACTGCAGGTGTTGCAGTACAGATTACAGCAGGTGGAGTTTGCGGGCATTGCTATATAGCCTACAAGGCAGAGACTGCGTGTGTTGAAGTACAGATTGCAGCAGGCAGAGACTGTGGTTGTTGCAGTACCGATTACAGCAGACGGAGACTGCGGATGTTGTACAGATTACAACAGGCAGAGACTGTGGGTGTTGCAGTACAGATTACAACAGGCAGAGACTGCGAGTTTTGTTGCACAAATTACAACAGGCAGAGACTGCGGGTTTTGTTGTGCAAATTACATCAGGCAGATACTGCGGCTTTTCTTGCACAGATTACAATAGATGGAGACTGCGGGTATTGTACAGATTACAACAGGCAGAGACTGTGGGTGTTGCAGTACAGATTACAACAGGCAGAAATTGCGGGTGTTGCCGTACAGATTACGCAGGGAGAGACAGCAGGTGTTCCAGTATAGATTACAACAGGCGGAGACTGCGGATGTTGTACAGATCACAACAGGCAGAGACTGCGTGTGTTGCAGTACAGATTACAGCAGGCAGAGATTGTGGGTGTTGCAGTACAGATTATGGAAGGCGGAGACTGCAGTTGTTGCAGTATAGATTAAAACAGGTGGAGACTGTGGGTTTTGTTATACAGATTACAACAGGCAGAGGCTGCGGGTTTTGTTGCACAGATTACAACAGGCGGAGTATGTGGGTGTTGCTGTACAGATTGCAACAGGCAGGGACTGTGGGTGTTGCAGTACAGATTACAACAGGCAGAGACTGCAGATGTTGCTGTACCGATTGCAACAGGCAGAGACTGCGCGTGTTGCAGTACAGACATCAACAGGCAGAGACTGCAGCTGTTGAAGTACAGATTACAACAGGCAGAGATTGCGGGTATTGCAGTACATTACAACAGGCAGAGACTGCGGGTGTTGCTGTACAGATTAGAGCAGGCAGTGGCTGCCGGGTCACAGTACAGATTACAGCAGGCGGACACTTCGGGTGTTGTATAAATTACAAATGGCATGACTGTGGGTTTTGTTTTACAAATTACAACAGGCAGAAACTGTGAATGTTGCAGTACAGATTACAACAGCAGAGATTGCGGTTGTTCCAGTACTAGTTACAACAGGTACGGACCACAGGTGTTGTAGTACAGATTACAGCAGGTGGAAACTGCGGGTGCCAGATTACAGCAGGCGGAGACAGTGGTATTCAGAACAGGTTACAGAAGGCGGAGACTGCGGGTGTTGCACGATTGATTAAAACAGGTGAAGACTACGGGTTTTGTTAAAAAAATGTCAACAGGTAGAGACTGCGAGTGTTGCAGTACATTACAACAGGCAGAGACTGCGGGTGTTGCTGTACTGATTACAGCAGGCAGAGACTGCCCGGTCGCAGTACAGATTACAGCAGGCAGAGACTGTTGGTACTTCAGTCCAGATTACAACAGGCAGAGATTGCAGGTGTTGCCGTACAGATTGCAACAGGCAGAGATTGCGGATGTTGCAGTACAGATTACGGCAGGCAGAGATTGCAGATGTTATGCAGATTGCAACAGGCGGAGACTGTGGGTTTTGCAGCACAAATTACAACAGGCAGAGATTGCGGTGTTACAGCACAGATTACAAGAGGCAGAGAATGCGGGTGTTGCAGTACAGATTACAACAGCTAGAGACTGCGGGTGTTGTAGTACATATTACAATAGGCAGAGACTATGGGTGTTACAGTACAGATTACAGAAGGTGGAAACTGCAGTTGCCAGATTACAGCATGTGGAAACTGTAGGTATTGCAGTACAGAAGAATGCAGGTGAAGACTGCAGTTATTGCAGTACAGATTACAGAATGCGGTAACTTTGGCTGTTTTAGTATTGATTACAACAGACAGAGACTGTGGGTTTTGTTGTGCAAATAACAACAGGCAGAGACTGCGGGGATTGCAGTACAGATTACAACAGGCGGAGACTGCGGGTGTTACAGCACAGATTACAGCAGGTGGAGATTGCGGATATTGTACAGATTACAACAGGCAGAGACCTTGGATGTTGCAGCACAGATTACAAAAGGCAGGGTCTGCAAGTGTTGCAGTACAGATTATAACAGGCAGAAACTGCGGGTGTTGCAGTACAGATTACCAGCAGCAGAGACTGCGTGTGTTGCAGTACAGATTACAGCAGACAACGACTGCGGGTGTTGCAGTACAGATTACAGAAGACGGAGACTGTGGGTGTTGCAATATAGATTACAACAGGTGGAGACGGCGGGTTTTGTTGTACAGATCACAACAGGCGGAGATTGAGGGTTTTGTGCAGATTACAACAGACAGAGTCTGCGGGTGTTGCAGTACAGATTATAACAGGCAGAAACTGCGTGTGTTGAAGTACAAATTACAGCAGGCAGAGATTGCGGGTGTTGCAGTCCAGATTTCAACAAGCAGAGACTGCGCGTTTTGTTGTATAAATTACAACAGGCAGAGACTGCGGGTTTTGTTGTACAGATTACAATAGGCGGAGACTGCGGGTGTTGTACAGTTTACAACAGGCAGAGACTGTGGGTGTTGCAGTGCAGATTACAACAGACAGAGATTGTGGGTGTTGCAATACAGATTACAGAGGCTGTGGGTGTTGTAGCACAGATTACAACAGGTAGAGATTGCGGGTGTTGCAGTACAGATTACAACAGGCAGGGATTGTGGGTGTTGCAGTACAGATTGCAACAGGCAAAGTCTGCGGGTGATGCAGTACAGAATACAACAGGCAGAGACTGCGGTTGTTGCAGTACATCTTACAACAGGCAGAGACTGTGTGTGTTGCAGTACAGATTACAGCAGGCACAGATTGCGGGTGTTGCAGTATAGATTTCAACAGGTGGAGACTGCGGGTTTTGTTGTACAGATCACAACAGGTGGTGGATGGTGGTTTTGTTGTAGAGATTACAACAGGATGGAGAATACGGGTATTGTACAGATTACAACAGGCAGAGGCTGTGGCTGATGTACAGATTACAACAGGCCGGGCTGCGTGTGTTGTACAGATTACAACAGGCAGAGACTCCGGGTGCTATTTTTCGATTCATTCAGGGATGTTGGCATCACTAGCAAGACAATCATTTGTTGCCTATCCTTAATTGCCCTTGATCGGAGTGGCTAGTTGTGGGCAGTTAATTGCCAACCAAATTGCTGTGGGTATGGAATCACATGTAGGCCAGACTGGGTATGGATTGCAAATTTCCTCCCCTAAAGGACATTAGTGAAGCAGATGGGTTTTTCTGAAAATTGACAATGGTGCCATTGTCATCATTAGACTTTGATTCCAGATCTTTACTGAATTCAAATTTCACCATTTGACATGGGGGGATTAGAACCTGTGTCCCCGGGGAATTACCTCCGGTCTCAGCACCTCCCAGAACAGTTTACAACAGGCTCAGCCTGTTGGTGTTGGAGTACAGATTACAACAGGCAGAGATTGCGGGTGTTGCCGTACAGATTACACAGGGAGAGACAGCAGGTGTTCCAGTATAGATTACAACAGGCGGAGACTGCGGATGTTGTACAGATCACAACAGGCAGAGACTGCGTGAGTTGCAGTACAGAATACAGCAGGCAGAGATTGTGGGTCTTGCAGTACAGATTATAGAAAGCGGAGACTGCAGTTGTTGCAGTATAGATTACAACAGGTGGAGACTGTGGGTTTTGTTGTACAGATTACAACAGGCGGAGGCTGCAGGTTTTGTTGCACAGATTACAACAGGCGGAGTATGTGGGTGTTGCTGTACAGATTGCAACAGGCAGGGACTGTGGGTGTTGCAGTACAAATTACAACAGGCAGAGACTGCAGATAGAACATAGAACATAGAACAATACAGCGCAGTACAGGCCCTTCGGCCCACGATGTTGCACCGAAACAAAAGCCATCTAACCTACACTATGCCATTATCATCCATATGTTTATCCAATAAACTTTTAAATGCCCTCAATGTTGGCGAGTTCACTACTGTAGCAGGTAGGGCATTCCACGGCCTCACTACTCTTTGCGTAAAGAACCTACCTCTGACCTCTGTCCTATATCTATTACCCCTCAGTTTAAAGTTATGTCCCCTCGTGCCAGCCATATCCATCCGCGGGAGAAGGCTCTCACTGTCCACCCTATCCAACCCCCTGATCATTTTGTATGCCTCTATTAAGTCTCCTCTTAACCTTCTTCTCTCCAACGAAAACAACCTCAAGTCCATCAGCCTTTCCTCATAAGATTTTCCCTCCATACCAGGCAACATCCTGGTAAATCTCCTCTGCACCCGCTCCAAAGCCTCCACGTCCTTCCTATAATGCGGTGACCAGAACTGTACGCAATACTCCAAATGCGGCCGTACCAGAGTTCTGTACAGCTGCAACATGACCTCCCGACTCCGGAACTCAATCCCTCTACCAATAAAGGCCAACACTCCATAGGCCTTCTTCACAACCCTATCAACCTGGGTGGCAACTTTCAGGGATCTATGTACATGGACACCTAGATCCCTCTGCTCATCCACACTTTCAAGAACTTTACCATTAGCCAAATATTCCGCATTCCTGTTATTCCTGATGTTGCTGTACCGATTGCAACAGGCAGAGACTGCGGGTGTTGCAGTACAGATTACAGCAGGCAGAGACTGTGGGCATTGCTGTACAGACTACAACAGGTAGAGACTGCGGCTGTTGCAGTACAGATCATAACAGGCAGAGAATGCAGATGTTGCAGTACATTGCAACAGGCAGAGACTGCGGGTGTTGCCGTACAGATTACAGCAGGTGGAGATTGCGGGGATTGCTGTACAGACTACAACAGGCAGAGACTGCGGCTGTTGAAGTACAGATTACAACAGGCAGAGATTGCGGGTATTGCAGTATATTACAACAGGCAGAGACTGCGGGTGTTGCTGTACAGATTAGAGCAGGCAGTGGCTGCCGGGTCACAGTACAGATTACAGCAGGCGGACACTTTGGGTGTTGTATAAATTACAACAGGCATGATGTAGATGTGGGAAATGCTGTTCCAATCAAACAACATCCATATAGACTTTAAAATTAGCACAGAGTAACAAGGAGATTGAGAGTATGCTTAAAAATGGCATAATTGAAGTGGGTTGCAGGCAATGGAGCTCTCCCATAATGATGGTGCCAAAACCAGATGGTACCCAATGGTTGTGTGTGGATGATAGAAAGGTTAATGCTGTTACAAGAACGGACTCTTATCCTATCCCACGTTTGGAGCATTGCATTGAGAAAGTGGGACAATCCGCTTGTATTTCCAAAGTGGATTTACTTAAAGGTTACTGGCAGGTACCTTTATCCGAAAGGGCGAAGGAGATGTCAGCTTTTGTGACTCCAGGTGGTATATTCCAATTCAAAGTTATGCCATTTGGTATGAAAAACGCGCCAGCCACATTTCAACGGTTAACTAATATAGTTGTTTCAGGATTACCCAATTGTGCGGTATACATCGACAATCTGGTAATTTTCAGCCAGACATGGAAAGAACATTTAAAATATCTGAGGGAGTTATTCGATCGACTTCAGGAGGCGGGTTTGGTGATAAACCTATCCAAAAGTGAATTTGGAAAAGCCTAAGTCACTTTCCTTGGCCATACAATCGGACAGGGTCGAATGGTCACACGGGATGTGAAACCAACAGTCATTGAGGAGTTTCCGATACCCTCGACACGATGGGAAATTATGCGATTTCTTGGCATGAATGGATTTAATCGAACATTGGTGAACAATTTTTGTAGCGTGATTGCTCCACTGATGGACTTGCTGAAGAAACATCGAAAATCTCAGTGGACAGCGGAGTTTCAACAGGCATTTGACAGCCTGAAAGCTGTGATAACCAATGCTCCTGTGTTGGAGAATTACAAGGGACTCTGTGATCAGATTGAACTAAAGTATCTGACTTTAAAGAGAAATGCCGAGGCGTAGAGGAATGGATGGATCGTGCAGAGACCTTCTTGTTCAAAGAGACTGTCAATCGAGAAGGATTTCAGTTGGAGGAAGATGAACGGGAAAAAAATGGACTATATTATTATACCTGTTTGCGTGTGTTGTTTTTTGAAACAAAAAAGTATATTTACTGTGTGCATTTCTGAAAGGATAGTGAAAAGGTGAAAAATGAAACCATCTTGAAGTTGATGGGGTTTTTTTTCTTGAGTGGAGGTGTCATGTGAGAGTACCTTTGAGAAATGGGTGTGTATCAATGGGTGTGTATATAAATATCTGTAGTGAGAGTACCTTTAAGAAATGGGTGTTTATTACTGCAGTGATGCCAGAGAGTAGGTGGAGCTGGGCTGTCTGTCAGCTTTTTAATTTCGTTTTAGGCTGTTTGCTGCAGGGTGTGTTTTAGTTTCATTTTCAGAGCTGGATAGCTGCAGTCACGGCCAGAAGGTGTATGAATCTCTCTCTGTATTCTAAAGACTGTAAATCGATCCTTTAGTGATTTAAAATCAATAACTGCTCTTCGTAGTGACTTTAACCTGATGTGCTTCTGTAAAGGTTATGTTTTTAGTAAGTCTTCTGGATATTAAAAGGACAGATTACGCATTACTTAGTGTTGTATTCTTTGGAGGTTGTATTTGAATTAATGGTTGCTAAGATGTTTACTGTATGTTTTAATAAGGTTAACTTGAGTTCATAGAATAAACATTGTTTTGCTTTAAAAAAATACTTTTCCATTTCTGCTGTACCACACCTGTAGAGTGGGCCGTGTGCTCCCCATACCACATCTATTAAAAGTTGTGGGTCAGGTGACCTCCATGATCCATAACAGGAATGCAGCAATTGCTTTACTCTGTTGAAAGCTTCTTCCTGGGAGGTCTTCCAAGACCAACAAGGGGGTTTCTTTAGCAGAATATGTAAGAGGCCAAGACCATCGATACGTTTGGTACAAAACCACCTCGAGTAATTTATGATGGCCAGGTAGGTCACCTGTTAGAGTCCTTCCTTTAGATTTCCCTTTCTTCCCATTTATTTTGTTCTATTTTATTATTTTTGGTCTGTGGACTCACAATCGGAATGTGCCTTGAAGCAGGAGACGTAGGCTGACGCAGCCTGCCAGTCAGGAGAGGGTGTTCCAGGATTTGTTGTTTTGGAGACGAGAATACAGAGGGGAACCGTAAAAAACAGCTTTCGAGGAAGTCGGTTTGATCGGCTGGCTGGCAACCTGTGGGTTAGTTGGGTACAGTGTTCTGGCTGACAACCTGTGGGTTAGTTAGGTACAGTGCTCTGGCTGACAAGATGTGGGTTAGTTAGGTACAGTGCTCTGTCTGACAAGCTGTGGGTTAGTTAGGTGCAGTGTTCTGGCTGACAAGCTGTGGGTTAGTTGGGTACAGTGCTCTGGCTAACAACCTGTGGGTTAGTTACGTACAGTGCTCTGGCTGACAAGCTGTGGGTTAGTTAGGTACAGTGCTCTGTCTGACAAGCTGTGGGTTAGTTAGGTGCAGTGTTCTGGCTGACAAGCTGTGGGTTAGTTGGGTACAGTGTTCTGGCTGACAACCTGTGGGTTAGTTAGGTACAGTGCTCTGGCTGACAAGCTGTGGGTTAGTTAGGTACAGTGCTCTGTCTGACAAGCTGTGGGTTAGTTAGGTGCAGTGTTCTGGCGGACAAGCTGTGGGTTAGTTGGGTACAGTGCTCTGGCTGACAACCTGTGGGTTAGTTACGTACAGTGCTCTGGCTGACAACCTGCGGGCTAGTTGGGTACAGTGTGCTGGCTGACAAGCTGTGGGTTAGTTGGGTACAGTACTTTGGCTGACAACCTGTGGGTTAGTTGGGTACAGTGTTCTGGCTGACAACCTGTGGGTTAGTTGGGTACAGTGCTCTGGCTGACAACCTGTGGGTTAGTTGGGTACAGTGCTCTGGCTGACAACCTGTGGGTTAGTTAGGTACAGTGCTCTGGCTGACAAGCTGTGGGTTAGTTGGTTACAGTGTTCTGGCTGACAAGCTGTGGGTTAGTTGGGTACAGTGTTCTGACTAACAACCTGTGGGCTAGTTGGGTACAGTGTTCTGGCTGACAAGCTGTGGGTTAGTTGGGTACAGTGTTCTGGCTGACAAGCTGTGGGTTAGTTGGGTACAGTGTTCTGGCTGACAACCTGTGGGCTAGTTAGGTACAGTGCTCTGGCTGACAAGCTGTGGGTTAGATGTGTACAGTGCTCTGGCTGACAGCCTGTGGGTTAGTTCGGTACAGTGCTCTGGCTGACAACATGTGGGTTAGTTAGGTACAGTGCTGTGGCTGACAAGCTGTGGGTTAGTTGGGTACAGTGTTCTGGCTGACAAGCTGTGGGTTAGTTGAGTACAGTGTTCTGGCTGACGACCCGTGGGCTAGTTGGGTACAGTGTTCTGGCTGACAACCTGTGGGCTAGTTAGGTACAGTGCTCTGGCTGAAAACCTGTGGGTTAGTTAGGTACAGTGCTCTGGCTGACAACATGTGGGTTAGTTAGGTACAGTGCTCTGGCTGACAAGCTGTGGGTTAGTTGGGTACAGTGTTCTGGCTAATAACCTGTGGGTTAGTTGGGTACAGTGCTCTGGCTAACAACCTGTGGGTTAGTTGGGTACAGTGCTCTGGCTGACAAGCTGTGGGTTAGTTGGGTACAGTGCTCTGGCTGACAAGCTGTGGGTTAGTTGGGTTCAGTGCTCTGGCTGACAAGCTGTGGGCTAGTTGGGTTCAGTGCTCTGGCTGACAAGCTGTGGGCTAATTAGGTACAGTGCTCTGGCTGACAACCTGTGGGTTAGTTAGGTACAGTGCTCTGGCTGACAAACTGTGGGTTAGTTGGGTACAGTGCTCTGGCTGACAAGCTGTGGGTTAGTTGGGTACAGTGCTCTGGCTGACAATCTGTGGGTTAGTTGGGTACAGTGCTCTGGCTGACAAGCTGTGGGTTAGTTGGGTACAGTGCTCTGGCTGACAACCTGTGGGTTAGTTAGGTACAGTGCTCTGGCTGACAACCTGTGGGTTAGTTGGGTACAGTGCTCTGGCTGACAATCTGTGGGTTAATTGGGTACAGTGCTCTGGCTGACAAGCTGTGGGTTAGTTGGGTACAGTGCTCTGGCTGACAATCTGTGGGTTAATTGGGTACAGTGCTCTGGCTGACAATCTGTGGGTTAGTTGGGTACAGTGTTCTGGCTGACAAGCTGTGGGTTAATTGGGTACAGTGCTCTGGCTGACAAGCTGTGGGTCAGTTGGGTACAGTGCTCTGGCTGACAAACTGTGGGTTAGTTGGGTTCAGTGCTCTGGCTGACAACCTGTGGGTTAGTTGGGTTCAGTGCTCTGGCTGACAAGCTGTGGGTCAGTTGGGTACAGTGCTCTGGCTGACAAGCTGTGGGTTAGTTGGGTACAGTGCTCTGGCTGACAAGCTGTAGGTTAGTTGGGTACAGTGCTCTGGCTGACAAGCTGTGGGTTAGTTGGGTACAGTGCTCTGGCTGACAAGCTGTGGGTCAGTTGGGTACAGTGCTCTGGCTGACAAGCTGTGGGTTAGTTGGGTACAGTGTTCTGGCTGACAACCTGTGGGTTAGTTAGGTACAGTGCTCTGGCTGACAAGCTGTGGGTTAGTTAGGTACAGTGCTCTGGCTGACAAGCTGTGGGTTAGTTAGGTACAGTGCTCTGGCTGACAAGCTGTGGGTTAGTTAGGTACAGTGCTCTGGCTGACAACTGTGGGTTAGTTAGGTACAGTGCTCTGGCTGACAAGCTGTGGTTTAGTTGGGTACAGTGCTCTGGCTGACAAGCTGTGGGTTAGTTGGGTACAGTGATCTCGCTGACAACCTGTGGGTTAGTTGGGTACAGTGATCTCGCTGACAACCTGTGGGTTAGTTGGGTACAGTGATCTCGCTGACAACCTGTGGGTTAGTTGGGTACAGTGATCTCGCTGACAAGCTGTAGGTTAGTTGGGTACAGTGCTCTGGCTGACAAGCTGTGGTTTAGTTGGGTACAGTGCTCTGGCTGACAAGCTGTGGGTTAGTTAGGTACAGTGCTCTGGCTGACAAGCTGTGGGTTAGTTGGGTACAGTGCTCTGGCTGACAAGTTATGGGTTAGTTGGGTACAGTGCACTGGCTGACAACTGTGGGTAAGTTAGGTACAGTGCTCTGGCTGACAACCTGTGGGTTAGTTGGGTACAGTGCTCTGGCTGACAACCTGTGGGTTAGTTGGGTTCAGTGTTCTGGCTGACAAGCTGTGGGTTAGTTGGGTACAGTTCTTTGGCTGACAATCTGTGGGTTAGTTGGGTACAGTGTTCTGGCTGACAACCTGTGGGTTAGTTGGGTACAGTGCTCTGGCTGACAAGCTGTGGGTTAGTTGGGTACTGTGTTCTGGCTGACAAGCTGTGGGTTAGTTGGGTACAGTGCTCTGGCTGACAAGCTGTGGGTTAGTTTGGTACAGTGTTCTGGCTGACAAGCTGTGGGTTAGTTGGGTATAGTGTTCTGGCTGACAAGCTGTGGGTTAGTTGGGTACAGTGTTCTGGCTGACAAGCTATGGGTTAGTTGGGTACAGTGTTCTGGCTGACAAGCTGTGGGTTAGTTTGGTACAGTGTTCTGGCTGACAACCTGTTGGCTAGTTGGGTACAGTGTTCTGGCTGACAAGCTGTGGGTTAGTTGGGTACAGTGTTCTGGCTGACAATCTGTGGGTTAGTTGGGTACAGTGCTCTGGCTGACAAGCTGTGGGTTAGTTGGGCACAGTGTTCTGGCTGACAAGCTGTGGGTTAGTTGGGTACAGTGTTCTGGCTGACAAGCTGTGGGTTAGTTGGGTACAGTGTTCTGGCTGACAAGCTGTGGTTTAGTTGGGTACAGTGCTCTGGCTGACAAGCTGTGGGTTAGTTGGGTACAGTGATCTCGCTGACAACCTGTGGGTTAGTTGGGTACAGTGATCTCGCTGACAACCTGTGGGTTAGTTGGGTACAGTGATCTCGCTGACAACCTGTGGGTTAGTTGGGTACAGTGATCTCGCTGACAAGCTGTAGGTTAGTTGGGTACAGTGCTCTGGCTGACAAGCTGTGGTTTAGTTGGGTACAGTGCTCTGGCTGACAAGCTGTGGGTTAGTTAGGTACAGTGCTCTGGCTGACAAGCTGTGGGTTAGTTGGGTACAGTGCTCTGGCTGACAAGTTATGGGTTAGTTGGGTACAGTGCACTGGCTGACAACTGTGGGTAAGTTAGGTACAGTGCTCTGGCTGACAACCTGTGGGTTAGTTGGGTACAGTGCTCTGGCTGACAACCTGTGGGTTAGTTGGGTTCAGTGTTCTGGCTGACAAGCTGTGGGTTAGTTGGGTACAGTTCTTTGGCTGACAATCTGTGGGTTAGTTGGGTACAGTGTTCTGGCTGACAACCTGTGGGTTAGTTGGGTACAGTGCTCTGGCTGACAAGCTGTGGGTTAGTTGGGTACTGTGTTCTGGCTGACAAGCTGTGGGTTAGTTGGGTACAGTGCTCTGGCTGACAAGCTGTGGGTTAGTTTGGTACAGTGTTCTGGCTGACAAGCTGTGGGTTAGTTGGGTATAGTGTTCTGGCTGACAAGCTGTGGGTTAGTTGGGTACAGTGTTCTGGCTGACAAGCTATGGGTTAGTTGGGTACAGTGTTCTGGCTGACAAGCTGTGGGTTAGTTTGGTACAGTGTTCTGGCTGACAACCTGTTGGCTAGTTGGGTACAGTGTTCTGGCTGACAAGCTGTGGGTTAGTTGGGTACAGTGTTCTGGCTGACAATCTGTGGGTTAGTTGGGTACAGTGCTCTGGCTGACAAGCTGTGGGTTAGTTGGGCACAGTGTTCTGGCTGACAAGCTGTGGGTTAGTTGGGTACAGTGTTCTGGCTGACAAGCTGTGGGTTAGTTGGGTACAGTGTTCTGGCTGACAAGCTGTGGGTTAGTTGGGTACAGTGTTCTGGCTGACAACCTGTGGGCTAGTTAGGTACAGTGCTCTGGCTGACAAGCTGTGGGTTAGTTAGGTACAGTGCTCTGGCTGACAAGCTGTGGGCTAGTTAGGTACAGTGCTCTGGCTGACAACCTGTGGGTTAGTTGGGTACAGTGCTCTGGCTGACAAGCTGTGGGTTAATTGGGTACAGTGCTCTGGCTGACAACCTGTGGGTTAGTTAGGTACAGTGCTCTGGCTGACAAACTGTGGGTTAGTTGGGTTCAGTGCTCTGGCTGACAACCTGTGGGTTAGTTGGGTACAGTGCTCTGGCTGACAAGCTGTAGGTTAGTTGGGTACAGTGCTCTGGCTGACAAGCTGTGGGTTAGTTGGGTACAGTGCTTTGGCTGACAATCTGTGGGTCAGTTGGGTACAGTGCTCTGGCTGACAAGCTGTGGGTTAGTTGGGTACAGTGTTCTGGCTGACAACCTGTGGGTTAGTTAGGTACAGTGCTCTGGCTGACAAGCTGTGGGTTAGTTAGGTACAGTGCTCTGGCTGACAAGCTGTGGGTTAGTTAGGTACAGTGCTCTGGCTGACAAGCTGTGGGTTAGTTAGGTACAGTGCTCTGGCTGACAACTGTGGGTTAGTTAGGTACAGTGCTCTGGCTGACAAGCTGTGGTTTAGTTGGGTACAGTGCTCTGGCTGACAAGCTGTGGGTTAGTTGGGTACAGTGATCTCGCTGACAACCTGTGGGTTAGTTGGGTACAGTGCTCTGGCTGACAAGCTGTGGGTTAGTTAGGTACAGTGCTCTGGCTGACAAGCTGTGGGTTAGTTGGGTACAGTGCTCTGGCTGACAAGTTGTGGGTTAGTTGGGTACAGTGCTCTGGCTGACAACTGTGGGTTAGTTAGGTACAGTGCTCTGGCTGACAACCTGTGGGTTAGTTGGGTACAGTGCTCTGGCTGACAAGCTGTGGGTTAGTTGGGTTCAGTGTTCTGGCTGACAAGCTGTGTGTTAGTTGGGTACAGTTCTTTGGCTGACAAGCTGTGGGTTAGTTGGGTATAGTGTTCTGGCTGACAACCTGTGGGTTAGTTGGGTACAGTGCTCTGGCTGACAAGCTGTGGGTTAGTTGGGTACTGTGTTCTGGCTGACAAGCTGTGGGTTAGTTGGGTACAGTGCTCTGGCTGACAAGCTGTGGGTTAGTTGGGCACAGTGTTCTGGCTGACAAGCTGTGGGTTAGTTGGGTACAGTGTTCTGGCTGACAAGCTGTGGGTTAGTTGGGTACAGTGTTCTGGCTGACAAGCTGTGGGTTAGTTGGGTACAGTGTTCTGGCTGACAAGCTGTGGGTTAGTTGGGTACAGTGTTCTGGCTGACAACCTGTGGGCTAGTTAGGTACAGTGCTCTGGCTGACAAGCTGTGGGTTAGTTAGGTACAGTGCTCTGGCTGACAAGCTGTGGGCTAGTTAGGTACAGTGCTCTGGCTGACAACCTGTGGGTTAGTTGGGTACAGTGCT
Source organism: Scyliorhinus torazame (assembly GCF_047496885.1). NCBI lineage: Eukaryota > Metazoa > Chordata > Chondrichthyes > Carcharhiniformes > Scyliorhinidae > Scyliorhinus > Scyliorhinus torazame. The sequence goes on along the minus strand of NC_092708.1, from coordinate 184,176,885 downwards.
CTGGCTGACAATCTGTGGGTTAATTGGGTACAGTGCTCTGGCTGACAACCTGTGGGTTAGTTAGGTACAGTGCTCTGGCTGACAAACTGTGGGTTAGTTGGGTTCAGTGCTCTGGCTGACAACCTGTGGGTTAGTTGGGTACAGTGCTCTGGCTGACAAGCTGTAGGTTAGTTGGGTACAGTGCTCTGGCTGACAAGCTGTGGGTTAGTTGGGTACAGTGCTCTGGCTGACAAGCTGTGGGTCAGTTGGGTACAGTGCTCTGGCTGACAAGCTGTGGGTTAGTTGGGTACAGTGTTCTGGCTGACAAGCTGTGGGTTAGTTAGGTACAGTGCTCTGGCTGACAAGCTGTGGGTTAGTTAGGTACAGTGCTCTGGCTGACAACTGTGGGTTAGTTAGGTACAGTGCTCTGGCTGACAAGCTGTGGGTTAGTTGGGTACAGTGTTCTGGCTGACAAGCTGTGGGTTAGTTAGGTACAGTGCTCTGGCTGACAAGCTGTGGGTTAGTTAGGTACAGTGCTCTGGCTGACAACTGTGGGTTAGTTAGGTACAGTGCTCTGGCTGACAAGCTGTGGGTTAGTTAGGTACAGTGCTCTGGCTGACAAGCTGTGGGTTAGTTAGGTACAGTGCTCTGGCTGACAACTGTGGGTTAGTTAGGTACAGTGCTCTGGCTGACAAGCTGTGGTTTAGTTGGGTACAGTGCTCTGGCTGACAAGCTGTGGGTTAGTTGGGTACAGTGATCTCGCTGACAACCTGTGGGTTAGTTGGGTACAGTGCTCTGGCTGACAAGCTGTGGGTTAGTTAGGTACAGTGCTCTGGCTGACAAGCTGTGGGTTAGTTGGGTACAGTGCTCTGGCTGACAAGTTGTGGGTTAGTTGGGTACAGTGCTCTGGCTGACAACTGTGGGTTAGTTAGGTACAGTGCTCTGGCTGACAACCTGTGGGTTAGTTGGGTACAGTGCTCTGGCTGACAACCTGTGGGTTAGTTGGGTTCAGTGTTCTGGCTGACAAGCTGTGGGTTAGTTGGGTACAGTTCTTTGGCTGACAAGCTGTGGGTTAGTTGGGTACAGTGTTCTGGCTGACAACCTGTGGGTTAGTTGGGTACAGTGCTCTGGCTGACAAGCTGTGGGTTAGTTGGGTACTGTGTTCTGGCTGACAAGCTGTGGGTTAGTTGGGTACAGTGTTCTGGCTGACAAGCTGTGGGTTAGTTGGGTACAGTGTTCTGGCTGACAATCTGTAGGTTAGTTGGGTACAGTGCTCTGGCTGACAAGCTGTGGGTTAGTTGGGCACAGTGTTCTGGCTGACAAGCTGTGGGTTAGTTGGGTACAGTGTTCTGGCTGACAAGCTGTGGATTAGTTGGGTACAGTGTTCTGGCTGACAAGCTGTGGGTTAGTTGGGTACAGTGTTCTGGCTGACAACCTGTGGGCTAGTTAGGTACAGTGCTCTGGCTGACAAGCTGTGGTTAGTTAGGTACAGTGCTCTGGCTGACAAGCTGTGGGCTAGTTAGGTACAGTGCTCTGGCTGACACCTGTGGGTTAGTTGGGTACAGTGCTCTGGCTGACAACCTGTGGGTTAGTTGGGTACAGTGCTCTGGCTGACAAGCTGTGGGTCAGTTGGGTACAGTGCTCTGGCTGACAACCTGTGGGTTAGTTAGGTGCAGTGCTCTGGCTGATAACCTGTGGGTTAGTTGGGTACAGTGCTCTGGCTGACAAGCTGTGGGTCAGTTGGGTACAGTGCTCTGGCTGACAACCTGTGGGTTAGTTGGGTACAGTGCTCTGGCTGACAACTGTGGGTTAGTTGGGTTCAGTGGTCTGGCTTACAACTGTGGGCTAGTTGGGTACAGTGCTCTGGCTGACAACCTGTGGGTTAGTTGGGTACAGTGCTCTGGCTGACAACCTGTGGGTTAGTTGGGTACAGTGCTCTGGCTGACAAGCTGTGGGTTAGTTGGGTACAGTGTTCTGGCTGACAAGCTGTGGGTTAGTTGGGTACAGTGTTCTGGCTGACAACCTGTGGGCTAGTTAGGTACAGTGCTCTGGCTGACAAGCTGTGGGTTAGTTGGGTACAGTGTTCTGGCTGACAAGCTGTGGATTAGTTGGGTACAGTGTTCTGGCTGACAAGCTGTGGGTTAGTTGGGTACAGTGTTCTGGCTGACAACCTGTGGGCTAGTTAGGTACAGTGCTCTGGCTGACAAGCTGTGGGTTAGTTGGGTACAGTGCTCTGGCTGACAATCTGTGGGTTAATTGGGTACAGTGCTCTGGCTGACAACCTGTGGGTTAGTTAGGTACAGTGCTCTGGCTGACAACCTGTGGGTTAGTTGGGTACAGTGCTCTGGCTGACAACCTGTGGGTTAGTTGGGTACAGTGCTCTGGCTGACAAGCTGTGGGTCAGTTGGGTACAGTGCTCTGGCTGACAACCTGTGGGTTAGTTAGGTGCAGTGCTCTGGCTGATAACCTGTGGGTTAGTTGGGTACAGTGCTCTGGCTGACAAGCTGTGGGTCAGTTGGGTACAGTGCTCTGGCTGACAACCTGTGGGTTAGTTGGGTACATTGCTCTGGCTGACAACTGTGGGTTAGTTGGGTTCAGTGGTCTGGCTTACAACTGTGGGCTAGTTGGGTACAGTGCTCTGGCTGACAACCTGTGGGTTAGTTGGGTACAGTGCTCTGGCTGACAACTGTGGGTTAGTTAGGTACAGTGCTCTGGCTGACAAGCTGTGGGTTAGTTGGGTACAGTGCTCTGGCTGACAACCTGTGGGTTAGTTGGGTACAGTGCTCTGGCTGACAACTGTGGGTTAGTTGGGTACAGTGCTCTGGCTGACAAGCTGTGGGTTAGTTGAGTACAGTGCTCTGGCTGACAAGCTGTGGGTTAGTTAGGTACAGTGCTGTGGCTGACAACCTGTGGGTTAGTTGGGTACAGTGCTCTGGCTGACAACCTATGGGTTAGTTGGGTACAGTGTTCTGGCTGACAACCTGTGGGTTAGTTGGGTACAGTGCTCTGGCTGACAAGCTGTGGGTTAGTTGGGTACAGTGCTCTGGCTGACAAGCTGTGGGTTAGTTGGGTACAGTGCTCTGGCTGACAAGCTGTGGGTTAGTTGGGTACAGTGCTCTGGCTGACAAGCTGTGGGTTAGTTGGGTACAGTGCTCTGGCTGACAAGCTGTGGGTTAGTTGGGTACAGTGCTCTGGCTGACAAGCTGTGGGTTAGTTGGGTACAGTGCTCTGGCTGACAAGCTGTGGGTTAGTTAGGTACAGTGCTGTGGCTGACAACCTGTGGGTTAGTTGGGTACAGTGTTCTGGCTGACAAGCTGTGGGTTAGTTGGGTACAGTGCTCTGGCTGACAAGCTGTGGGTTAGTTGGGTACAGTGCTCTGGCTGACAACTGTAGGTTAGTTGGGTACAGTGTTCTGGCTGACAAGCTGTGGGTTAGTTGGGTACAGTGTTCTGGCTGACAAGCTGTGGGTTAGTTGGGTACAGTGTTCTGGCTGACAAGCTGTGGATTAGTTTGGTACTTTGTTCTGGCTGACAACCTGTGGGCTAGTTGGGTACAGTGCTCTGGCTGCCAAGCTGTGGATTAGTTGTGTACATTGTTCTGGCTGACAACCTGTGGGTTGGTTGGGTACAGTGTTCTGGCTGACAAGCTGTGGGTTAGTTGGGTACAGTGTTCTGGCTGACAACCTGTGGGTTAGTTGGGTACAGTGTTCTGGCTGACAAGCTGTGGGTTAGTTGGGTACAGTGTTCTGGCTGACAACCTGTGGGTTAGTTGGGTACAGTGCTCTGGCTGACAAGCTGTGGGTTAGTTGGGTACAGTGTTCTGGCTGACAACCTGTGGGCTAGTTGGGTACAGTGATCTCGCTGACAACCTGTGGGCTAGTTAGGTACAGTGCTCTGGCTGACAAGCTGTGGGTTAGTTGGGTACAGTGATCTGGCTGACAAGCTGTGGGTTAGTTGGGTACAGTGCTCTGGCTGACAAGCTGTGGGTTAGTTAGGTACAGTGCTCTGGCTGACAAGCTGTGGGTTAGTTGGGTACAGTGCTCTGGCTGACAATCTGTGGGTTAGTTGGGTACAGTGCTCTGGCTGACAATCTGTGGGTTAGTTGGGTACAGTGCTCTGGCTGACAACTGTGGGTTAGTTAGGTACAGTGCTCTGGCTGACAAGCTGTGGGTTAGTTGGGTACAGTGCTCTGGTTGACAACTGCGGGTTAGTTAGGTACAGTGCTCTGGCTGACAAGCTGTGGGTTAGTTGGGTACAGTGCTCTGGCTGACAAGCTGTGGGTTAGTTGTGTACAGTGTTCTGGCTGACAAGCTGTGGGTTAGTTGGGTACAGTGCTCTGGCTGACAAGCTGTGGGTTAGTTGGGTACAGTGTTCTGGCTGACAAGCTGTGGGTTAGTTGTGTACAGTGTTCTGGCTGACAAGCTGTGGGTTAGTTGGGTACAGTGTTCTGGCTGACAATCTATGGGCTAGTTGGGTTCAGTGCTCTGGCTGACAACCTGTGGGCTAGTTAGGTACAGTGCTCTGGCTGACAACAATCAGTGATTGGTTTCTGAAGCAGGATGCTTTCTGAGAGAGCTCGACAAAAGTGGTTAGACCTTGAACAAAGAAGGAGTTTCCACTTTCTCTGCTGAAGTAAAGGACTGCTTTATCGTTCTAAAAATCAGTGAGTGCCTGGCACATATTTACTATGTAATTGAAATGATCTTCAAACTACAAAGAATGTAGACAACCTTGCCAGAGAAAACTCTCTCAAGCTGAGAGGAAGAAGCATCAAAGTGAAAGCTTGAACTCCTGAAAGACTTCAACTGAAAACCATCACAGTGCTTGGAGCTCTTTATCCTTTTCATTTTAGCACCATTTTTATTCCCTCTCCACCGCCCTTTCCCTCTATTTTGTGTGTGTGTATATCTTACATATAATATATATACAATATATAGAGTGGGGAGGATTGGATAGGTGGGGTTGGGTAAGGAGTATTGGGTAGTCAGTTACATTTTTGTCAGTTTAATGATATTGCTGTTAAATAATAAAAGGTTACTTGTGTTAAATTTACAAACCTGTTGACTGCAGTTTATTGGGCTCAGCCAAGGCCTTCAGGAATTTTAAAATAAAATCCAATTTCACTTGCATTGTGACTCTGGGTCGGGTGGGGCTGGAATTAACTGCTTGAAAGGCGCATTTCCTTTTCTGGAGGTGAACTCCAGCCTCCTGAAATCTCTTTTACACCTCCTCTAAGTTTGTTATATGCGTAGTCTCAGTTGATCCAGTTATAAGGACATCATCAAGGTAACCCCTGTAGCAGACTCTCCATTGTCCTTCAGGATATTGCACATTCTGAAGACACACCAAAAGGCAGGCGCGTGTACTAGGACGGACCTTTGTGTGTGTTTATCGTGACATACCTCAGGGAAGTATAATCTAATTTAAGTTGCTGGTAAGCATGATTCATAGCCAGCTTTATGTCAGACTGACCTCCTCCCAGCTTTTCATGCAGCTCTTTGTTATATATGTGGGTTGATATTTGTCCCTTTAAGAGTTGAGGCACATGATAGTCAGTGACGTCATTGGCTACTTCGTGGGCTTAGAGGTAATAGAACATAGAACAATACAGCGCAGTACAGGCCCTTCGGCCCACGATGTTGCACCGAAACAAAAGCCATCTAACCTACACTATGCCATTATCATCCATATGTTTATCCAATAAACTTTTAAATGCCCTCAATGTTGGCGAGTTCACTACTGTTGCAGGTAGGGCATTCCACGGCCTCACTACTCTTTGCGTAAAGAACCTACCTCTGACCTCTGTCCTATATCTATTACCCCTTAGTTTAAAGTTATGTCCCCTCGTGCCAGCCATTTCCATCCGCGGGAGAAGGCTCTCACTGTCCACCCTATCCAACCCCCTGATCATTTTGTATGCCTCTATTAAGTCTCCTCTTAACCTTCTTCTCTCCAACGAAAACAACCTCAAGTCCATCAGCCTTTCCTCATAAGATTTTCCCTCCATACCAGGCAACATCCTGGTAAATCGCCTCTGCACCCGCTCCAAAGCCTCCACGTCCTTCCTATAATGCGGTGACCAGAACTGTACGCAATACTCCAAATGCGGCCGTACCAGAGTTCTGTACAGCTGCAACATGACCTCCCGACTCCGGAACTCAATCCCTCTACCAATAAAGGCCAACACTCCATAGGCCTTCTTCACAACCCTATCAACCTGGGTGGCAACTTTCAGGGATCTATGTACATGGACACCTAGATCCCTCTGCTCATCCACACTTTCAAGAACTTTACCATTAGCCAAATATTCCGCATTCCTGTTATTCCTTCCAAAGTGAATCACCTCACACTTCTCTACATTAAACTCCATTTGCCACCTCTCAGCCCAGCTCTGCAACTTATCTATATCCCTCTGTAACCTGCTACATCCTTCCACACTATCGACAACACCACCGACTTTAGTATCGTCTGCAAATTTACTCACCCACCCTTCTGCGCCTTCCTCTAGGTCATTGATAAAAATTACAAACAGCAACGGCCCCAGAACAGATCCTTGTGGTACTCCACTTGTGACTGTACTCCATTCTGAACATTTCCCATCAACCACCACCCTCTGTCTTCTTTCAGCTAGTCAATTTCTGATCCACATCTCTAAATCGCCCTCAATCCCCAGCCTCCGTATTTTCTGCAATAGCCTACCGTGGGGAATCTTATCAAACGCTTTGCTGAAATCCATATACACCACATCAACTGCTCTACCCTCATCTACCTGTTCAGTCACCTTCTCAAAGAACTCAATAAGGTTTGTGAGGCATGACCTACCCTTCACAAAGCCATGCTGACTATCCCTGATCATATTATTCCTATCTAGATGATTATAAATCTTGTCTCTTATAATCCCCTCCAAGACTTTACCCACTACAGACGTGAGGCTCACCGGTCTATAGTTGCCGGGGTTGTCTCTGCTCCCCTTTTTGAACAAAGGGACCACATTTGCTGTCCTCCAGTCCTCTGGCACTATTCCTGTAATCTAGGCCAGTTGGACAGTTAACAACCATCCAATAAACCTCTGTTAATTACTGCATTCAACCCATGTGTTTCAGTATTGCCAATCTTTTTATCCTGCAATTACAATACACAACAGGATAAAAAGAAAACTGGAATGGATCAGAAAAAAAATATTTTTAATATAACTGAAAAGAAAATCAAAGCTGTCGATGGTTGGCATTGAGGCAGATCAAGAGTGGCTCAGCAACTGTACCTCACACAACATATCATGCACCTGGCGTCAGACCGATAAAGTTGTTGGGCAAATAAAAGAGAAGGCTCTATACCTTAATTTTAATCCAGCACCACAAGGCGTTCAGGCTGCAGAGCTCTCCGCGTGCAGTTGCGTAAGACATCGGCAAGTGAGAAAAGAATTTGGGCATCGCTAGCTGATACAGTTGGCTATTCACTATATTTAAAATTGACCATTATAGAAGGGAAGTTGCGAGAGCATTCTGATATCGTTGAAAAATGGCGGCAAACTTTGACATCATTGGTGCATTTGAGGAAGACTCAGAAAACTGGAAATCATATGCAGAGAGATTCCATATTATACCCTGGCCAATAAAATTTCAGACGAGATTCAGGTCACTGCTTTTCTTCAATCAACTGAAAGCAAAACTTCATTTGTTCAGAAGTTTGGTCCAAACCAGGTGACAAAAAAAATAGTTTGTTAAAATATTTTTGAAGATCATTGTGCACCAAAGCGTTTAATTATCACAGAGAGGTTTCAATTTCACTGAAGGAATCAGCGAGAGGGGGAAAAGCATTGCAGAGTTCATTGGGACCCTCAAGCACTTCGCGAAGCTTTGCAAATTTGGTGAATCACTTGATGATACCATGAGAGATCAGTTGATTTGTGGGTTGAAAAATGAGGCCATTCAGAGGAGATCATTAATGGAAGAAATCTAAAACAGCATTAGATATTACCATTTCAATGGAACTTACTGCTAAATAGGTTTCTTATCTCGGAAAAGGCACAAGGATCCATAAACTGGCTACCCTCAAGAAAACGTCGACCCAGCAACAGGCGTGCCATCACTGTGCAAAAATGGGCAACTCACAGGCTGATTACTGGAGCAAGGATAGCAAATTCAAAAATTGTGGCAGGACTGGTCACACAGCAAGAGCTTTGTTGAGTAAAGCAGTTTCTCCAGAGAAGAATGTTCAAGGAAAAACACAGAACACTTCTAAAAGAAGAAACAAAACAAATACAACTAAGAAAATTCCTAATTGGGGAGAGTGGAGAAGAGGGATAGTAGAGGAGAAGGGAGGAGGAGAAGGGGAGGTTCTCCTGAATTTCTAGGTCTGGAAAGAGTGGTTCAATTACTTCATTAATGTTAACAGAATCATAGGATTAACTTGCTGCTTTTAGTTCTGCCATGGGAATGTCACTTTAAGAAATGTTTGTCTTATCAAGTAGCTGCAGTGATGTCAGTGTGGGGGTGGAACTGGGCTCTGGCTCTGCTTTTTACTTTCGTTTTGAGCTGAAAGCTGTTTGTAGCTGAGTTTTAGTTTCGTTTTCAGTTGGGGAGCTGCATTCAAACCAAGGAGGTGTATTTTGGCCTCTCTCTCTCTGCAGGCTAAAGAATGTCTACAGCTCACTTGATGATTTCAAAGTAATACCTGCTTCTGTAAGGAATGCAAACCTACTGTCTTTGTTAAAAAGGGTCTTTGACTTATGGATCTTGTTAGGAAAGTTACTAAGGGTTACCCATGGAGTACTGCATCTTTTTTTTTGGGGGGGGGGTATTAGTGTTGGTAGTTGATAAGATGTTTACTGTGTGTTTATTAAATGGTAACTGGATTCATAGAATAAACATTGTTTTGTTTAAAAATACTTCAGTTCTCTGTTGCATCACACCTATAAAGTGGGCCCTTGTGCTCCCCATAACCAAAATCTATTAAAAGTTGTGGGTCAGGTGAACTCCATTATATAATTTGGTGTTCTCTAAACCCTGGCCCATAACGAGCATTAATCTTATGTTGTTTAAGAAAAATAATACAAATTTTAGATAATTTTTACCAGCACTTCAACATGGTACAGGGAGTATAATGTGGGAAAATGTGAACCTGTCCACTTTACGAGACGGAATGGAAAATCAGTGTAATATTTTGAAGGGAGAGAAATTGAAGAAAGCTCCGGCACAGAGGGAACCGAGTGTCCTGCCACATGAATCAGTTCAGAGAAGGTTTACTCCACTGATTGCTGGAATGAATGGGGTTATCTTATGAGGAAAGGTTGAGTAGGTTGGGTCTATATTGTCTTGATTATGGAGCAAAACCTGAAAAAATGTCTGCACATAGTGAACATTTAAATAAGGCGTGCTTTAAAAATGAACAAAAGTCAAGGATGGCTGATGATGTAAATTCTGAAAATGTAAATTCAGGCACTGACTGAGGATTTCTTGTGCGGATGATACTAGGCCCTGAGAGACAATGGAATATTACATCTCTCTCTCTCTTCGCCCCCCCTCCCCTCCCCCTCCTCGCCCCCAGACAAGAACATGTCAAAGGCACAAAGCAACTGACTTTAATCTCTTGTGGAGATAATGGAAGATGATTATCATTGCAGTGGGAATCACACCCTGGTTAGTTATGTCCCACACCTGGGGCGAAATTCTCCCGAAACGGCGCGATGTCTGCCGACTGGCGCCCAAAACGGCGCCAATCAGACGGGCATCGCGCCGCCCCAAAGGTGCGGAATGCTCCGCATCTTTGGGGGCCGAGCCCCAACATTGAGGGGCTAGGCCGGCGCCGGAGGAATATCCGCCCCGCCAGCTGGCGGAAACGGCCTTTGTTGCTCCGCCAGCTGGTGTGGAAATGGCATCCCCGGGCGGCACATGCGCGGGAGCGTCAGCGGCCGCTGACAGTTTCCCATGCATGCGCAGTGGAGGGAGTCTCTTCCGCCTCCGTCATGGTGAAGACCGTGGCGGAGGCGGAAGGGAAAAAGTGCCCCCACAGCACAGGCCTGCCCGGGGATCGGTGGGCCCCGATCGTGGGCCAGGCCACTGTGGGGGCACCCCCCGGGGTCATATCGACCCGCGCCCCCCCCCCCCAGGACCCCGGAGCCCGCCCACGCCGCCTTGTCCCGCCGTTCAAAAGGTGGTTTAATCCATGCCGGCGGGACAGGCAATTTATCGGCGGGACTTCGGCCCATTCGGGCCGGAGAATCCAGCGGGGGGGCCCGCCAACCGGCGCGGCCCGATTCCCGCCCCCGCCGAATATCCGGTGCCGGAGACTTCGGCAACCGGCGGGGGCGGGATTCACGCCAGCCCCCGGCGATTCTCCGATCCAGCGGGGGGTCGGAGAATGACGCCCCTGGGTTGTGAGTTCTCCCCCTTTTCCAGGAGTACACAGAAGAGTGGGATAGAAAGCCAGCTGAAAACATGATGTGTGTGGACTAATACTGGGTGTGTGAAACAGAAGCAAGAAAAGGCAGCAGTCGTTACCCATGCTCTGGCAAGTAAAATAAAGGTCTCGCTCTCTGATCACTGGAAGCAGCAGTCAGTGAAGTCACTGCTGAAAAAAAAGCTGGACAATTTCTCAGCTAATCTGCAGGACTCTGGAATCGCAAAAACAACTATTCAACTGAAGTCAGCGCGACTGGAATCACAAATCACAAACAGCTGCAATGTTTCACCATCTACTCCTTATGGATGAGTCAAAGACAGATTTGCATATCTTTATTTAAAAACTTATTTTTGGACTCACTACTCATTTTCAATCTGTATGAATGTATGGCCATGCAGTTTTTATTTATTTTTTTCACTCAAGAAACTCTGGTTAAATTAGCTCCATTTAAAACATAAATACATTGGGATTGTGAACAGATACCCACAAGGGAAGGGATCCTTTTGAAGCGATCTTGTTGTGACCAACAAAGCTCTCGTCACTCCAAGGCAGAACAATTTGTGGGTATCCCATTGGAATTTAACAAATTGGGGCTTGTGCCAAGACTGTAGTTGCGCCACATCTAGCCGTGAATGGTGGTGGACAATTAAACAATTCACTGGAGGAGGAGGTTCCGCAAATATCCCCATCCTCAATGATGGAGGAGCCCAGCATTTTTGTGCAAAAGAAAAGGCTGAGGCAACAATCTTCAGCCAGAAGTGCCGAGTGGATGATCCATCTCGGTCTCCTCCGGAGGTCCCCAGCATCACAGATGTCAGTCTTCAACCAACACGATTCAATCTACGTGATATCAAGAAATGGCTGAAGGCACTGGATACTGCAAAGGCTATGGGCCCTGACAATATTCCGGCAATTAAACTGAAGACTTGTGCTCCAGAACTTGCCGCACGCCTAGCCAAGCTGTTGCAGTATAGCTACAACACTGGCATCTACCCTGTAATGTGGAAAATTGCCCAGGTGTGTCCTGTGAACAAGAAACAGGACAAATCCAATCTAACCAATTACTGCCCTATCAGTCTACTCTTCATCATTAGCAAAGTGATGGAAGGAATCATCAACAGTGTTATCAAGCGACTCTGACTCAGCAATAACTTGCTCAGGGACGCCCTGTTTGGGTTCCGCCAGGGTCACTCAGCTCCTGACCTCATTGCAGCCTTGGTTCAAACATGGACAAAAGAGCTGAATGCCAGAGGTGAGGTGAGAGTGACTGCCTCGACATCAAGGCACCATTTGACCGAGTATGGCATCGAGGAACCCAAGCTAAACTGGAGTCACAGGAATCAGGGAGAAACCTTTCCATTGGTTGGAGTCATACCTGCCATAAAGGAAGATGGTTGTGATGGTTGGAGATCAATCATCTCAACTCCAGGACATCGCTGCAGGAGTTCCTCAGGGGAGTGTCCTGGGCCCCTTCAGCTACTTGATCAATGAACTGCCTTCCAATATAAGGTCAGAAGTGGGCATGTTTGCGGAAGACTGCACAATGTTCAGCACCATTCACAACTCCTCAGATAATGAAGCAGTCCATGTCCAAATGCAGCAAGACCTGGACAATATCCAGGCTTGGGCTGACAAGTAACAAGTTACATTCGCGCCACACAAGTGCCAGGCAATCATCATTTCCGACAAGAGAGGATCTAACCTTCGCCTCTTGATGTTCAATGGCATTACCATCGCTGAATCCCCCACAATCAACATCCTGCGGGTTACCATTGATCAGAAACTGAACTGGACTAGCCACATTAATACTGTGACTACCAGATCAGGTCAAAGGCTAGGAATCCTACGTCAAGTAACTCACCTCCTGACCCTCCCAAAGCCTGTCTACCGTCTATAAGACACAAGTCAGGAGTGTAATGCAATACTCTCCACTTGCCTGGATGAGTGCAGCTCCAACAACACTCAAGATGCTCAACACCATCCAGGACAAAGCAGCCCTGCTTGATTGCTCCGCTTCCACAAACATTCAAACCCTCCACCACTGATGAACAGTGGCAGCCACGTGTACCATCTACAAGGCGCACTGCAGTAACTCACCAAGATTCATTAGATTACACCTTCCCAAACCATGACCACATATCATCTAGAAGGACAAGAGCAGCAGATACCTGGGAACACCACCACCTGGAGCTTCCCCTCCAAGTCACATATCACCCTGACTTGGAAATATATCACTGTTCCTTCACTGTCGCTGGGACAACATCCTGGAACTCCCTCCCTAACAGCACAGTGGGTGTACCTACACCTCAAGGACTGCAGCGGTTCAATAAGACAACTCACCACCATCTTCTGAAGGGCACCTAGGGATGGGCAATAAATGAATACAAAAATTAAAATGAAAAGTTTCCACAGAGGGGATGGAAGACTTGGGGACCTCGTCTGGAGACCATTCATAATGGTATCCATTGGAGATTAGAAGATTGAGAAGTGCTCTTATTGAAACATTAAGGATTCTGAGGGGACTTGACAGGATGGATGCTGAGAGATGTTTCCACTGGTGGTAGAGACTGGAACCAGGGGACACAAGTTTTTAAATGAGTGCTTTCCCATTTAAGACTGCATTAAAGATAATTTATTTTCTCTCAGAGGGTCATTGGTCTGTGGAATTCTCTTCTGCAGAGAGCAGGGGGGGCTGGGCCATTAAATATATTCATGGCTGAGTTAGGCAGAGTTTTGATCTACATGGCGGCGGGGTAGACAGGAAAGTAGAGCTGAGGCCATCATCAGGTCAGCCATGACTGAATGGCAGAGCAGGTTCGAGGGGCTGAATGGCTTACTCCTAATTCTTTAGCTTTGGTACTCATATTGATGGAGACACACCTGTAATACCGCAGCTGAAGGCTTTTGGCTTTCGATGGCCGGCATTATTGCAGTGAAATTGTGTTTGTTTTACTGAAAAATATGTGTTATACCAAAGCTCGAGAGAACGCATGTCTGGAAAGCATTACAATGAACTAATTTCACTTGAAGGATTGGGTTGTTTCATAATCCCTGAACTTGAAACTTGGGCAGTTTACTCCATAGTCTGAAATCTGAGATAAGAAAGCAGTTTTCAAACTATTTCAGTGCATTAAATGTGTAATAATGTAGTGCCATGCTCAAAGGCTGACTTATTTAGTTTTGGGATTTTGATTCTCTTCAGTACAGATTCTGATAACCCTCGTGCCCTGGCTGTGATTCTTATAAAGACATCAATGGCAGCCTATCATAGAAAGTTATTAAGTGAAAATCAAAGACTAATTGCCAAGGTCCACAGTCGGTATGCAGTGAAATGGTCACCCTATAGGAAGTTGGCATCACCTTGATTCATTCAAATAAAATGGGGCGGGATTCTCTGTTAGCGGAGGCCAAAATCGGGGCAATCGATTGGGCGGAGAATCGGTTCCAACGCTGAAATCATGTCAGGTACCGATTTGACACCAAATCGCAATGCTCCAGCACCTCAATAGCGGCGTCAATGCATTTTCCGGAACACACGTACAGTAAACACCGTTTGCATATCATTAGCAAACCCGACCCAGTATTCTCCGGGGCCTCCGTGATTCTTCGCCTCCGATGGGACAAGTTCCCGACGGCACCGTTCACTTGTGCTTTTACAAATCGTGAAACCGATGTGGTGGCTGGTGAGAGATGAGGTATGGAAGGTGTCCAACATGGCCATAGTTTGCAGAAAGTTGTGCCACTGGCCGGGGGGGGCTTCTGCCAGCTGGGAGTGGGGGGGGGGATAGCAGGGGGTGACCAGGAAGTGGGCTATGGCGTCAGGGTGGATGGGCATGGAACACCATTGCTGCAGCTGGCAAGGCAGCCATGCAGCTGCACACTCCGCTAACAGCCCACTTTGAGCTTTGTGCCATGGAATGTATAGGTTCCCCCCCCCCCCCCCCAGGGCTCCCCCCTGGGTGCCCTCTGGCCCCCGCCGACCCATCAGCTATATGGGCTCACTCCAGCGCCATCTTGTTGGCTGGGATGAGTGTGTGTGGGGAATGTAGTATGTATGTGCAGCTACAGCTTGTCCCCAGTGTCGATCACGGACCAGGCGAATCCCCCACCATTTTCCATTGGAATCGATTGTGCTCCACGGGGCTAGCCCCTGAATGGTAGCGAATCGGTCCAGGTGCGGCGTTGGTTTTTCTGTGGTAAAAGTCCACGCATTCTGCATTGGCGTCAACACTTAGTCTCAGAAACGGAGAATCCTTCCCATGGTGTTTGGGAAGCCATGTTACTATTTCCGTCAAATCATAAAAACTTACAACACAGTGGGAGACCATTCAACCCATTGTGCTGGCTCCTAGAAAGTGTAGTCGTGCTTTCTGTTGACAACTCAACAACTTCCTTATTCTGAAACACCAGTCCAACACGCTTTTAAAATTATTTCAGATCAAATTCCTGATCCTGACAACGGAGTGAAAAATGTATTTTCATCTCCCTCTAGGTCTTTTGCAACTGATTTTAAATCTGTTACTTCTAGCTTTTGGCCAGAAAGAATAATTTTTCTATATGTACTCTATCCAAACCACTCATCATCTTAAAACTTGACTGGGAACTCTCTTTTGAGCTGTACCTGCCTCACTATTGTGAATTAATTCTTAATTTCCGCCACAGGCACGGTAGCATATTGGTTAGCACTGTTGCTTCACAGCTGCATGGTCCCAGGTTCCTGGCTTGGGTCACTGTCTGTGCGGAGTCTGCACGTTCTCCCCGTGTCTGTGTGGGTTTCCTCCGGGTGCTCCGGTTTCCTCCCATAAGTCCCGAAAGACGTGCTGTTAGGTGAATTGGACATTCTGAATTCTCCCTCTGTGTACCCGAACAGGTGCCGGAATGTGGCGACTAGGAGATTTTCCCAGTAACTTCATTGCAGTGTTGATGTAAGCCTACTTGTGACTATTAATAAAGATTATTATAAGTTGCAAAGGACTGGACTGAGAGCAGCTCTAAGGAAACTCGCGCCTGGCCTTTCACTTCCAAAAGCCTAGGTTCAAATCATCACCAGACCGGGACAAGGCTGGCTGGGGACCAGGCAGTGGTGGAGGTTGGTTTCCTTACTATTTGTAATGTATGGGCGACAATATAAAACTGCCCATAATTCACGGCTGCCTGATTGAATTGAGGACAGTGACCACTCAGTCTGTCTCGTGTGAAAAATTAGAATGTCACACTGGTTCCAGGAGAGGATTCTTGACTGAGTTTGGAGATAGGTAAATGATACCCCATCAGATTTACTTTATATTTGGCTCGACAAGTCAGTACGCAAGCAGTTTAACTTTATCTGCCCAAGTTATCTATCAACCATTAGTGATGAATGTTCAGAGATTCTGCAGCATGGACATCCCTCATCTGTTTCATATCTTGGAGTAATGCAGAAATGAAACCAGTTTTAAATGTTCATCAGGTCTATCACAAGATGCCTGAACTCTTGCTGAGATCTCAGCTTCTAGTAGCTTCTGTGGTGTATGTGTACTTTGTTGTGAGTCCACACTCCAGTTTAACCAATCAAGCACCATGAGCATAGATCAATTACCAGGCTCTCATAATCAAACACAGATTGATTGAACAATTGAACACTAGAATCTCCACAGGGAAATGATGAGCCATTGAAAGGACCCGCAATACATCGAGATGTTTCTCCATATCTGTTTATTAAAGCAGTAAAAAATATATACAAGGCCAAACGGTACAAACACTAATTTTGTGTTGGAGAAACAGGGCACCCTCCCCTCAGTACCAACGTACGGGGAGGGGGAGGGGGGGGTGGATAGACTGACGATTAAAACATTTCACAACACATATCTACAAAATACAAACGGTACAAGCACTACACTTTGCGCTGGAGAGACCGGATACCCTCCACCTCTGAACCAACAGAAGGGAAGGGAATGTGTATTTGGGGTGTCTTATCACCTTTTTACACATCAAATTGGGCGTAATATCGCAGCAGAATATGGAGTTCGACAATGGTTCATTACAAATTAGCAATAACAAGGGGCTTAAGGTGTGTTTTTGTTACAGGCTGGAACATAGGAACAGGAGGAGGTCAAAAGCCCTTGAGTCTCTTCTGTCATTCAGTGAGATCACGGCTAATCTGTACATCGATCCATATTGGAGAGAGGAAAGAAAACACACACTGGGAAGTCAGCAACTTGACTGCATTCATGGAAGCTGGATACAGAGAGCAAGGAAGGGGGGTGACTGGCTGCGAACAGCAGGAAGACAAAGAACAAAACCCCACAAATAACATATCTCATCATATAAACATGGAGTAAGATACTTGACAATATTGTATAAAACTGCCAAGACTTCTTGGCCGGAATCACAGTCTGAGCCATGCACCGTCTCTAAAGTGGTTGGGCAGATATGCACGTGGCCTGTGGTTCAAACTGTTTAGTGCAGAATCATTGTCCTTAATGTTTTTTTCAGCACTCGCAGGAAAGGGGTGAATGAATTCAAACATGTCCACGATCCACGCTCAGCATGGGGGGCCTTCAGTTAGCAGTTAATTCCATAACCAGCTCCTTCTGGATCTTCCTTTGGACATTATTTTTTTAAAACAGAGTGGAAAATGACCAAACAATCAAAACAACAAATTGTCTGCACTGTAGACTAATAAAACAGAACTGCTGACTATAATCGTGTGGCTACATTCCCTTTTAGTTTTAATAGTTTGTTTTGAATCAGACAAGTTAGTTTTCAGCCCAAATGAAAAGTACCTTTATGACATGAGGTTTTCAAACAAGGTTTTAAAGAGTATGTCTCACCATGAATTCCCTTTTGAAGAGGCAGTCTCGCCAGCATTTTAAAAACCAAACTATTGCAGAAAAAATGCTGATCAACTCTTCTGCTCCCTTTTTACATGTTGTTTTCTTTAACAGTGAGTAGAAACGATACTGGGAAAATCTGCTGGTGCATTACTGAACATCGAACATAGAACGATACAGCGCAGTACAGGCCCTTCGGCCCACGATGTTGCACCGAAACAAAAGCCATCTAACCTACACTATGCCATTATCATCCATATGTTTATCCAATAAACTTTTAAATGCCCTCAATGTTGGCGAGTTCACTACTGTTGCAGGTAGGGCATTCCACGGCCTCACTACTCTTTGCGTAAAGAACCTACCTCTGACCTCTGTCCTATATCTATTACCCCTCAGTTTAAAGCTATGTCCCCTCGTGCCAACCATTTCCATCCGCGGGAGAAGGCTCTCACTGTCCACCCTATCCAACCCCCTGATCATTTTGTATGCCTCTATTAAGTCTCCTCTTAACCTTCTTCTCTCTAATGAAAACAACCTCAAGTCCATCAGCCTTTCCTCATAAGATTTTCCCTCCATACCAGGCAACATCCTGGTAAATCGCCTCTGCACCCGCTCCAAAGCCTCCACGTCCTTCCTATAATGCGGTGACCAGAACTGTACGCAATACTCCAAATGCGGCCGTACCAGAGTTTTGTACAGCTGCAACATGACCTCCTGACTCCGGAATTCAATCCCTCTACCAATAAAGGCCAACACTCCATCGGTCTTCTTCACAACCCTATCAACCTGGGTGGCAACTTTCAGGGATCTATGTACATGGACACCTAGATCCCTCTGCTCATCCACACTTCCAAGAACTTTACCATTAGCCAAATATTCCGCATTCCTGTTATTCCTTCCAAAGTGAATCACCTCACACTTCTCTACATTAAACTCCATTTGCCACCTCTCAGCCCAGCTCTGCAGCTTATCTATATCCCTCTGTAACCTGCTACATCCTTCCACACTGTCGACAACACCACCGACTTTAGTATCGTCTGCAAATTTACTCACCCACCCTTCTGCGCCTTCCTCTAGGTCATTGATAAAAATGACACACAGCAACGGCCCCAGAACAGATCCTTGTGGTACTCTACTTGTAACTGAACCCCATTCTGAACATTTCCCATCAACCACCACCCTCTGTCTTCTTTCAGCTAGCCAATTTCTGATCCACATCTCTAAATGAACCTTACACATCTTTACATTTAAGAGTAATTTGTATTAATTTGGGTCTCTTTTGGTGCTTTTTCTTGGCTTTGTATTAGAAACAACAAAGTAAAATGACCTCTGGCTCTTTAACAGGAGAGTTAGACCGTAAGACAGAGGATCAGAAGTAGGCCATTTGGCCCATCAAGTCTGTTTCACCATTCAATGAGATCATGATTGATCTGATAATCCGCAATTCCACTTGCCCGCCTTATCTTCCCTTACATATTAATAATCTGTCTATTTCAGCCTTGCACATACTGAACGACCCAGCCTCTACAGCTTTCTGCGGTAAAGAATTCCATAGATTCACTACCCTCTAAGAGAAGAAATTCCTCCTCAGCTCTGTCTTAAATAGGTGACCCCTTACTCTGAGATTACACCCTCTGGTCCTAGAATCTCCCACAAGAGGAAACAACTGCTCAGCATCGACCCTGTCAAGCCCACTGAGAATCCTATATGTCTCAATTAGGTCACACCTCATTCTTCTAAACTCCAATGAGTTAACAGACCGATCTTGACACTGGGGAGGATATTTGATCAGGTGATCAAAAGCTTGGACTTGGTATTTAGGGAGCATCTTAGCGGAAAGGGAGGTCCCACAAAAGCCCCCAACCTGAATTCCAAAATACACTCATTTAAATCTGGTGCTAACAGAGTTACCCATACCTGTCAATTTCTTGTTAACTTTCGTTACATTATTCAAGACCATTTTCCACACCGTGTATAGGAATGAAATGCTACAGATACAGAAAACTGGTAATATCACTTAGTTCACAAGATAATTACACGCGGAAGTCCATTTGCTCTGTCTTAATTCATCCATCCAGAGGTCCCAATGAAAGAAGTCACAAAGGGCATTGGAAATTTGAAATTCTCCTGAAAATGGCAACTGATGCTTAATCAATTACAAATTCTGATATTAATTGATTTTTGTTAACCAAAGGCATGAGGGAGTACAGGACAAAGGCAGGTACATGGAGTTAGGTCCCGAATCAGCCACCTTGTCTCAGAATGGCAGAACAGATTAGAGGAGATTAAATGGCCTAATCGCGTTCCTATATTTCCAAGGTCCACTCAGTGTAACATCTAATTATTTAAGTGATCTCTGGGTTTTTGCTTCCATGACTGGACGTCTAATCCACATGTTGTGCAAAGAAGAATTTCCTGATACAAGTCTTCAGATAGTTATTGTTAGAATTGAGGACTCTTTGTCCTATCCGTGTGATTTTATATCACCCTTTCTCCTCTCTGACAGTCTTCCCAGGTTGAAAAGCACAAATATTTCGAAATTAGTTCCATCAAGTTTATGTGGTTTGTTTGTTTGCTTTTGGGGAATGGCGAGGAAGCGTTGGATGGTTATTTAGTGATCAACATGTCTTTTGAATTGTCACCGCTTCTGATGATGCAATGTCAGGAACAGCATTTATCTTTCCAAACTTGACCAAATATGATTAAATGTGCAGATGAAACGTAAGAAATGTAAACTCACACTAATCAAAACATTGTGGAACCGCCGAGATAAATCTTTCAGTTTCTCACCATACTTGCCTCGTTCAATGCTGATTAAAATCCTGTCTTCAATAAAACTTTTGGTCATCTGTCTCTAATATCTCTTCCAGCTCACAGTGCCATTTTGTCTTATTACCCTTTTATTAAATAACTTAGGATGTTCCTCTATGTTAAAGACACATTATAGATGTAAATTGTTGTTCTTTTTATCTGCTGCATTTAGGATTTCAAGAAATTCCCAAACACCTTTGCGTATGAATTATTCCACAACTGATCACAAATGCCATCTCCTCCCTTCTCACCTTCTTCCCTATCCTCTAATCTGGGAGATCATTTGTTAGGTGGGAGTGTGGTGAAAGGGGCCAATTACACTGCGTGTTATGCTCGCAAAGTCATTTTCAACAGTTCTGGGCAGCAATTGGAAATCATCACAATCTCTGCTAACCCAAGGACAAGCAGATTGGAACAACTGCTGCTGATCACTTTAAAATATATCCACCCCCACTGTGCTGAAGCACAGAGCATCTGACAAGTCTAAGGACAAGGTCCCTCATTCAAAAGCACTCTCGTAATGGGCGAAACATCACCTCCATGAAACATCACTAACAACACTCCCTCCAACAAAAAGGAGGGCGGTGCCACTGGAAAAGTCAGGAAAACCACCTTCGTGAAAACCCCGCACCTGCATATACCTAAAGACCTTCCCCCACGGAATCTCAAACTTCTCCATCAACTCCTCCAAACTAGCGAACCACCCTTCTAGAACTATTTCCTTCATTTCCATCAACCCCCACCCCCCCCCCCCCCCCCCCCCCCCCCCCCGCTCCTCCCATCCCTGATACCCAGCATGCAGCCTCACCGGCTCAAACACATGATTCCCTTAGATCGGCATTAGCTTCGACCGTGTCCCAAACTCCATGGGCGCCATTCTCCGATGCCGCGCCGTACCGGAGAATCGATGTTTTCGCCATTTTTCCGCGCGTCGCCGGTCCGACGGCATCCCGCTATTCACCCAACCGGCGGGAACGGCTGATTCGTGGTCTGCGCCGCGCCCCCAACTAACGGTTGGCCGCGGGACGGAGAACCCCCGATGGAGTGCGGCGGCAGGAGGGTGGTGAAGACATCGAACCAAGCCGGCGCCGTGGTGAAGAGGTTTGTCTGCTGGCCGAGCGATGCGGAGGCATGGGTTGAGCAGTGTGGGAAACGGATACCGTGGCGGGTGGGACGGTGCGTGTCTGATTGAGCAATGTGCAGGCTGCCTGGGCACCCATTCATACAAAGGGCACTGGCTGCCACTTGTCAAAGCGCCCTACTAACAACCGTCCTTGCCTCTCCCTCCCATGCCAACCCCCCCCCCCTTCAAGTGCATGATGTTTTCGCAGCAGCCGTTGATGTTTGCCGCCTTGGCGGCAGCGGCAGCCGTCCAGA
The DNA here is from genome assembly GCF_047496885.1 of Scyliorhinus torazame. Taxonomy (NCBI): domain Eukaryota; kingdom Metazoa; phylum Chordata; class Chondrichthyes; order Carcharhiniformes; family Scyliorhinidae; genus Scyliorhinus; species Scyliorhinus torazame. The sequence continues at coordinate 184,155,506 of NC_092708.1, read as the reverse complement.
TGGCAAACCGTCGCGTGCGAGGAGGGAGGCTCATGGAGGGTGCGGCAGAGGGAGTGGCAGCGGAGGGCCCCGTGCCAGGCGCTGCTGCTGCAGGCCACCATGGCCGACCAGTCCACGAGGAGGAGGAGAGTGCGAACCACCCCCACGTCGCCAGCCGGGAACAGGGCGACGACACAGATCCTGAAGCGTCACCTAGGGACGAGGACGATCAGGTGGTCGTTCCAAGGCAGCGGAGGCGTGTCATGCATGACCAAGTGTACCGGGACTGCATCTCGTACGAGGACATGACGGAGGTGGCATGCAGGAGCAGACTCCCGGATGAGCCGTGGGACAGTTGCACATACATGCAACCTGCTGGCAAACCTGGAGCCACATGGAACAGGGGGAGGACATGCCCTCCCAGTGAGGGTGAAGATAACTGTGGTCCTGAATTTCTTTGTGACCGGCTCCTTCCAGTCGCTGAGCGGGGACCTGTGCGGGATCAGTCAGGGCTCGGTGCACTGGTGCATCCGGACAGTAACCGATGGCCTCTATGCAGTCACGGGATGGTTCATTGACTTCCCGGAGGACCGCGCTCACCAGGCTGCCAGGGCATCGCAATTCGTCAAGATGGCCGGCATTCCGATGGTACAGGGCGTCGTGGATGGTGTTCATGTCAACCTGTGTGGACCACCGCGGGACAGGGACGTCTTCATGAACAGGAAGGGGGCATACTCGATCAACGTACAGATGGTGTGCGACCAGGGGATGAGGATTATGCACGTTTGCGCCCAGTATCCGGGAAGCGTGCATGACGCCTTTATTTTGGCACAGTCGTTCATCCCCGCAATTTCCGAGAGTTACCCACCCCGGATGAGGGGCTGGTTGCTGGGCGACAGGAGTTATCCGTTGCGGCCGTGGCGATTGGCGCCCATACGGAGGCCAGAGACCAACGCAGATCGCCGGTACAATGAGGCGCGCGCAGCAACCAGGGGTGTCGTGGAGAGGTGCTTCGGTCTCCTCAAAATGAGGTGCAGGTGCCTGGACCGATCAGGGGGCGCCCTGCAATACGACCCTGACAGGGTCGGACGGATCGTCGCTGCATGCTGCGTTCTGCACAACATCGCCCGACAGAGGGGAGATGTCATGGAGGAGGAGGACGGACATGAGGCCGAAGAGGCCGCCGACGCTGATCATGAGGAGGAGGGTGTGGTGGGGGAAGAGGAGAGGGGGAGGGCAGGAGGGAGGCGGGGCATAGACACCATTGGGGCGCGGGATACGGCCGAGAGGCTGCACGACGGAACCGATTGGGGCAGCGGGCACGCAATGCGCTGATCAGCGCACGGTTCGTTCACTGGGGGAGGGCATCGTTCTTCAGGGCACTGGCACCATTGACCACGCGCATTGGCACCACGCAGCACCCCCCTCACACACATCCCGCACCAACGCCCAACCCTACCAGACACGGCACCACCATCACGCCGCACTGCACCTGCGGCACCTCGTCACTGTCGGTAGGCTGCTACCTCCGTAAGCGGGTGTGAACACTGCCATGCTGGGTGATGACAACCCGCTCTGCGATGAGCTGTAAGCCACAAATCGCTACTGACCGTCTGACTCATGGCCATTTCTCAACACCGCCACCTCGGTGTCCCCTCTATGCGTCAGGGACACTCCATCACATGTCCATGTGGGGCCACGGGCGTTGTCGCACGGAGGACAAGGCGTGTTTGGTGTCGGGGTGGGGTCCACTCCCGGCCTCACCCTTGCGGTGATCCTCGGCCAGAACCGTCAGTGGGCATCCCCACTTCCCCCCCTAACCCCCCCTTACGGCCACCCCCGCCCCTAACCCCGCCACCCTCCCTTTCCCTTTCCCTCCTAACCTCCCCACACCGCCACCCTCCCTTCCCCTCCTAACGTCCCCACACCACCACACTCCCTCCCCCCCAACACCGCCACCCTCCCTTCTCCCCCTAACCCCCCCACCCTCCTTTCCCCCCTAACCCCCCACACTGCCACACTCCCTCCCCCCCTAACCCCCCCACACCACCACTCTCCCTCCCCCCAACACCGCCACCCTCCCTTCTCCCCCTAACCCCCCCACACTGCCACACTCCCTCCCCCCCTAACCCCCCCACACCACCACTCTCCTTTCCCCCCTAAACCCCCCACACCCCCTTCACCCCCTAATCCCCACAAACCGCCACACTCCCTTCCCCCCTAACCCCCCCACACGGCCACTCCCGCCCCTAACCCCGCCACCCTCCCTTCCCCTCCTAACCTCCCCACACCACCACACTCCCTCCCCCCAACACCGCCACCCTCCCTTCTCCCCCTAACCCCCCCACACTGCCACACTCCCTCCCCCCCTAACCCCCCCACACCACCACTCTCCTTTCCCCCCTAAACCCCCCACACCCCCTTCACCCCCTAATCCCCACAAACCGCCACACTCCCTTCCCCCCTAACCCCCCCACACGGCCACTCCCGCCCCTAACCCCGCCACCCTCCCTTCCCCTCCTAACCTCCCCACACCACCACACTCCCTCCCCCCAACACCACCACCCTCCCTTCTCCCCCTAACCCCCCCACACTGCCACACTCCCTTCTCCCCTAACCCCCCCACCCTCCTTTCCCCCCCTAACCCCCCCACACTGCCACACTCCCTTCCCCCCTAACCCCCCACACCACCACTCTCCTTTACCCCCTAATCCCCCCACACCCCCTTCACCCCCTAATCCCCCCACACCGCCACACTCCCTTCCCCCCCTAACCCCCCCACACCGCCTTCCCCCTAACCCCCCACACCGCCACCCTCCTTTCCCCCACTAACCCCCCCCACACCGCCACATTCCCTTCCCACCTAACCCCCCACACTCCTTTCCCCCTAACCCCCCACACACCGCCACACTCCCTTCCCCCCCTAACTCCCCCCCCACACCGCCACCCTCCTTTCTCCCCCACACCGCCACATTCCCTTCCCCCCCTAACCCCCCCCCCACACCGCCACCCTCCTTTCTCCCCCCAACATCGCCACCCTCCCTTCCCCCCCTAAACCCCCCACACCACCACCCCCACCCCTAACCCCCCCACACCGTCACCCCCCTTTCCCCCTAACCCCCCACACCGCCACCACCCTTTCCCCCTAACCCTGCCACACTCACTTCCCCCCTAACCCCCCCCACACCGCCACCCCTGCCCCTAACCCCGCCTCACCGCCACCCTCCTTTCCCGCACTAGCCCCCCCCACACCGCCACCCTCCCTTCCCCTCCTAACCTCCCCACACCGCCACGCTCCCTTCCCCCCCTAACCTCCCCACACCGCCACGCTCCCTTCCCCGCTACCCCCCCCACACCGCCACACTCCCTTCCCCCCCTTAACCCCCCCCACACCGCCACCCTCCCTTCCCCCTAACCCCCCCTCACCGCCACCCTCCCTTCCCCCCTAACCCCCCCACACCTGCTTCCCGCCCCAACCCCCCTACACCGCCACCCCCGCTTCCCCCCCTAACCCCCCCACACCCCCAGAAAAAGGGCAGATGCATGGAGGTTTGGAGTAGCAACATTTATTGTGACAATGCAACACACGTGCCTTGCCCCTATAACTAATCTGTGCCCTGCACCCGTGCCAACTTACTATGTGCCTAATTTTTTTTGCCTTACGTGCCCTACCACTACGTCTAGGTGTTCCCCCAGACGGTACAGCAGGAGTGGATGCGGACTGCTGAGTGTCCTGCCCTTCGACTTGGCTTCCAGTCGACGCATGCTCCTGGGGCGGCCCGGCCTGCATGGGCCAGGCTGCTCGGCGGGCGTGCAGGATGGCATGGTGACACCCTCCTCTGCCCACTGCCCACCAGATGCACCAGGGACATGACGGGGTGAGTGCGAGTGCCCCGATTCCTCCCTTGCTGTGACTACAGGGACAGGCACCGGGACCTCCTCCTCCCCCGTGGAGCCAGTTGGCCCCCGGGCCTCGCTAAGGGACAGCGGTGCGCGGGGAGGCAAGCCCCGTTACACCACCGACACCTGGCGCTGCCAGACATGGAGACCCGCTGTGGTATCGACCCGGGTCTGAACATTACCAGCTATGGAGCTGAGGGAGTGCGACATCCCTGTCAGGGACATCGCTACCTCCCGCTGGGTCTGGGCGATGAAGGCCGCCGATGCTCTCAGCGATGGCCTGCTGAGACTGGGCCAGAGCCCGGAGCGCGGCGGTAATGTCCATGTGGCTCTGGAGCATGGCTGCCTGTGAGAGGGTAGTCCTGTCATGGGCCACGGATGACGCGTGCGCACTAAGCCCCACGTCCTGAAGAACCTGACCCATGGCCGAAACCGTTGCCCCCATTGCCTCCATCGCGGACGCCACCCGTGCGGTGTCGGCCTGGGTTGCAGCCATGACCGGCAACACACCCTGCTCCTGGTCGCGGATGGACTCCTCCAGCTGCGTCTGCAGTTGCCGGAAGACAGCCGTCATCCCGTCGTCTGGTCCTTGGGGTGCCAATGCATCGGGTCTGTGGGTGGGCCTGGGATGGCCAGGAAAGCGGGAGCCGGCTGAGCAGCAGCTGGGTGCTGGGCCTGGCCTGCGCTCCGACCGTCCGGCCCCTCGGCTTCTCCTACCTCCACCTGCTGTACCGGTTTGACTGTGTGGTGCGCACCAGTCTGTGTACCAGATGCCTCGCCACTAACTTGCCCAACCGAGGTGGGTGTATCTGTGGTGTTGGGGGGTGTGGGTGACAGCAGTGCCGCGGCCGCTCGGTCTTCGCCTGTCCCCAGCTCTGTCTCCTGGGTGGAGCCGTGGCCCGCTGGGTTTCGACCACGGCCGGTGCGAGGTTCCCTGCCCCTGTGCCTCGAGTGCCGCGACGTCCTCTGTGCGTCACTGTCCGGACTAGCTGTCCACTCCCCGTCCATCAAACTTTCATACGAGTCGTTATCGTCCGTCCTGACGTCTCTGTCTGTCCTCTGTGCGTCAGGCCTCGGTGTGCCAGCCTCAGAGGATGGCTCTCCTGCCCGTTGTCGTCCCCGTCTGTCTGGATGGATACTGTGGCCGTGAGAGGTTGGGGCTGCACGTCGGCGTGGTGAACAGTCAGTCCCACGGCGGTGCTCGTGTGGCCCTGGAAAACACATTAAGGCAGGTCTCGGTAGTCTGCGTCGTCGTTTGTTAGGGGTTGAGCGGGTGCGTAGTGAGGGTGTGGACTGTGGGGTGGTGCAGTGTCAGGCGGTGGGGTGTGAGGGTGTGGACTGTGGGGTGGTGCAGTGTCAGGCGGTGGGGTGTGAGGGTGTGGACTGTGGGGTGGTGCAGTGTCAGGCGGTGGGGTGTGAGGGTGTGGACTGTGGGGTGGTGCAGTGTCAGGCGGTGGGGTGTGAGGGTGTGGACTGTGGGGTGGTGCAGTGTCAGGCGGTGGGGTGTGAGGGTGTGGACTGTGGGGTGGTGCAGTGTCAGGCGGTGGGGTGTGAGGGTGTGGACTGTGGGGTGGTGCAGTGTCAGGCGGTGGGGTGTGAGGGTGTGGACTGTGGGGTGGTGCAGTGTCAGGCGGTGGGGTGTGAGGGCGTGGACTGTGGGGTGGTGCGGTGTCAGGCAGTGGGGTGTGAGGGCGTGGACTGTGGGGTGGTGCAGTGTCAGGCGGTGGGGTGTGAGGGGGGGACTGTGGGGTGGTGCAGTGTCAGGCGGTGGGGTGGTCTGGGCGTGGACTGTGGGGTGGTGCAGTGTCAGGCGGTGGGGTGTGAGGGCGTGGACTGTGGGGTGGTGCAGTGTCAGGCGGTGGGGTGGTGAGGGTGTGGACTGTGGGGTGGTGCAGTGTCAGGCGGTGGGGTGTGAGGGCGTGGACTGTGGGGTGGTGCAGTGTCAGGCGGTGGGGTGATGAGGGTGTGGACTGTGGGGTGGTGCAGTGTCAGGCGGTGGGGTGGTCCGGGCGTGGACTGTGGGGTGGTGCGGTGTCAGGCGGTGGGGTGTGAGGGCGTGGACTGTGGGGTGGTGCGGTGTCAGGCGGTGGGGTGTGAGGGCGTGGACTGTGGGGTGGTGCAGTGTCAGGCGGTGGGGTGATGAGGGTGTGGACTGTGCGGTGGTGCAGTGTCAGGCGGCGGGGTGGTGCGGGCGTGGACTGTGGGGTGGTGCAGTGTCAGGCGGTGGGGTGTGAGGGTGTGGACTGTGGGGTGGTGCAGTGTCAGGCGGTGGGGTGTGAGGGCGTGGACTGTGCGGTGGTGCAGTGTCAGGCGGTGGGGTGGTGAGGGTGTGGACTGTGGGGTGGTGCAGTGTCAGGCGGTGGGGTGTGAGGGCGTGGACTGTGGGGTGGTGCAGTGTCAGGCGGTGGGGTGGTCTGGGCATGGACTGTGGGGTGGTGCAGTGTCAGGCGGTGAGGTGTGAGGGCGTGGACTGTGGGGTGGTGCAGTGTCAGGCGGTGGGGTGGTCTGGGCGTGGACTGTGGGGTGGTGCAGTGTCAGGCGGTGGGGTGGTGAGGGCGTGGACTGTGGGCTGGTGTTGTGTCAGGCGGTGGGGTGTGAGGGCGTGGACTGTGGGGTGGTGCAGTGTCAGGCGGTGGGGTGGTGCGGGCATGGACTGTGGGGTGGTGCAGTGTCAGGCGGTGGGGTGATGAGGGTGTGGACTGTGGGGTGGTGCAGTGTCAGGCGGTGGGGTGGTCCGGGCGTGGACTGTGGGGTGGTGCAGTGTCAGGCGGTGGGGTGTGAGGGCGTGGACTGTGGGGTGGTGCAGTGTCAGGCGGTGGGGTGGTGCGGGCGTGGATTGTGGGGTGGTGCAGTGTCAGGCGGTGGGGTGTGAGGGCGTGGATTGTGGGGTGGTGCAGTGTCAGGCGGTGGGGTGTGAGGGTGTGGACTGTGCGGTGGTGCAGTGTCAGGCGGTGGGGTGGTGAGGGTGTGGACTGTGGGGTGGTGCAGTGTCAGGCGGTGGGGTGTGAGGGCGTGGACTGTGGGGTGGTGCAGTGTCAAGCGGTGGGGTGGTGAGGGGGGGACTGTGGGGTGGTGCAGTGTCAGGCGGTGGGGTGATGAGGGTGTGGACTGTGGGGTGGTGCAGTGTCAGGCGGTGGGGTGGTGAGGGGGGGGACTGTGGGGTGGTGCAGTGTCAGGCGGTGGGGTGTGAGGGTGTGGACTGTGGGGTGGTGCAGTGTCAGGCAGTGGGGCGGTGAAGGGGGGACTGTGGGGTGGTGCAGTGTCAGGCGGTGGGGTGTGAGGGGGGTGGGGACAGAGATGGGCTGAAGGACTGCATGCATACAGTGGACTCTCACTTGGAGCTTCGCCTCCGACCTGGCACGGCGCTCCCTCCCGGCTAGCGGCTCCCCCGGCATGGTCCAGTGCCCTCTGCTCACATGGGGTCAGGGGGTGCAGCTGGGGAGATCCCCCTCCGGAAGTTGCACGCTCCTGGGAAATTGTGCGCAGTCTTGCCCTTGGGGGGGTGGGGGGGCGGTGGAGCACATGGTTAGACGCACATTTGCAGGACACTTGTATGATCGCAACTTTATCACACACCGGGGACACTCCAACCCACGTCATGGCACCTGCCCGTGGGGGGGGGGGGGTGTCCACATCTGTCCCGGGTGCAATCAGGCCCCACCCGGCCCCCTGGCTCCACCGTGCCCCCCCCCCTCCCCTCCAGCGTGGGCAATGGGGGGGGCATTGCCCGGGGCGGGGCTCAGGGAACCTACCCTCTTGAGGTCGTGCAGCTTCTTCCTGCACTGTTCTCCCTTGCTGGGGATGTGCCCCACAGCGCTGACTGCAGCCCCCACCTCTCGCCATCCAGCCTCATGGTGCTGCTCGACTGCCGTTGTCCTCGTTGGTGGTAAAGATGCTCCCCCACTGCATCCAACAGTGACTCCAGGTCACTGTCCCTGAAGCAGGCTGCGGCGCGACGAGGCTCCTCCATGTCATCCCCCGGTGTTTCTATGCCCCCTGCGCACTTCCTTATACGTGGCGCGACATCATCGTGGCGTCGCGCGATGACAGCGCCGCTCCAGCGCTCTGCACACCGCGTTCCTCGCGGCGCCGCTGCTGGCCCCCCCTCAGGTAGTGAATTGGCCGCGCCGTAGGCCCGTTCGCGCCGTCGTGGAACGCTACGGCGTTCACGATGGCGAGGGCACTTGGTCTCCATATTGGAGAATCGCCCCCTCATATCTTCAGCATGGCCACCACCATTGGACTATTTGATAGATTGGAGACTCAGGCACAAAAATGGCAGATGGAGTTTAATCCGGACAAATGCGAGGTGATACATTTCGGAGGATCAAATCTAGGTATGAATTATATTGTAAATGGCAAAACCCTTCGGAACATTAACATAGAGAGATCTGGGCGTGCAGATCTACAGTTCCCTAAAAGTGGCAAGACAGGTAACCAAGGTGATTAAGGCGGCATATGGCATGCTGGTCTTCATCAGCTGGGGCGTTGAGTACAGGAGTTGGGAAATCATGTTGCAGATGTATTAAACCTTGGTTAAGCTGCATTTGGAGTTTTGTGTGCAGTTCTGGTCACCACATTATCAGAAGGACGTGGAAACGTTGGAGAAAGTGCAAAGAAGGTTCACCAGGATGTTGCCTGGTCTCGAGGGTGTTGGCTATGAGGAGAGGTTGAATGAACTAAGATTGTTTACACTGAAAAGATGGAGGCGGAGGGGAGACCTGATAGAGGTCTACAAAATTCTGAGAGGCATAGGCAGGGTGGATAGTCAGAGACTTTTTCCAAGGGTGGAAGTGTCAATTCTGTTATATTACGATGTTGTAATATATATATTACTCTTTTTGTAATATATATATTACAAATCACGAGTTGTTGAAATATAGACATAGTCTTCCAGTGATGATGTAAGTAATTAAAGTAATCGACTGAGTAATATAAAATAATCTCGAGTTCTTTTTACTTAATACTAAACTAGTAAACAAACAAATAACTGTAGATCAAACTAGTAAATAAGATAAAGATAATTACTTATAGCTATTAACTTCTTCTCTCCAGCTCTGTACTCTCTGCACTCCAGACACACACTCCTCTAGGAAAGAGCGGGAAAACCTTTATACAGGTCCTGATAGTGTGGCCATCTAGTGTTCAGTTGCCTGAACTAGCTTAACATAGTCTGATCATGTATCAATACATACCGAGATCAGGAAAAACTGGTGTATGAATCTTAACTTGAAGAAGATCACGACGATTTCTTCTGATTAACACGCCATCTGATGTTTTTACCAGGTATGATCTAGATGAAACTTGTCTAAGAACTAGAGCAGTGTCTGATCAACCTCCTTCAGGAAGTCTGACGCGAACAGTATCATCTACTTCAAGAGGTTTCAGATTCTTGGCATGTTGATCATAGTACTGTTTCTGTTTCTGACATTGATGCAGTTTTTTCACAACATCAGGTTGATCAGGATCTGGAATATTTAGCTCACTTAGTGTTGTTCTGATGTTCCTGTTAAACAACATCTGCGGTGGGTGGAGATAATCCTGTGGTCAAAGGTGATGATCTGTAAGCTAACAAGGCTAAGTAGATTGTGAGTCTCTGGCTTTACTTAATAACTGCTTAATTATATGAACGCCTTTCTCAACCTTTCTGTTAGATTGCGGGAAATGAGGGCTTGAGGTGATATGTCTGAAATTGTATGTCGTTGCAAATTCTGTCCATTCCCAACTGTTAAAACACGGACCATTATCAGACATTATGGTTTGAGATATTCCATGTCTAGCAAAGATGTCTTTGCATGCTTTAATAACAGTTGTGGATGTGAGATCATTCCGTTTCATTACTTCTGGAAAATTTGAATAATAGTCTATGACTCAAATGTAATCTCTGCCATATGAATGAAAGAGGTCAATACCTACTTTCACCCATGGTGATAATGTAATATCATGTTGCTGCAATTTTTCCTTGCACTGTTGACTTTGGTGTTTCTGGCAGGTGGAACAGGAAGTAATCATGTCTGTGATGTCTTAATTAATACCTGGCCAATAAATCAATTGCCTGGCCCTGCGTTTACATTTCTCAATGCCCAGATGACCTTCGTGAAGTCTAGTTAGATTTCTGACTTCATAGGCTCTGGAATGACGATTCTGTCATGTTGCAGTAGAATACCATCTAATATCGTCAGTTCAGACTGTATTCTCTGGTATTCTGGACAGTGACCTTTTGGCCATCCATTCTGCAAGTGATGGATTACACTGTGTCTCCTCGCATATTTGCTGAAGTTTGTGATTGGACACAGGAAGTAGTTCTTTAAACAATTGTAGATAAGCATTGTCATTTATTGATTCTGTTGATGTGATCTCTGTGTCAATTGATCTGGACAGAGTGTCAGCTACGATCAACTCTTTGCCTGGAGTATAGATAAGGTTAAAATCATATATACGCAGTTTCATCATAAGCCTTTGTAGTCTAGGTGTCATATCATTAAGATTCTTGTTAATAATGTTGACAAGTGGAGCTTCCGGGTGCGGCGATGACCAGCTAAGTCGCACGTTTCGGCACCTCCCGTTGAAACGGACTTTTGGGCTCTTATTAAGAGCCCCAACGGCAATTTTTAACGGCCAAAATCATTGTGCGGTGAAATAGGAGGGAATCCCCCCGGATAAATATGGATAAAGGAGAGGATAGCGGCCGAATTGCAGTGGATCCACTGGAGCAGCAGCAAGGAAGGGAAGCTCGAAGCAAGATGGCGTTGGAAGGTGGCTGTTCGATATGGGGCCCGGAGCAACAAGAGTTCCTGCGGCGCTGTGTGGAAGAGCTGAAGAAGGAGGTGTTGGCCCCGATGCTACAGGCGATTGAAGGGCTAAAGGAGGCGCAGAGGACCCAGGAGTTGGAGCTTCGGGTCGTGAAGGCAAAGGCTGCAGAGAATGAGAATGAAATACAGGGCCTGGTGGTAAGGACAGAGGCGCACGAGGCACAGCACAAAAGGTGTGTGGAGAGGTTGGAAGCCCTGGAGAATAACTCGAGGAGGAAGAATTTAAGAGTCTTGGGTCTTCGCGAAGGCACAGAGGGGGCGGACGTCGGGGCATATGTGAGCACGATGCTTCACTCGCTAATGGGATCGGAGGCCCCGACGGGCCCTTTGGAGGTGGAGGGAGCTTACCGAGTTCTGGCGCGAAGACCAAAGGCAGGAGAAATACTTCGAGCCATAGTGGTGAGGTTTCACCGCTACAATGACAGAGAGATGGTTCTAAGATGGGCGAAGAAAACTCGGAGTTGCAGGTGGGAGAACGCGGTGATCCGCGTGTACCAGGATTGGAGTGCGGAGGTGGCGAGAAGGAGGGCAAGTTTCAACCGGGCCAAGGCGGTGCTCCACAAAAAGAAGGTTAAATTTGGAATGTTGCAGTCGGCGAGACTGTGGGTCACACACCAAGGGAAGCACCACTACTTTGAGACGGCAGAAGAGGCGTGGACATTCATTGTGGACGAGAAGCTGGAATAGTCTGGCGAGAGAAAAAGCTTCTGTAATAAAGTGGTGGGGTGACTATGTGGGACGAGGAAGGGGGGGGGGGGGGGATTTTTTCAATTTTTCAATTTTGTAACTTTTCTCTTTTCCCTCGTGGGGGGGGGGGGGTGGGGGGTGGGGGGGGGGGGGTGGGGGGTGGGGGGGGGGGAGTATGGGGAACTGTGGGTGCCGGTGGGAAGGAAAGGGGAAGGAGAAGGGAACTGCGCCATCAGGGGCGGGGCCGAGTGGGAAACGCGGGCTTTGTTCCCGCGCTATGGTAATTGTGGCGAGAACGGGGACGCAGGAAGGAGGGGGCCTCGCACAATGATGGGCCGAGGCCAAACGGGGGAAGCCGAGGTCAGCCAGAGTTTGCTGACTTCTGGGAGCAACATGGGGGGTGCAACTACGCTAGAAAAGGATCTAGCGGAGGGGGGGGGGGGGGGGGGGGGGAGTTAACTGGGTTGCTGCTGCTAAGGGGAAGGGGGAGCTGTTATGGGGCGGGGTGGTCGGGACGGGAGAGCACCATCGATGGGATATACGGGTACGTGGGAACCGGGTGAGGAGCTGGGTTAGAAAAGGGGATGGCTAGTCGACATGGGGGGGGGGTTAAAGAGCCCCCCAACCCGGCTGATCACGTGGAACGTGAGAGGGCTGAATGGGCCAATTAAAAGGGCACGGGTACTCGCACACCTAAAGAAATTAAAGGCAGATGTGGTCATGTTGCAGGAGACGCACTTGAAACGGGCAGATCAGATCAGACTACGTAAAGGATGGGTGGGGCAGGTGTTCCATTCGGGCTTAGATGCGAAGAATAGGGGGGTGGCTATCTTAGTGGGGAAACGGGTACAGTTTGAGGCAAAGACCATAGTGGTGGACAGCGGGGGTAGATACGTGATGGTGAGTGGCAGATTGCAAGGGGAGGTGGTGGTTCTGGTGAACGTCTCCGCCCCGAACTGGGATGATGCAAACTTCATGAAGCGCATGCTGGGGCGTATCCCGGACCTGGAGGCGGGAAAGCTGGTAATGGGGGGAGACTTCAATACGGTGCTTGATCCAGGGCTGGACAGGTCTAGGTTTAAGACCGGGAGGAGGCCGGCAGCGGCCAAGGTGCTTAAGGACTTCATGGAGCAGATGGGAGGAGTAGACCCCTGGAGATTTATTAGGCCTAGGAGTAAAGAGTTTTCATTTTTCTCCCATGTTCACAAGGTGTATTCACGGATAGACTTTTTTGTCCTGGGAAGGGCACTGATTCCGAAGGTGACAGGGACGGAGTACATGGCCATAGCCATTTCTGACCACGCTCCACATTGGGTAGATCTGGAGATAGGAGAGGAAAAGGAGCAGCACCCACTCTGGAGATTGGATATGGGGTTGTTGGCGGATGAGGGGGTATGTCTAAGGGTGAGGGGGTGTATCAAAAGGTACCTGGAGCTTAATGATAACAGAGAGGTCCAGGTGGGAGTGGTCTGGGAGGCGCTGAAGGCGGTGGTCAGAGGGGAACTGATATCCATAAGGGCCCATAAAGGGAAGCAAGAGAGCAAAGAAAGGGAGCGACTGTTGAGAGAACTTCTGAAGGTAGACAGGCAATATGCAGAGGCTCCGGAGGAGGGACTGTACAGGTAGGACAAAGGCTACATATGGAATTTGACCTGCTGACCACGGGCAAGGCAGAAGCACAGTGGAGGAGGGCACAGGGAGTACAGTATGAGAATGGAGAGAAGGCTAGCCGGTTACTGGCCCAACAACTGAGGAAGAGGGGAGCGGCGAGGGAGATAGGTGGGGTGAGGGATGAGGAAGGTGAGATGGAACGGGGAGCGGAGAGAGTGAATGGGGTGTTTAAGACATTCTACGAGAGGCTTTATAAGGCTCAGCCCCCGGAAGGAAAGGAGGGAATGATGCATTTCCTAGATCGGCTGGAATTCCCGAAGGTGGAGGAGCAGGAGAGGGCGGGACTGGGAGCACGGATTGAGGTGGAGGAGGTGGTAAAAGGGATTGGGAGCATGCAGGTGGGGAAGGCCCCGGGACCGGATGGGTTCCCGGTGGAATTTTATAGGAAATACATGGACCTACTGGCCCCGCTTTTGACGAGAACCTTTAATGAGGCCAGGGAAATGGGGAAGTTGCCCCCGACTATGTCGGAGGCGACGATATCGTTACTCTTAAAGAAGGAAAAAGACCCGCTGCAGTGCGGGTCTTACAGGCCTATTTCCCTCCTGAACGTGGATGCTAAGCTCCTGGCCAAGGTGATGGCGATAAGGATAGAGGATTGTGTCCCGGGGGTGGTCCACGAGGATCAAACTGGGTTCGTTAAGGGGAGACAGCTGAACACGAATATACGGAGGCTGCTAGGGGTGATGATGATGCCCCCACCGGAGGGGGAGGCGGAGATAGTGGTGGCGATGGATGCTGAGAAAGCATTTGACAGAGTGGAGTGGGACTACCTATGGGAAGTGTTGAGATGATTTGGTTTTGGAGAGGGGTTTATTGGATGGGTACAGCTGCTATATAGGGCCCCGGTGGCAAGTGTGATCACGAACAGGCAGAGGTCCGACTACTTCCGTCTTTATAGAGGGACAAGACAGGGGTGTCCCCTGTCCCCGTTACTGTTTGCATTGGCAATTGAGCCGCTGGCCATAGCACTGAGGGGCTCTAGGAAGTGGAGGGGAGTACTCAGGGGAGGAGAAGAACACTGGGTATCATTGTATGCAGATGATCTATTGCTGTATGTTGCGGACCCAGTGGAGGGGATGCCTGAGATAATGCGGACACTCAGGGAGTTTGGGGAATTTTCGGGGTACAAATTGAATATGGGGAAGAGTGAGTTGTTTGTGGTGCAACCGGGGGAGCAGAGCAGGGGAATAGATGATTTACCGCTGAGGAGGGTAACAAGGGATTTCCGGTACTTAGGGATCCAGATAGCCAGGAGCTGGGGAACCCTACATAGGCTTAATTTAACACGATTGGTGGAACAGATGGAGAAGGATTTTAAGAGATGGGACATGGTGTCCCTGTCACTGGTGGGTAGGGTGCAGGCGGTCAAAATGGTAGTCCTCCCGAGATTTCTTTTTGTGTTCCAGTGCCTCCCGGTGATGGTTACAAGGGCTTTTTTCAACAAAATTGAGAAGTGTGTTATGAGCTTTGTGTGGGCTGGGAAGACCCCGAGAGTGAGGAGGTGTTTTTTGCAGCGTAGCAGGGATAGGGGGGGACTGGCACTGCCGAGCTTATGTGATTATTATTGGGGCGCCAATATCTCAATGGTGTGAAAGTGGATGGGAGAAGGCGAGGGAGCGGCGTGGAAGAGACTGGAAATGGCGTCCTGTAAAGGAACCAGCCTACAAGCATTGGCGACGGCGCCGTTGTCGTTCTCCCCAAAGAAATACACCACAAGCCCAGTGGTGGTGGCAACGCTGAAAATTTGGGGGCAGTGGAGACGGCATAAGGGAATGACGGGAGCCTTGGTGCGGTCCCCGATAAGGAATAATCATAGGTTTGTCCCGGGGAGAATAGATGGGGGATTTAGAGCATGGCAGAGAGCAGGGATTGTGCAACTGAGGGATCTGTTCCTAGATGGGACTTTTGCGAGTCTGGGAGCGCTGACGGAAAAATACGGGTTGCCCCAGGGGAATGCATTTCGGTATATGCAATTGAGGGCTTTTGTGAGGCAACAGGTGAGGGAATTTCCACAGCTCCCGACGCAGGAGATTCAGGATAGAGTGATTTCGGGGACATGGGTGGGGGATGGTAGGGTGTCAGATATATACAGGGAAATGAGAGACGAGGGGTAGATCATGGTGGATGAGCTGAAGGGAAAATGGGAAGAAGAGCTGGGGGAAGAGATCGAAGAGGGGCTGTGGGCAGATGCCCTACGCAGGGTAAACTCTTCGTCCTCGTGTGCCAGGCTTAGCCTGATACAATTCAAGGCCTTCCACAGGGCGCACATGACCGGAGCAAGGCTCAGTAAACTTTTCGGGGTAGAGGATAGGTGCAGGAGATGCGCGAGAAGCCCAGCGAACTACACCCACATGTTTTGGTCATGCTCGGCACTGCATGGGTTCTGGGTGGGGGTGGCAAATGTGCTTTCGAAGGTGGTGGGGGTCCGGGTCGAGCCAGGCTGGGGGTTGGCTATATTCGGGGTTGCAGAAGAGCCGGGAGTGCAGGAGGCGAGAGAGGCTGATGTTTTGGCCTTTGCTTCCCTAGTAGCCCGGCAAAGGATATTGTTAATGTGGAAGGAAGCTAAGCCCCCGGGCGTGGAGACCTGGATAAACGACATGGCAGGGTTTATAAAACTGGAACGGATAAAGTTCGCACTAAGAGGTTTGGCTCAAGGGTTCACCAGGCGGTGGCAACCGTTCATTGACTATCTCGCAGAACGATAAAGGAACTGGGAAAGTAGCAGCAGCAACCCGGGGGGGGGGGGGCTCGGGCTCGGGCGGGTCCTCAGGGGTGTTTTTGTATGGATATTTTTACTTGGATATGTACATAGGCTTGTTTGACTTTATTATTTGGGAGAGTTAATATTTTGTTATGGCAGTTGCCATTTAGTTTATATATTATTTATTTATTTGTTAAAAAACGGTCATTATTATTTATATTGTTTTATTGTTGTAAAAAGGGAAAAAAAATTTGTACTGTTTTGTTTGGCCGAAAAAAAAATTTGAATAAAATATATTTTTTAAAAAAAATAATGTTGACAAGTGGATGATGGTCTGTTTCCACAGTAAATTTTGATAAGCCATATTCAGAATCATGAAATTTGGTTATTCCAGTACCAAGTCCAAGACACTCCTTCTCAATCTGAGCGTACCTGCACTCAGTTGAGGTCATTGATCTTGAGGTGTAACTTATGGGAACCCAGTTGCTGTGGTGGACGTCCTGTTGTAGCAATATGGCACCAATGCAATTCTGACTGGACTGGCATCAGTCGAAATTTTAGTGGTTAAGTGGGGTCAAAAAATGTCAAGCTTGGAGCCTGAATCAGCTGTTGTTTCAAATCTAACCATTCTTCATTGTGACGCTGAGTCCATTCGAAATCAGTGTTTTTCTTGATTAGCTGATGTAATGCAGTAGTTCTGGTTGAAAGATTTGATATGAATTTCCCCAGGATGTTCATAAATCTGAAGAAACGCAAAACAGCCTTCTTATCTTTCGGTTGCTGCATTGTTTTAATGGCTTCAATTTTATCATTGTCAGGTGTGATACCATGAGCTGATATGTTGTCACCAAGAAATTTTAGAGATGAGGTGGCAAACATGCACTTCGATTGGTTAAGTTTTAAACCATACTTATGTATCCTTTCAAAGACTTTTCTGAATCGAATCATGTGATCTTCTGCTGTCGTAGACCAGATGATTATGTCATCAGCATAAACACGAACACCTTCAATGTTCTCTGTCATTTGTTCCATTATATGATGAAATATTTCTGATGCAGAAATAATACCCAAAGGCATTCTATTGAAACAATACCTCCCAAAAGGTGTGTTGAACGTGCAGAGGAGCTTGCTGGAGCCATCAAGCTGCATCTGCCAAAATCCTTGAGATGCATAATTTGGTGAATATTTTGGCATTGGCCATTTCTGAGGTGATTTCCTCTTTTAGGTATTGGGTAATGCTATCGACGAATATTTCTATTGAGATCTTTAGGACCATGCATATCCTTATATCACCAGATAGTTTTTTCACACAGACTAGGGAACTTACCCAATCTGTTGGCTGTGTCACCTTTTATATAATTCCTTGAGCTTGCAGTCTTGAGAGTTCAGCTTTCAGTTGTTCTCGGAGGTGTACTGGTACTCGTCTTTGCGGTTGTATTACTGGATTGTGTAGCCATGTAAAATGGCTGCGTTCCGATTAATCTGGCCAAAACCCAGTTTAAAACGGCTAACCCAAAAGACTGCTGGGAAAAGCAGCCAAGAAGACACAGGCAGGCAGCTGCAGACAGGTTTGCATATTCAGCTCTGGGAACGTAGCCCAGATCGATACTCAGGGCTATCAACAGCCCATCAACCCAGGTATCCGCAGTTGCATTCAGGACTGTTTACACCTAATCTACTCAGACATCCACAGTTAAATCGGCTATCCCCGGGAACATATTAGCAATTGAATACCGGGCCAGTCCTGTCGGCGCCTGCAGTGGCCGAAACAAAGGCAGGTGAGCGACCACCCCCCGATCGAGGAATCGCCTCACCATTGGACACATCGACCCCAGAGATTGGGGACAGAATCCAATCACTTGGGACTCAGGGTCAAGGGCCGCCCCGGGAGGCGGGAAGCCCCTGGGCCCTATAAAAGTGAAGGTCCAAGTTCAGATCTCTCTCTCTCTCATCTTTGCCTGCTCGAGACCTTCGCAAGACCAGCCACCGTGTATAGTAAGTTTGAATCCAGCGATCGCTATCCGGTAGAGGCACCTAGCCACCGACCTGTAGCAGCCTTTTGAATCCCGCGGGCCAGATTTGATTGGACAAGCCAGTCGTTTCCCTGACCTGGTGGGCGCTTCCAAAGTTAAGTATTGGCCAGTAGTGATAGGTTTATTATATAGAAAGTAGTATTAGGGTATTAATATTGCATGTTGTGTATAATAAATGACCGTTGTTTTAATCCTTACTAAGCGGTGTGCTGTGTTATTAATCATAACCTGAACTTGAACCACGTGGCGGTATCATAAAGATACCTGGCGACTCATGAGCAAAGGTGACCTAAACAGAGCAAATAGACTAAGGTTAAAAAGAGCAACAATTGGCATCTTTTTTAAGAAGAATTTTTTATTGATATGGCAGTGTGTCCATGGCATGAAAAACATCAGGGTATTATTTTAATAATTGCTGGATGTCATCGTGTATTGTAGGTGTCTCAGACATATTCAGGAAGATTCTCTGAATTAGCTGTAAATCTTTACACGCCTGAGCTTCAAATAGCGAAGATCGATGATCATCCACTATTTCAAACCGTAACTTTTTGTGAATGTCCCTGTTGCTGCCATTTAGATAACACGAGCCATGCTAAATAATTTGATTGCCATTGTAATCTTACAATGAGCATTCTGCAGGAACTCTGTCGTAGTCACCTGTGATAGTAGACAAGTCTTTGGAATTGAGAAGATTTGCTGAAGCGCCTGTCTCTAATTTGAAAGTTATAGGTCAATAGTTGATACATACTGTAGTCATCCACTCATTGCTAACGATGTTGAACATAGAACAGTACAGCACAGAACAGGCCCTTCGGCCCTCGGTGTTGTGCCGAGCATTGTCCGAAACCAAGATCAAGCTATCCCACTCCCTGTCATTCTGGTCTGCTCCATGTGCCTATCCAATAACCGCTTGAAAGTTTCTCAAGTGTCCGACTCCACTTTCACAGCAGGCAATCCATTCCACACCCTAACCACTCTCTGAGTAAAGAACCTGCCTCGGACATCCCTCCTATATCTCCCTCCCTGAAACTTATTGTTATGCCCCCTTGTAACAGCTACATCCACAGGAGGAAATAGTCTCTGAACGTTCACTCTATCCCCCTCATCATCTTATAAATCTCCATTAAGTCGCCTCTCATCCTCCTCCATTCCAAAGAAGCCCTAGCTCCCTCAACCTTTCCTCATAAGACTTATCCTGCAAACCAGGCAGCATCCTGGTAAATCTCCTTTGCACCCTTTCCAATGCTTGCACATCCTTCCTATAATGAGGAGACCAGAACTGCACACAATACTCCAAATGTGGCCTCACCAGGGTCATGTATACTTGCAGCATAACCCCGCGGCTCTTAAACTCAAGCCCCCTGTTAATAAACGCTAACACACTATAAGCCTTCTTCACGGCTCTATCCACTTGAGTGGCAACCTTCAGAGATCTGTGGACATGAACTCCAAGATCTCTCTGTTCCTCCACATTCCTCAGAACCCTGCCGTTGACTCTGTAATCCGCATTCAAATTTTTTCTACCAAAATGAATCATCTTGCACTTATCAGGGTTAAACTCCATCTGCCATTTTTCGGCCCAGCTCTGCATCCTATCAATGTCTCTTTGCAGCCTACAACAGCCCTCCACCTCATCCACTACTCCACCAATCTTGGTGTCATCAGAATTTACTGACCCACCCTTCAGCCCCCTCCTCCACATCATTGATAAAAATCACAAACAGCAGAGGACCCAGCACTGATCCCTGTGGTACACCGCTGGTAACTGGTCTCCAGTCTGAAAGTTTTCCATCCACAACCACCCTCTGTCTTCTATGTGATAGTCAGTTACTTATCCAATTGGCCAAATTTCCCTCTATCCCACACCTCCTTACTTTCTTCATGAGCCGACCATGGGGAACCTTATCAAACGCCTTACTGAATTCCATGTGTACGACATCAACTGCTCTACCTACATCTACACATTTAGTTACCTTCTCAAAGAATTCAATCACATTTGTGAGGCAAACTTACCCTTCACGAATCCGTGTTGACTATCCCGGATTAAGCTGCATCTTTCCAAATGGTCATAAATCCTATCATTCAGGACCTTTTCCATTAACTTACCGACCACCGAAGTAAGGCTAACTGGACTATAATTACCAGAGTCATTCCTATTCCCTTTCTTGAACAGAGGAACAACATTCGCCACTCTCCAGTCCTCTGGCACTATCCCCGTGGACAGCGAGGACCCAAAGATCAAAGCCAAAGGCTCTGCAATCTCATCCCTTGCCTCCCAAAGAATCCTTGGATATATCCCATCTGGCCCAGGGGACTTGTCAACCCTCAGGTTTTTCAAAATTGCTATTACATCCTTCCTCAGAACATGTACCACCTCCAACCTACCCGCCCGAATCACACTCTCGTCCTCAATAACATGGCCCCTCTCCTTGGTGAACACTGAAGAAAAGTATTAATTCAATGTCTCTCCTATTTCTTCTAACTCCTTGCACAAGTTCCCACTACTATCCTTGACCGGCCCTATCCTCACCCTGGTCATTCTTTTATTTCTCACATAAGAGTAAAAAGCCTTGGGGTTTTCCTTGATCCAACCCACCAAGGACTTCTCATGCACCCTCCTAGCTCTCCTAAGCTCTTTTTTTTTAGCTCATTCCTTGCTACCTTGTAACCCTCAAGCGACCCTACTGAACCTTGTTTTCTCATCCTTACATACTCTTCCTTTTTCCTCTTGACAAGACCTTCAACTTCTTTTGTGAACCATGGTTCCCTCACACAGCCATTTCCTCCCTGCCTGACAGGGACATACCTATCAAGGACACGCAGTATTTGTTCCTTGAACAAGTTCCACTTTTCATTTGTGCCTTTCCCTGACAGTTTCTGTTCCCATCTTATGCTCCCTAATCACGTCGTAATTACCTCTCCCCCAATTATAAACCTTGCCCTGCCGTATGGCGCTATCCCTCTCCATTGCAATAGTGAAAGACACCGAATTGTGGTCACTATCTCCAAAGTGCTCTCCCACAAACAAATCTAACACAGTGGCCCGGTTCAGTACCCAGTACCAAATCCAATGTGGCCCCCCCTCTTGTCGGCCTATCCACATATTGTGTCAGGAAACCCTCCTGCACACACTGTACAAAAACTATCCCATCCAAACTGTTCGACCTATAGAGGTTCCAAACAATATTTGGAAAGTTAAAGTCACCCATGACAACGACCCGGAGACCTACACACCTATCCATAATCTGTTTTGCAATTTCTTCCTCCACATCTCTATTACTATTTGGGGGCCTATAGAAAACTCCTAACAATGTGACCGCTCCTTTCCTATTTCTAACTTTAGCCCATATTACCTCAGTAGGTAGATCTCCTTCGAACTGCCTGCTGCAGCCGTTAAACTATCCTTGATTAACAATGCAACTCCTCCACCTCTTTTACCACCTTCCCTGCTCTTACTGAAACATCTATACCCCGGAACCTCCAACAACCATTCTTGTCCCTGTTCTAACCATGTCTCCGTAATGGCCACAACATCGTAGTCCCAAGTACCAATCCACGCTCCAAGTTCACCTACCTTATTCCGGATGCTCCTTGCATTGAAGTAGACATACTTCAACCCACCTTTCTGTCTGCCGGTACACTCCTGCGACCTTGATACCCTCCTCAGTACCTCACTACTCTCAAGACTGGCTTCTGGACTACAGCTCGTTTTCCCAGCCCCATGACATGATTTTTTGTTGCTTGAAGAGTTTTCTTGGTTGCGTGAAGAGCTTTCTTTTTTGCTCGAAGATCTGTCTTCGCTGATGCTTCAATCACTCCGACAAAGAAGGTATTTTCCAAGGAGAAAATTTCATCACCTTGTGAAAAATCTTGTGGTGAATTGACTTTTACATCCGTTTCAACTGCTCTCATGTTGTAATTCTTCTTGTGTGTAGGAGGGAGATACTTTGCTGAAGACGGGCACTGAAAAGCATAATGATTCACCTTGGAACATCTCAAACAACATTTTCCAAAAGCTGGGCAGTTTCCCTTTAAATGAGCATTGCCACTGGGGCTGTTTAGCACAGGGCTAAATCGCTGGCTTTGAAAGCAGACCAAGGCAGGCCAGCAGCACAGTTCAATTCCCGTAACAGCCTCCCTGAACAGGCGCAGGATTGTGGTGACTAGGGGCTTTTCACAGTAACTTCATTGCAGCCTACTTGTGACAATAAGCGATTTTCATTTCACATTGTGACACGTCATCACGCTGTAGCCGTGACGCATCATTGACATTCGCGCATGCGCAGACCTCTTCTGCGGCGTCTCGCATTTCTGTGCGAAGTGCGCATGTCCCGAGTTGGAAAATGCGTGCGCAAGATAGCTGCCTTGTCTGTACTGCCTGCGACACCATTTTTATTTTCTCAGCCTCGAGGTGGACTTTTGCACCTTTTTCTTTCGGATAAAACTCTAAGTATTGACTTTTACTTTGTTCACTGGAGATGCATTTTTCAATAGCGATTTTCAATGTAAGATTATTTTGATGTAATAAGGCTTCTCTTAAAGATTAATCTGTTATACCATAAACGATTTGGCCCTCGCTAGAGTCATGCAGATCCGCATAATTACTGGTCTGAGCTAGGAGTTTTAGATCAGTTATGAAGTTGTTAACAGATTCTCCAACTTTTTGCACTCGCTTATGAAATCGGTATCGCTCCAACATTTTGTCAGTTTGCATTCTGCAGTCATCATCAAATTTGGCGATTATATGTTCAAACTTGGTTTTATCTTCGCCCGCAGCAAAAATAAATGAGTTATAGATTTCAATTGCCTGCTGTCCTGCTAGGGACAGAAGCAAAGCGATTTGTCTAGCTTCTGAAGCAGTATTCAGATCACTAGCTTCCTGATAAAGCTGGAATTGTAGCTTAAACAGTCTCCAATTAAGATTAAGGTTACCGGTTGTCTTCAGATGTTTGGGAGACTGCACTTGATCCATCGAAAATCGATCCGTAGTCGAGGATTCAGTTTCTGCGATAACTTCACCAGTCGAATAGTTGGTATCAGAACTTTAATAATAATAATCGCTTGTCACAAGTAGGCTTCAATTAAGTTCTTGTGAAAAGCCTCGAGTCGCCACATTCCAACGCCTGCACGTGGAGGCCGGTATGGGAATTGAACCTGCGCTGCTGCCTTGGTCTGCATTACAAGCCAGCTGTTAGCCCACTGTGCTAAACCACCCCAATATTAACTACCCCCCCCTCCTCTCCCCTTAACAGCTAATGGTGATTAACTCTTTAGAGTAGGAAATGAATGGCTACCACCTCAGGTAAAACCCCTCCACTGACCCCCTAGAGTTTGGACGATTGAGGGATGATCTAATTGTTGTGCTTAAATGATAATTGAACTCAACATGGTAAACATGGAGAAGTCACTTCCTCTGCTGTTACACAATCTTAAAATTAGATTTGGAAGTTTTAGGTGCAAAATTAGGAATTATTCACACAAATGGTATTGAGGTCTGGAATTCTCTCCCTCAACTGACGGATTCATAATCGAAAAGTGGCAAAATTTTGTTTGGTTGGTTATCAAGGGATTGTGGTTATATCGATCAAAGGTGGGTAAGATAGAGGTGAGATACAGAACTGCCGTGATCTAACTGAACGAGAGACTAGGCTCAAGGGAATCAATGTCTCCTCCAAGTTGGCTGTAATGCTTTCTCTGATCCATTCAACGAGGAAGAGCCGCCAAACAATTAGGTTACCAAGGGTATTACCTACCAACAAGGAGTCAGTAACCTTCAGGTGAGATAGGTAGAGAGAAAATCGATGTGAAACACGTGTCAAAAATGTCAAGAAAATTCCACGACAGGGATAATTTGGTTCTAACTGTTCTCAAGTGATTTGCAAAAGTAAATGTGATGTGAGAATTTTTTTCCCCAAACAATAGTGTGGTGTTCCGGTCTGGAATGCACTGCCTTAAGTGTGGTGGAGGCAGGCTCAATTGAGGCATTACAGCGGGCAGCACAGTGGTTAGCACTGCTGCCTCACAGTGCCAGGGACCAGGGTTCAATTCTGTCTTTGGGTGACTGTGTGTGGAGTTTGCACGTTCTCCCAGTGTCGACGTGCGTTTCCTCCTGGTGCTCCGGTTTCCTCCCACTCTCTAAAGATGTGCAGGTTAGGTTATGTGCATGATCAATGCATGGGATTACAGAGATAGAGCAGAGGAGAGGACTTAGGGAGGGTGCTCTTTCAGAGGTTCGTTGCAGACCCGATGGGCTGAATGACCTCCTTCTGCAATGTAGGGATCCTATGGCATTAGATGATTACTTGAATAGAAACAATGTCCAGGGCTATGGGGAAATGCTAATGCTCGTTTGGAGAGCCGGTGCACACATGATGGGACAAATGACCTCCTTCTACACCGTAACAATTCTGTGATTATTGTGGTGTTGATAAACATTCATCTGGAATTAGGTAGGGCCTGAAAAGACAGCGAACCCAATCAAAACTACAAGAAATTTCAAAATTCTGTATTTCTTTTTCATTCCATCATTACTTACTGATTAATATTTCAAGGGTCCAGGTCAAACAATGTTTTTCCTGCAAAAATTTGAAACTTATCTCCATGTAGTGGCCCCTGAAAATATTAATATACTTTCGGGAAAACAGTGAAAATATTGTTACACTCCCAGGTAATTTCCCTTCAAATATTTATGCACTTTAAGGGCGAACAAGCTGTAAGTATTGATATACTTTGAAAGTAACATCCACCAGAAAGTAATATAAAAGAAAAATATGGTAGATGCTGGAGATCTGAAATAAAAAGTTCAGCAGGTCTGGCAGCATCTGTGAAGAGAGAGAGAGACAGAGTTAACATTTGAAATTCAATCAGACTGAAGAGTCGCATTGGACTCAAAATGTTAACTCAGTTTCTCTCCCTTATCCTGCGGTCAGTGATATAGATGCGTTAATAATTACACACTTCTCTACAAATTTGGATTTAATTTGTCACGGGTACCGAGGTACAGTGAAAAATATTGTTCTGCGTACAGTCCAGACAGATCATTCCATCCATGGAAAAACACAATGTAAATACATAGACAGTCATCTGGTGAAGCATATGGAGTGTAGTACTACTTAGTAGGGATGATGTGGGAAGAGGTCAGCTCAGTCCATAAGAGGGTCATTCAGGAATCTGGTAAAAGTGGGGAGGAACCTGTTAGTGCGTGATCTCAGACTTTTGTATCTCCTGCCCGATGAAATGAAATGAAAATCGCTTATTGTCACAAGTAGGCTTCAAATGAAGTTACTGTGAAAAGCCCCTCGTCGCCACATTCCGGCGCCTGTTCGGGGAGGCTGTTACAGGAATTGAACCGTGCTGCTGGCCTGCCTTGGTCTGCTTTCAAAGCCAGCGATTTAGCCCTGTGCAGATGGAAGAGAATAACCTGGGTGGGAGGGGTCTTTGATTATGCTGCCTGGTTTCCCAAGGCAGCAGGAGGTGTAGACTGAGTCAATGGAGACAGATCTGTATGATGGACTGGGCTGTGTTCACGACTCTCTGTAGTTTATGGTCTTGGGCTGTGATGCAGCCAGGTAGGATGCCTTCTACAGTGCATCTGCAAAAATTGCTAAGAGTCAATGTGGACATGCCGAATTTCAAAAAACAAACAACAAAGAAAAGTACAGCACAGGAACAAGCCCTTCGGCCCTCCAAGCCCGTGCCGACCATGCTGCCCGACTAAACTACAATCTTCTACACTTCCTGGGTCCGTATCCCTCTATTCCCATCCTATTCATGTATTTGTCAAGGTGCCCCTTAAATGTCACTGTCGTCCCTGCTTCCACCTCTTCCGGCAGCGAGTTCCAGGCACCCACTACCCTCTGTGTAAAAAAAAACTTGCCTCCTACATCTACTCTAAACCTTGCCCCTCGCACCTTAAACCCATGCCCCCTAGTAATTGATCCCTCTAACCTGGGGAAAAGCCTCTGACTCCACTCTGTCTATGCCCCTCATAATTTTGTAGACCTCTATCAGGTCGTCCCTCAACCTCCGTCGTTCCAGTGAGAACAAACCGAGTTTATTCAACCGCTCCTCATAGCTAATGCCCTCCATACCAGGCAACATTCTGGTAAATCTCTTCTGCCCCCTCTTTTCGTCAAAAAGAAAAAGGAGGCATTTGTCAGGGCTAAAAGGCTGGGAACAGACGAAGCCTGTGTGGCATATAAGGAAAGTAGGAAGGAACTTAAGCAAGGAGTCAGGAAGGCTAGAAGGGGTCATGAAAAGTCATTGGCAAATAGGGTTCAGGAAAATCCCAAGGCTTTTTACACGTACATAAAAAGCAAGAGGGTAGCCAGGGAAAGGGTTGGCCCACTGAAGGATAGGCAAGGGAATCTATGTGTGGAGCCAGAGGAAATGGGCGAGGTACTAAATGAATACTTTGCATCAGTATTCACCAAAGAGAAGGAATTGGTAGATGTTGAGTCTGGAGAAGGGGGTGTAGATAGCCTGGGTCACATTGTGATCCAAAAAGACGATGTGTTGGGTGTCTTAAAAAATATTAAGGTAGATAAGTCCCCAGGGCCTGATGGGATCTACCCCAGAATACTGAAGGAGGCTGGAGAGGAAATTGCTGAGGCCTTGACAGAAATCTTTGGATCCTCGCTGTCTTCAGGGGATGTCCCGGAGGACTGGAGAATAGCCAATGTTGTTCCTCTGTTTAAGAAGGGTAGCAAGGATAATCCCGGGAACTACAGGCCGGTGAGCCTTACTTCAGTGGTAGGGAAATTACTGGAGAGAATTCTTCGAGACAGAATCTACTCCCATTTGGAAGCAAATGGACGTATTAGTGAGAGGCAGCACGGTTTTGTGAAGGGGCGGTCGTGTCTCACTAACTTGATAGAGTTTTTTGAGGAGGTCACTAAGATGATTGATGCAGGTAGGGCAGTAGATGTTGTCTATATGGACTTCAGTAAGGCCTTTGACAAGGTCCCTCATGGTAGACTAGTACAAAAGGTGAAGTCACACAGGATCAGGGGTGAACTGGCAAGGTGGATACAGAACTGGCTAGGCCATAGAAGGCAGAGGGTAGCAATGGAGGGATGCTTTTCTAATTGGAGGGCTGTGACCAGTGGTGTTCCACAGGGATCAGTGCTGGGACCTTTGCTCTTTGTAGTATATATAAATGATTTGGAGGAAAATGTAACTGGTCTGATTAGTAAGTTTGCAGACGACACAAAGGTTGGTGGAATTGCGGATAGCGATGAGGACTGTCTGAGGATACAGCAGGATTTAGATTGTCTGGAGACTTGGGCGGAGAGATGGCAGATGGAGTTTAATCCGGACAAATGTGAGGTAATGCATTTTGGAAGGGCTAATGCAGGTAGGTAATATACAGTGAATGGTAGAACCCTCAAGAGTATTGAAAGTCAAAGAGATCTAGGAGTACAGGTCCACAGGTCATTGAAAGGGGCAACACAGGTGGAGAAGGTAGTCAAGAAGGCATACGGCATGCTTGCCTTCATTGGCCGGGGCATTGAGTATAAGAATTTGCAAGTCATGTTGCAGCTGTATAGAACCTTAGTTAGGCCACACTTGGAGTATAGTGTTCAATTCTGGTTGCCACACTACCAGAAGGATGTGGAGGCTTTAGAGAGGGTGCAGAAGAGATTTACCAGAATGTTGCCTGGTATGGAGGGCATAAGCTATGAGGAGCGATTGAATAAACTCGGTTTGTTCTCACTGGAACGAAGGAGGTTGAGGGGCGACCTGATAGAGGTATACAAAATTATGAGGGGCATAGACAGAGTGGATAGTCAGAGGCTTTTCCCCAGGGTAGCGGGGTCAATTACTAGGGGGCGTAGGTTTAAGGTGAGAGGGGCAAGGTTTAGAGTAGATGTACGAGGCAAGTTTTTTACGCAGAGGGTAGTGGGTGCCTGGAACTCACTACCGGAGGTGGTTGTGGAAGCAGGGACGATAGGGACATTTAAGGGGCATCTTGACAAATATATGAATAGGATGGGAATAGAAGGATACGGACCCAGGAAGTGTAGAAGATTGTAGTTTAGTCGGGCAGTATGGTCGGCACGGGCTTGGAGGGCCGAAGGGCCTGTTCCTGTGCTGTACATTTCTTTGTTCTTTGTTCTTTTGTTCTAAAGCCTCCACATCCTTCTGGTAGTGTGGCGACCAGAATTGAACACTATACTCCAAGTGTGGCCTAACTAAGGTTCTATACAGCTGCAACATGACTTGCCAATTCTTATACTCAATGCCCCGGCCAATGAAGGCAAGCATGCCGTATGCCTGCTTGACTACCTTCTCCAACTGTGTTGCCCCTTTCAGTGACCTGTGGACCTGTACACCTAGATCTCTCTGACTTTCAATACTCTTGAGGGTTCTACCATTTACTGTATATTCCCTACCTGCATTAGACCTTCCATTTACCTCACATTTGTCCGGATTAAACTCCATCTGCCATCTCTCCGCCCAAGTCTCCAAACAATCTAAATCCTGCTGTATCCTCTGACAGTCCTCATCGCTATCCGCAATTCCACCAACCTTTGTGTCTTCTGCAAACTTACTAATCCGAACAGTTACATTTTCCTCCAAATCATTTATATATACCACAAACAGCAAAGGTCCCAGCACTGATCACTGCGGAACACCTCTAGTCACAGCCCTCCAATTAGAAAAGCATCCTTCCATTGCTTCTCTCTGCCTTCTACGACCTAGCCAGTTCTGTGTCCACTTTGCCAGCTCATCCCTGATCCCGTGTGACTTCACCTTTTGTATTAGTTTACCATGAGGGAGTTTTCTGAGAAAGTATAGGTGCTGTTGTGATTTCTTGGTCGTAGCGTCGACATGGGTGGATCAGGACAGATTTTTGGTGACATGCACACCTAGGAATTTGAAGCTGTCGACCATCTCCACCTCGGCACCATTGATGCTGACAGGGGCATGTACGAATTTTGCTTCCTGAAGTCAACAACAGCTCCTTAGTTTTGCAGACATTGAGGGAGAGATTGTTGTTGTTACACCATGGCACTATCTCCGTCCTGTACTCTGACTAATCGTTGTTTCGATATCTGTCCCAACTTGGTCGTGTCATCAGCAAACCTGTGGATGAAGATGGAGCCAAATTTTGCCAGTCATGTGTGTTAGCAGGGGACTAAGTACGCAGCCATGCAGGGCCCTGGTATTGAGGACTATTGTGGAGGAGGTGTTGCTGTTTATTCTTACTGATTGTGATCTATGGGTCAGGGAGTCGAGATAGGAGCCAAGATCTAGGTTTTGGAGTTTTGATATGAGCTTATCAAAATACTCTGTCCAAAGTTCTGAAAGATAGGCAGTGAAAATTGGGCTAACCTCGGAAGAGAAAAATTCAAACAGTAATATAGATAATAAGCCAGAAAGTACAATATGTAACACTTGGAAATTTAATAGATTTCATTTGGAAATTTAATAGATTTCTTCTGGATCACAAGAATCTTTACAGGGCAGACGAAGGCCATTCAGCCCATTGAGTTTGAATTGGCTTTCTAAAAGAGCATTCTACATTGTCCCATTCCAGTCTTATAACTGTAACCTTGCACATTATTTCTTTTCAGATTGCATTTCAATTCCTTTTTGAATACCTCGATCAAACTCACCTCCACTCCTCCCTCCCAGGAAGTTTGTTCTGGACTCCAACCACCCTCTGGGTGAATTTCCCCCCCCCCCTCAGATCTACTCCTTTTGCCAATTATTTTGTGCCCTGTTGAAAATGTTCAGTATAGTTCTCGGAACAAAAAGCAGTCTACTTGTTCAACTGGAGGGTAATGTTTCCAAATTTCTCATATCTCACAATAACTTCAGTCTGGAAAGTTCGTCATATTTCT
This sequence comes from Scyliorhinus torazame, assembly GCF_047496885.1. NCBI lineage: Eukaryota > Metazoa > Chordata > Chondrichthyes > Carcharhiniformes > Scyliorhinidae > Scyliorhinus > Scyliorhinus torazame. The sequence continues at coordinate 184,125,871 of NC_092708.1, read as the reverse complement.
TTTGCAAGTTAGCACAGCAGAAAATAGTGGGTACAGCATGTACAGAAAAACAAGTATTGCAGAGATGAGTTGTAACCCTGATACTAATTAAAAAGAGTGGGCACAGCGACAAGATTTCAAGATATTAGCTGAATTCTGGTCTCCCTGATACAATTCATGGGTGTATGGAAGACTCCATCAGTCCAAATGTGAGCCTTGACGGGGTGGGGCCTCATGCTGAAGGCGTCTGGGTGGTTTACAAAGGAGATTACAATGGGATGAGAGAAGAGCTAGCTAAGATAGACTGGGAGCAAAGACTTTATGGTGTAACAGTTGAGGAACAGTGGAGAGCCTTCCAAGCGATTTTTCACAGTGCTCGGCAAAGGTTTATACCAACAAAAAGGAATGACGATAGAAAGAGGGAAAATCGACCGTGGATATCTAAGGAAATAAGGGAGAGTATCAAATTGAAGGAAAAAGCATACAAAGTGGCAAAGATTAGTGGGAGACTAGAGGACTGGGAAATCTTTTGAGGGCAACAGAAAGCTACTAAAAAAGCTATAAAAAAAGAGTAAGATTATGAATAAACTTGCTCAGAATATAAAAAGATAGTAAAAGTTTCTACAAATATATAAAACAAAAAAGAGTGGCTAAGGTAAATATTGGTCCTTTAGAGGATGAGAAGGGAAAATTAATAATGGGAGATGAGGAAATGGCTGAGGAATTGAACAGGTTTTTGGGTCGGTTTTCACAGTGGAAGACACAAATAACGTGCCAGTGACTGATGGAAGGAAATGAGGCTATGACAGGTGAGGACCTTGAGATGATTTTTATCACTAAGGAGATAGTGACGGGCAAGCTAATGGGGCTAAAGGTAGACAAGTCTCCTGGCCCTGATGGAATGCATCCCAGAGTGCTAAAAGAGATGGCTAGGGAAATTGCAAATGCACTAGTGATAATTTACCAAAATTCACTAGACCCTGGGATGGTTCCAGCGGATTGGAAATTAGCAAACGTGACACCACTGTTCAAAAAAGGAGGTAGGCAGAAAGTGGGTAATTATAGGCCAGTTAGCTTAACTTCGGTAGTAGGGACGATGCTGGAATCTATCATCAAGGAAGAAATAGCGAGGCATCTGGATGGAAATTGTCCCATTGGGCAGACGCTGGTTGGGTTCATAAAGGGCAGGTCGTGCCTAACTAATTTAGTGGAATTTCTTGAGGACATTAACAGTGCGGTAGATAACAGGGAGCCAATGGATGTGGTATATCTGGATTTTCAGAAAGCTTTTGACAATGTGCCACACAAAAGGTTGCTGCATAATATAAAGATGCATGGCATTAAGGGTAAAGTAGTAGCATGGATAGAGGATTGGTTAATTAATAGAAAGCAAAGAGTGGAGATTAATGGATGTTTCTCTGGTTGGCAATCAGTAGCTAGTGGTGTCCCTCAGGGATCAGTGTTGGGCACACAATTGACATAGATGATTTGGAGTTGGGGACCAAGTGCAATGTGTCCAAGTTTTCAGACGACACTAAGATGATTGGTAAAGCAAAAAAGTGCAGAGGATACCGGAAGTCGGCAGAGGGATTTGGATAGGTTAAGTGAATGGGCTAGGGTCTGGCAGATGGAATATAATGTTGACAAATGTGAGGTTATCCATTTTGGTAGGAATAACAGCAAAAGGGATTATTATTTAAATGATAAAATATTAAAACATGCTGCTGTGCAGAGAGACCTGGGTGTGCTAGTGCATGAATCGCAAAAAGTTGGTTTACAGTGCAACAGGTGATTAAGAAGGCAAATGGAGTTTTGTCCTTCATTGCTAGAGGGATGGAGTTTAAGACTAGTGAGGTTATGCTGCAATTGTATAAGATGTTAGTGAGGCCACCTGGCGTATTGTGTTCAGTTTTGGTCTCCTTATCTGAGAAAGAACGTACTGGCGCTGGAGGGTGTGCAGAAGAGATTCACTAGGTTAATCCCAGAGCTGAAGGGGTTGGATTACGAGGAGAGGTTGAGTAGACTAGGACTGTACTCGTTGGAATTTAGAAGTATGCGGGGGGGGGGGATCTTATAGAAACAGATAGAATTATGAAGGGGATAGGATAGATGCGGGCAGGTTGTTTCCACTGGCGGGTGAAAGCAGAACTAGGGGGCATAGCCTCAAAATAAGGGGAAGTAGATTTTGTACTGAGCTTAGGAGGAACTTCTTCACGTAAAGGGTTGTGAATCTATGGGATTCCTTGCCCAATGAAGCAGTTGAGGCTCCTACATTAAATGTTTTTAAGATAAAGATATAGTTTTTTGAAGAATAAACGGATTAAGGGTGTTCGGACCAGAAAGTGGAGCTGAGTCCTCAAAAGACCAGACATGATCTCATTGAATGGCAGAGCAGGCTCGAGGGGCCAGATGGCCTACTCCTGCTCCTAGTTCTTATGTTTCCATTTGCAATGCCCCATCCTCTGCCCACGTGACTCATCTTCAGTTAAGACCCTCCATATTGAGTCTGGAGTAACATATATGGGTGTTTCAATAAAGGCTGTGCACAAGAAGGGGGAGGGGGTGATCTCAGATTTGGAAATAGGTCGTCTTCATAATGGAAAAGATGACAGCTTGGGGGGGGGGGGGTCTAAAAGGACTCTTGTTCATTCACTTACAGTAACTCTTCATCATGACTTGCTATCCAATCTATTAATTCCCTGCTCGATGTTCTTGAAGCCCAAAATCTTTGTGCAGCTGTTTCACAAATACCTTCTTGAAATACTTACATTCCATACCCTTTATCGATCTCATCAATGGCTTAAAAAACAGATAAATTTATTAGGCTTGACTGGATTTTAACAAATCTGCGCTTGCTGCCTGTTAAACAGTATATTTCAAAATGTATATGCATTTTATCACAAATTATGTATTCTATGAGTTTGGCCACAAATAAGACTATTTAATCTATAATTATCTGAGTTTTGCTCTGCCCACATTCTAAAAGAAAACATGTTAACTTTAGTATCTTTCAGTTCTCTGCCTGTGTAGAAGATTGAAAAAAATGTTTTTAGAAACTTTGCTACTTTCCTTTCAAAAATTAAAGTCCCAGGATCTGGTACATCACTGAGTTCTGCCAACCTTTCCACAGCTAATCCTTTTTGTACTGTGAAAGTCTATCAACTTTTTTTTTCATTCATGGGATGTGAGCATTGCTGGCTAGGCCAACATTTATTGCCCATTCCTAATTGCCCTTGAGAAGGTGGTGGTGATCTGCCTGCTTGAACTGCTGCAGCCTGTGTAGGTACACCCAGATTGCTGTTAAGGAGGGCCATTGAATATCAAGGGATGGTGGTTAAATCCTGTCTTGACAGTCATTGCCTGGCACTTATGTGGCAAGAATACTTGCCATTTGTCAGCCCAAGCCTGGATATAGCATGGTGGTTAGCACAATTGCTTCACAGCTCCAGGGACCCAGGTTCGATTCCCCGCTGGGTCACTGTCTGTGCGGAGTTTGCACGTTCTCCCCGTGTCTGCGTGGGTTTCCTCCGGGTGCTCCGGTTTCCTCCCACAGTCCAAAGATGTGCAGGTTAGGTGGATTGGCCATGCTAAATTGCCCTTAGTGTCCAAAATTGCCCTTAGTGCTGGGTGGGGTTCCTGGGTTATGGGGATAGGGTGGAGGTGTGAACTTGGGTAGGGTGCTCTTTCCAAGAGCCGGTGCAGACTCGATGGGCCTAATGGCCTCCTTCTGCACTGTAAATTCTATGTAATCTATGTAATATTGTCCAGGTCTTGCTGCATTTGGACATGGACTGCTTCATTATCTGAGGAGTTGCAAATGATGCTGAACATTGTGCAATCATCAGCAAACATCCCCAGTTGTGACCTTATGATGGAAGAAAGGTCACTGATGAAGCAGCTGAAGATGGTTGGGCCTGGGACACTAACCTGAGAAACTCCCGCAGTGATGTCTTGGAGCTGAGGTGATTGACCTCCAACCACCATAACCATGTTCCTTTGTTCCAGGTATGACTCCAACCAGTGGAGAGCTCCACCCCAGATTTCCATCAACTCCAGATTAGCTGGGGCTCCTTGATGCCATACTGGGTCAAATGCTGCCTTGCTGTCAAGGAGTCACTCTTACCTCACCTCGTGTTCAGCTCTTTTGTCCATGATTGGGGCTGCATGGTAGCACAGTGGCTAGCACAGTTGCTTCACACCTCCAGGGTCCCAGATTCGATTCCCAGTTAAATAATAATAATAATCGCTTATTGTCACAAGTAGGCTTCAATGAAGGTACTGTGAAAAGCCCATAGTCGCCACATTCCGCCGCCTGTTCAGGGAGGCTGGTACGGGAATTGAACCCACGCTGCTGGCCCTGTTCCGCATTACAAGCCAGCTGTTTAGCCCACTGTGCTAAACCAGCTTGGGTCACTGTCTGTGCGGAGTCTGCACGTTCTCCCTGTGTCTGCATGAGTTTCCTCCAGTTTCCTCCCACAAGTCCCGAAAGACGTGCTGTTAGGTACTTTGGACATTCTGAATTCTCCCTGTGTGTACTCGAACCGACGACTAGCGGCTTTTCATAGTAACTTCATTGCAGTGTTAATGCAAGCCTTCTTATGACAATAAAGATTATTATTATTAAAGGCTGTAATAATAATTTTTATTACTGTCACAAGTAGGCTTACATTAACACTGCAATGAAGTTACTGTGAAAATCTGTGTAATGAGGTGAGGAGCTGAGCGACCCTGGCCGAACCCAAACTGAGCGTCAGTGAGGTCATTGCTGAGTAAGTGCCGCTGGATAGCACAGTTGATGACCCCTTCCATCACTTTGCTGATGATCAAGAGTAGACTGATGGATTGATAATTGGCGGGGTTCAATTTGTCGTGTTTCTTGTATACAGGAAAGACCCGGGCAATATTCCACATTGCTGGGTAGATGCTAGTGTTGTGGCTGTACTGGAACAGCTTGGCGTTAATTGCAAGGAAACTGCGGAATGGACTGTTGGACAAGCAGTCTAATAACATGAGAGTCAGTGGACAAGCCAAGAGATGTAGACAGGCAGAGCTGGGAATTGTCAGTGTGTATGTGGAACTTAACACATGTAAGTTTGCCAAAAGGCTTTTATGTAAATGAGGAAAAGGAGAGATGGAATCAGTCACATCTCATTGGACCCTGACTTTTAGCTTCATGTTTTAGTTCAACAAGGAATTAACAACAACCGAACTCCAAAAGGTCATCAAGAAGGAAGACACAGATTTAAATGTGATGTTGTAATTAGTTTTATTTACACCACAATAGCGAGTTGTCAGAATGTGGTACAAAATACTGGACTGCTAACAAAGTCAAAAATGAAGTCTGTACTGTCAAGGAGATACACCATTGGACAGTCTGAAAGTCTGATCCATTTCAACAGGCAAATGAATTCCATCAAAAGCTACCACAATAAGGCTATCACCAATAAAGTAGGTCCATACAATAATTGATTGTGGCTAAAATACAGAAAACCCGTTCACTGGTACTGATAACAATGGTGGTGTCATTTTTGAGTATGGATAGGTACAAAGAAGGTTAAAATATAGTTACAACTTCCATTACTACATACCTGAAATAAAAGTTTTTGGGTGAACAAACTTTAAAATCCATCTCACACATTTTTCATCCCCTCAAACTGGAAAAGAAAACAAAAGGCGCCTCCACTATGGAGCACAAAATGTAATACACCGTAACGTGATACTTTGTAGTCAATATCAAAACACGGAGGGAGGTGAGGCTGACAGGTAGCCATCACTCCTGCTTCTTAACTACAATACCGCCCCCAAAAACCTCTCTTTGTAAATATTCATCCACATCGATCACAATACACAACTGCTAAGTGGATTACCGCTACACGATTTATGGTGGCAGAGATAAAGAACAGCTGCGCTGAAAGGTTAACTGTTTATGATCTTAAATACTTAGTCCAGAAAAAAAATTGCTTGTCTCAAAAGGGTTGGCCCCAAGACGACGCAGGCAGTTAACAGTTTTACAATTTTTTTTGCTGTGTTCTTAAAATTTTATATGCAGATTATGCAATATTCTACTGGTAATGACACAAGTGCTAAATTTTTTTTGTCAAATTTAAGTATCAATTTATAACAGTATTAAAGAGAGTGATATTTGAAGATATTTCAATAAGTCACAGGCATCTCCTTTTGAGGTTTAGCAATATGTTCATCAGAAAAAAAGTCAAAACCTCATCTTCAGATGCCAAGAAGAAAAAAAGCGAAACTCGGTAAGCTGCCCTGGAAATAACTTTGCAAATTGCGTGCATACCTGTACAGAACAAATGATATCTCTGCTTGTGGCACATGCAAGCTCACTATCTTCCATTTCATGAAAAAAAAATACAGTTCAATGCCCCTTAAAAGAAAACAAACAATGGGCCCTCTTAAAACAATGTTTAAATTCACCTTATCAAAAGAAGGAATGAATACATAACTCCACTTATTTAAAGGAATGTTTAACATCAAGAGTAGATGCAAACAGTTTCTTAAAAGTCACAGAATTGATGTGTTAATTGCTTTGCAATCAAACATACATAATCCTATAGAAAGTGTGGAACACTGTCTTAAAGATTACAGCTGGTTATATTTTATGTTGTGTAAATCTGTTTTAAAACAAAAATACAGTAGTGCCCTTATTCAGTGTTGCCAAATATCTCACACACGCACACATGCTCCACGTACTCCTCACAGCGCTAAATTCATTAAGCTTCAAGCAACCATTACAAAAGGAGGAATGAAAACCATTTACTCATAGAGAAAAAAGTTACTAGTTAATGACCCCCATGTCAGTTGTCCCATAAATTCCAGAGTGAGCGTGCTTGTGTACTTAACAGATGGCAGGACAGTGCACCTTCTCTCCCACACTCCAGTGAGAATGCTGTTTTACAGCCCAGGCTTCAACCAGCATTAGTCACATTCTGGGGCCAACCCAAGCACCTGCAGAATTGAATCAACCATGGGCCCAGGACCAAGTGCTTTCCATCCCTGTTAATAGTTGATAAGCACAGCTCACAGACCTACACTGTAAAAACAATCAGTCTTTGGACAAAAACACCATCACAATCTTCCTTCTTGGTTTCAGAATGGAGCAACTGAAAACCTTATGCTAACTCCCCCTTAGCAAACGGCAGCCTTCTGCAGTGCAACCAGTTACAAATATCAAATATAGTATCACTGTAGTATTACTCATATTTAAATGGGTATGATATCACCTTGCAATACTATTCTTACAAGACTTCATTTATAAATCTACTTAGAACAGATCATATAGTAATATACACCAACTGGAATCATTACACAAAGCTTGAACAAGATCCCTCACTCAAGGTACTTCCTCCTAAAAAAAAACTCCAGTTCACTTCTTTAAGCCATCAGAAAGCTACGTTCCATGTAGGGAAACAAAATAAGGAAAATTAAAATTAGACTGGAACCAAGGAGTAATCACAAAAAAAGTCATGAAAAGAACAGAAGAATTTCAGCAAAATATTAGTGGGAAAGGTAACTGGAATTCTTACCAAAAAAGTAATTTAAAAAACCAAGTTATTAGGTCTTATGAAACATGGTTTAAAAACTTGTAAGGACTTCTTTGTATAAAAGTAGACATTATTTTGTTAAATGGTTTACCAGGAGTAAAAATAAACACAAATAAAAAAAAGTTATGATTAAGGTAGTTGCCAAGTGACTTAAACATGTTGGCTCACCACAAACATTCATAGTGAGGTATTCCTCGAAGTGTCCACAATCCTTCTGTTCCCATCTTCAGTAAAAAGCCATCATTTTCCCTGTAAGTGCCCACCTAATAAAAATCAAACTTGGTCTGCTAAGAAAACGTTTATACATGATTATCTTCTGTACTATTAACAAATTACCTGGTCTTATCGTCAAAAAACCTCTTGTTGTCTAATGGATAACATTACTATTGGTTTATATTTTCATTTTTTATTAGAAATGAGGACCACCGAAGTGGAAGTCTGGAAAAAAAATCCTGCAATCATGCTTTTGAGTAACATTCCAATCTTTAAACATGTTTACCTGTCGCAATTCAACCTAACACATGCTTTGTTATTGGTTGATTCCCTATACTACTGTGTTATATAACTCACCATAATAAGTAAAGCAGGTTCTAATGACAACCTGCCAATTTCCAACAGTATATCTGCCACTCTGGACTGGCAACTACCTTAAAATAGGTTAGGGTTCGTTTGGAAAAACAGCAAAAATGGTACTCCAACAGGGTATTAAAATCCAGAGACTGGATTTCAGATTTTTTTTTGCATGCATGCCAGGAAACACAAGGCTTCTTCACCACCATATTTCCACGTCACAACAGTGGAGGAATCATTTCCACACTTTTAAGGCATTGTTCCTCAATTCAAAAATCAGCAACCATCTGTTGATAAAAAGGCACAAACGCTCATGTCTTCGTAGGGATTCTTAGAAAACACCCTCTTAATTCTCTTCCATTCTGGTATAGTCTTTCTCTCCACACTGTAAATGTTCTCGGAATAATTACTGTACGTCACATGATTTTGTTGAGATTACAATCAATGCATCTGGACTTGTAGATGTCATTACATCCTTTGCTAAGGACAAGAACATTAGAAACAGTGGTTGACTGCCTGAGACAGGAGAACTTTTGAGTAGGTAAACTCAGAGCAGGGCTTTGAGATTACACCTCCTTGGTGACTCTGCCAAAGTAAGTGCTGGCTGTCCCACAAGCCTATTTCAGGAATGGACAGAGGTAAAAAATCTTTACTTTTTTATTGCCAGCATTTTGCTCAGTCGTCCTTGGATTCTGGAAGAACACCACAGCAGGACACAGGAGATGCAGAATGAAGTCTTGGCAGAGTTAGAGAAATAAAGATATTGTGTGCAAAAGAGAGAACTCCAGCTGGCAACTACATAGGTGGTTCTTCCTCCATGGGTTCATCATCTGGCCTGCAGGAAAGGAAAATAAAATATGCTAGTAACTTACATACAGAAAAGACAAAGGCTCCTATAGTCATGATCTGAACAAGTGCCACACACTATCTAGTTTGTCATAACAAGTGCTGTTTTCCCAAGAAGCGAACACCACCGCCCAGCTATCAACACAGAAGCAAGTCTTGTTTACAGTGTCAAAAGTGAGATATTCCTTCCTGCCTCACCTCTTCTCAGCATTAGACCCTTGTTTAACACCCATTGACAATGAAGCCATAGCTGTTACTGTGTCAGCTTCTTCCTTATCACACTTTTGTGCCTCTATCAGTGAATAGCCCGCAGTAGAGGAAAAGCGTTGTAGCGACTTCCAGTATTTACCTAAGAATACATAAAAATGCAATTAATAATCATAAGTTTTATACATCTGCTGGTACCAGTCTGTCAGCAAGAAAGATATAAATTTAATTAGGATTTATTCAATAATACTTAGTTGTTTTAAATGAGTTAACACTTCTTAAATAGCAGACAGAAGACTCTAATGCAAACAAGCTCAGTGCTTGTCTGCTAATATTATTAATAGCAATTTTTAGTTTTACTCTGTTGTAATGATTTAATTACATTCCCCTCTAAAACTATGAATAGTGAACATACAAGCTTGGTGGACAGTGAAAATCACCGTTGTCCCAGATGACCATAAGCTGCTTTTCCCTTTGTAGGGGAGCGCTGACTGGTGGGTATTTAATCTGAGGATCACCACACCACAGTCGAGAGGCAAGGTTGAGAAGGCCTTCATGAATAACCTCAGCCGATACGGGAATTGCACCCACGCTGTTGGCCTCGCTCCGCATCACGAACCAGCTGTCGAGCAAACTGAGCTAACCGACCCCCAGGAAATATATTCAGCAGACTCAAAAGACATTTTATGGGGTAAGAATTACAACAAAATGAATTTTTAACATCATAATTTGTGAAAGTATTACAGGCTCTCAACAATAACCATTTTTGTCACATCTGTACAGAAAGAGTGTATTTTAAATGTTAGAAAGTCCTTCTTTTATAAATATTATTTGAACAGGTTTATTTCTAAAATGGTATTTGCATGAACTATATTGGGAAAACTTTGCTTAAAAAACTGCCCTCTAGTGGAAATATTAATTATTAGACGTGTAATTCATAAACTAAGCTAACATTGAAAGCCCTTTTGAGACCAATTTGCAAGTACTTTGGTTGGTTTCATTTGATGAATGTGTAACATTTCCTTCCTCGACTATAAATTTTTCCATACCAAGAAAAAAAACATAGTTGCATTGCCAACACCTACTTAAATAAGCAAGTCTAATTCCAGTTTACAGCAACAGCTATGCTATGTAAACTAATGGTGCCACAATGTCATTCTTTGTTCTATCACTGCGGTGTTAGAGTAGGTTATTGCAGGTTGCTATAAATATTACAGCACCAGAGCAGCTTCTCTGGTTCAGTTTTTACCGTTAGGTTAATGGCATCAAATGGAACAAAACTGAAATTGCATATCACCAATTTAAACTTTAATGCAGACAGCTCCTGAAAATTGCACTGATGGCTAAAGTACTTATTTGGCTTATCTTTTTGATTTAAATAAGCAAATTTAAATTTTGCAAGTGTGATAGTACAGTGCGATTGTGAGCACTTATCGGTCTGTCTTAAAGAAAAAAAGAAATACACAAGGTTTAGTTGATACACAAACTAAGTTCAAAGTTTTTACTGATCCCAAATGTACCAGTCTCCCAGTATTTGTCGAGTGTTTAAATCACCTTATCTTGATTCTAACTTTTACAACAATTTCTTGCTTAAAATCTTCATAACCTGATTTGTTCTTCTACACTTCGAAGTACAAATAATACAAAAGATGGTAATTTCTTTGCTTCTGCCTTTTTAGCCCTTCCGTCCCACCATTGCAAACAATTCCCCATATGCACATCACTGCCAACCCCACTCGACTGTGCTAGGTGTCGTGCGTAGTATGACTTGGTGACTTGCGCATGAGTGATATTAATCAGTAATTTCATCTGCTGATGAAACATATATTGAGCTGTTTAAAAAGGACTTTTAAAAATCAAGAAAATATACTGATTTGATGGCTGCCACAAGTCACCTGCCATCTGGTACTTCAAGTCGACCGTTTCTGGAAATTTCCAATGTGAATGACCATTCAGACGTACCATGAATCCCTTCTCATAAATTTCATAGCTGCTGATGTCATCAACTACTTCAAAAGATTTACTGAAACTGTCCTGCACTTCTAAAAGGCTTTCTCTCAAGTGGAGGCAGAAACTCCACCAGGACTATAGTTATAAGGAAAGGGTTTTATGATCTCAAGATGGATGATGAATAATTCAGCAGCAAATGGTTGGAACATTATTGGCCATGGGATAAGAGCAACAATCTGTTCAGATATCAACTAAGCAAATACATTCTGAAATAATGATGGGGATAGAGATCATGATTGGAGTAACCGTTTTCTGACTGTCTTTTAATAAAGCACACAATTTGCTAAAACAAAGTAGTCTCGAAAAGCTGGCAATGAAGCAGTAACGGTCTCCTTCATCTTTTCTCCCAAGATCAGGACCATATCTCTATACATTATAAAATCTATTACAGAGATAGCAAATTTCCATTGAAAGGAATCTCAGGTGCAAAAATCATCGACTTCTGGAAAAAATGGATTAGGTTTTTTAAATAAATTACCTCCGACAACTGCAGTTTCACATGGGCTTAATCTACTAGAATTTCAAGATCACGGTGAAGAAAAATATGCCGTAGTCAAGGATACCAGAAAAGGACTCATAACAGTTGACTTTTTAAAAACTTTTTAGCGGTGAATGTGAATTTGGCTGAGAAAATAACTTCTACTGTATAGTTTGAATTCTGCATGTGTGTGTGTGTGTGTCTGTAAGTGGGTTGCAAAGATCGGGTGCAGGTTTTTATATCTTTAGCTGCGTGGATTTTTAATTTCATAAAATCTACCTTTTCTTTGTTTTAAATTCAATAGAGTCTGCCAGACTGGGTTTTTTTTTGCAAGTACAAAAATGATTAAACACAGACAGTGAATAAATACCTTCATCCCCACTAAATTCACACAAAACCCTGTCACTGTCATTCTTGAAATGGTATCACTGGGGAGTCATTTTCATCCCTCCTGTGGCCGTAACATAGAAAATTATGAGATCAGACTGGACTGACTGCTCCTGAGATTGTTTTCTGCTGTCCCGCTGAAGGGAGCTGAAGAGGTTTATTTTGAATGGTCAGCTGAGTTCATACAATTCATACCTGGAGGTCATGGGCAGAAAATTGAATTTTATCATTCCAACATGTGCAACTGTAGCTCTGGTTAACTTGCCATTTGATTACAGATCTGAAATATTTATATTTCCTGGTCCTGTGTAATGAGACAGGAATAATGAATGATCTCACAGTTATTCCTTCTCAGAATGTGCGATCATAGTGTGGTTGAATTTAAAATACAGGAGTGAGAGAAGGAAAAATCCAATACCAGTGCCTTGTGCTTAAACAAAGGAGACTACAATGGTGGCACAGTTTCACACTGGTTAGCAATGTTGCTTCAGAGCTCCAACGTCCCAGGTTCGATTATGGGTTTGGGTCACTGTCTGTGTGGAGTCTGCACGTTCTCCCCGTGTATGTGTGGGTTTCCCCTGGGTGCTCCAGTTTCCTCCCACAGTCCAAAGATGTGCAGGTTAGGTGGACTGGCCATGCTAAATTACTCTAAGTGTCCAAAAAGGTTAGATGGGCTACTGGGATGGGGTGGAGGTGTGAGCTTAAGTGAGGTGCTCTTTCCGGGGGCCGGTGCAGACTTGATGGGCTCCTTCTGCACTGTAAATTCTATGAATGGGATGAGGGAAGAGTTGGCTAGGGAAGATTGGGAGCAAAGACTGTGTGGTGGGACAATTGAGGAGCAGTGGAGGGTTTTCAAAGAGATTTTTCACAGTGCTCAGAAAAAGTATATACCAGTGAAAAGGAAGGACTGTAGGCTCTAAGGAAGTAAAGGAGGCTATCAAACTGAAAGAAAATGCATACAAAGTGGCAAAGAATAGTGGGAAACTGAAGGATTGGGAAATCTTTAAAGGTCAACAGAAAAGCCAAGAAAAAAGCTATAAAAAAAGTAAGATAGATTTAGATTATGAGAGTAAACTAGCTCAGAATATAAAAACAGATAGCAAACGTGTCTACAAACATATAAAATGAAAAAGAGTAGCTAAGGTAAACATTGGTCCTTAAGAGGATGAAAAATGGGATTTAATAATGGGAAATAAGGAAATGGCTGAGGTATTGAACAGGTATTTTGTGTTGGTCTTCAGAATGGAAGACGCAAATAACGTAAGAGGTGGCGGGGGAAATAGCAAATGCGCCTGTGGTAATTTACCAAAATTCACTGGTCTCTCGGGCGGTTCCAGCAGATTGGAAAACAGCAAATGTGACGCCACTGTTGAAAAGAGGAGGTAGACAAAAGGTGGGTAACTATAGGCCGGTTAGCTTAATTTCTGTAGTGGGGAAAATGCTTGAATCTATCATCAAGGAAGAAATAGCGAGACATCTGGATAGAAATTGTCCCATTGGGCAGGCGCAACATGGGTTAATGAAAGGCAGGTCATGTTTGACTAATTTAGTGGAATTCTTTGAGGACATTATGAGCGCAGTGGACAACGGAGAACCGGTGGATGTGGTGTGTCTGGATTTCCAGAAGTCAATTGACAAGGTGCCGTCCAAAATGCTGCTGCATAAGATGTGCATGGCGTTACGGGTAATGTATTAGCATGGATAGAGGATTGGTTAACTGACAGAAAGCAAATAATATCAAAATGGACTATTATTTAAATGGTAAAAAATTGCAGCATGCTGCTGTGCAGAGGGGCCTGGGTGTCCTGGTGCATGAATCACAAAAAGTTGGTTTGCAAGTGCAGCAAGTAATTAAGAAGGCAAATGGAATTTTGGCCGTCATTGCTGGAGGGATGGAGTTTAAAAGCAGGGCGATAATGTTGCAGCTGTATAGGGTGCTGGTGAGGCCACACCTGGAGTACTGAGTACAGTTTTGGTCTCCTTACTTGAGAAAGGATGTACTGGCACTGGAGGGTGTGCAGAGAAGATTCACTAGGTTTATTTCTGAGTTGGGAGGATTAGCTTATTGAGGAGAGACTAAGTAGACTGGGACTATACTCATTGCAATTTAGATGTGAGGGGGGATTTTACAGAAACATAGAAAATTATGAAGAGAATAGATAGGATAGAAGCAGGGAGGTTGTTTCCACTGGCAGGTGAAACTAGAACAGGGGGCATAGTCTCACAATAAGGGGGAGCAGATTTATGACTGAGTTGAAGAGGAATTTCTTCACCTAAAGGGTTGTGAATCTGTGGAATTCTCTGCCCAGTGAAGCAGTTGAGGCTACCTCGGGAAATGTTTTTAAGACAAAGGTAGATAGATTTTTGAATAGTAAAGGAATTAAGGGTTATGGTGAGTGGATGGGTAAGTGGACCTGAGTCCACAAAAAGATCAGCCATGATCTTATTAGATGGCAGAGCAGGCTCGAGGGGCCAGATGGCTTACTCCTGCTCCTAGTTCTTATGATTGTTTTTCAAATGCAACATGCAAAATACTATTTTGAGCAGAAATATTTAAGTATTTTTACTGCTTATAATGTAGTTAATTTTTTGGACATCGTCAAATCTGAAGGTTTCAGGTTGCACAAAAAACAAATTCACAGCTTTTAGATGTTCGTTGACAACTTGTCTTGTAAAATTCTGCCCTGATTCAATGGGGTGAGAATTCAGTCTCGATAGGACACTAAAGGCTGCAAAGGAAGGTCTGGGGCTCATTACTCACTCTCCCCGAGCTGGAGAAAAACAGAGCTTGCTGCCAGATGCTTTATGTATACTAATATTCAGTGACATTCTGTTGTGCATGACATCATCATATTTAATCTGATTTTTCTTTCCTTCCGAAGAAAAGGAAAGCTTTGAAGTTCAACAAAAGTGCTTCTGACCTACCACTAAATCAAATATCTTAAAAGTTAGTTAGTTCAATACAGTCATCCACAGATACAACAGCAGAAAATCAGTATAGTTCTATTACTGTCCACACTCACTTTGTATTTCGATTACGTTCTCAATAGAACGAACAGCATTGGGATTTGGTCTTTGCTGTAACACTTCTTGTGTGAATGGCTCAAGCTGAAGAGAAAGAAATCCAAAAATAAATAATTAATGCTTTAATGAAAAGTGCAAAACCTTTTGTTCCTTTCTTTTATTGAAGCACAGAAATGTGTTTTGCAATTTGACGCACAAAATTACAAAAGCATACTGACATGGCAAACCTAACTGGAAGCCACAAACCCCAAGGTTCTGTAGTCTCTCGGTTTGTAATATGTATACAGGGGTGACGAGCAAGTCAAGTGACAAATTCTACCTTGAAAAATGGATGCTTTCAAGTTTTTGCGATGATGGGGCCAAGCTGCTTTTCAAAATTCCAGCCAGCTGCTTTTCAAAGAAACCAGTCAAGTCCTCATCTTTGCAAGTTAATTCCTGAAAATGCTCTGAGCCATCATTTCCAACATCCTACATTTTGGTCTCTTCAGTTAGTGACAAAGGAGTCAGGTCACATGCAAGCATTGTCAAGATTTATTTATTCACTTCTCTGCTGCTATTTGTACTTTAAAAAGTTGTTTTTAAGAGAATAAGACAGAAACTATAACTCCATTTATATCTTGCTTTTGTTGAAGCACTGACACTCCAATGGCCAGTGCGATTGTCCCAAATCCTTTATATCCATTTTGTTTTCCTTTTCATAACTGTTGTGATCTATATGCACATATAGGAACTTGTGTTATGCTGCTTCGTGTAGCATAAACTGCTTCCTTGATGTATGCTTTGACAAAGGATGCTCCAGACTATGAAATGAGTTCAACGTGTTTATTGAACTATTAACACAGTTCTTAAATGAGTTCGACTCTCTGCTAATCCAACTGTAGTAACTCAGTCTATCTTTACCAGCCTGCTCTAAGCCACGTGCTGGGTGTGATGCTGCTGATCAACCCTGATGTACTCGCTAGATGTCTGTCTGTGGAAAGAGGCAGAGCATGTGTGCCCTGTCCTTGTATATGGGTTGTAAAGTGCCCCCTTGTGGTAATGCCACCTCTGGGTGTCCTGATTACCCATTGGTTGTGTCCTGTTGTAATGACCCATTGGCTGTATGTCTGCATGTCATGACATCTCTGGTGCTCCCTCTAGTGGTTACTTAGTTGTAGTATATTTACATTAACCCCTTGTGTATATCACCACATCCCCCCTTTTTTCATGTTACATGTTTTCTGTACTTGGTTAAAGAAAATTGAACAAAATAGGTAGATAAGTGATGACATGTACAAGTCATGATGACAGTGCTGATTATACAATACCAAACAATATTTATGAGTCTAAAGTTCATGAATTTATACGGTCGAGTGGCTTTCTTGTTTTGTTATTGAAGTGTCGATGTTGATGTTGTCATTTCCTTGTGAATGCCGTCAGTGTCCCTGCAGTTAAGGAACCAAGAAGTCATCAGGAGGTGTTCAAATGGTCAAATCACTTCGTTGTCTGATTTGGACTCTTTTTGTTTTCGATGCTTGTCGTAGTGAGTCTTGTTGTCATCTTTCCTGTCTGACCTGGACTGGTGTCTGTGTTTGCGGTATTGATGCCATATGTCAGCTGCCTTGAAAGCTGGTCTGCTTGTTTGTAGTGTAGCAAATGTGAATTTGTAAGGTGCGTTATCATACCATGGTATGTCTGCACACTTGCCATTGTCTTGAGCTGTGCTGTCACAGTGTCCTGCATTTGCAGAGTTGTACCATGTCGTACCAGTCGTTGTTCCAGTGTTGTTGGTTTTGTCGTGCTTGTTGTTGACATTGGTGCCTTTGGTATGCTTCTTGTTGTTGTCTGTGTTGTTTTTGTATGTTTTGTTGTTGTGTTTGTTGCGCTCAATGACCATTTCGAGCGGAGAATTTGAGTCCTTCACAAAGTTACTTGTGTCAGTGTCCTTTGTGGCATCTGCTGCTTCATTGAGCGTTTTGTCTTTGATTCCTCGGTGCTCTCCGTCTGGAGTCATGTCCGGTTCACTTGAATCATCTTTGGCTTGTCGATGCTTCCCGTCTGGAGTCCATTCTGGTTCACCTGGTTCATCTTTGGTTTCATGATGGTCCTGTGTCGGAGTCATTTCAGGTTCACTTGAATCATCTTTGGTTTCTTGATGCTCCTCGTTTGGAGTC
Organism: Scyliorhinus torazame; assembly: GCF_047496885.1. Taxonomy (NCBI): domain Eukaryota; kingdom Metazoa; phylum Chordata; class Chondrichthyes; order Carcharhiniformes; family Scyliorhinidae; genus Scyliorhinus; species Scyliorhinus torazame. The sequence continues at coordinate 184,108,655 of NC_092708.1, read as the reverse complement.
AAAATGTTCAAGATTTCATTTTCTTGTGGAGAGGCTCGAGTGGATGAGGTTTCAATTGATGTGGTCGCACTAGACTCACAAGTAGTTTCACTTGGATTGTCGAGTGCCTCTGTGCATACGAGCAGAGATCTGTCAGTCCCGCTGTGATGTTGCACATCTTGTATGGGAATTGTGATGCCTTCGTCACTTGTCGCACATACAATGGGTAGACCTGCAGTGTCTTCTTGTTGGTTAGATGAGCTGGGTAGACTGTCAGAGTCTTCTTCTGGTGGCTCAAGTAATCTGGGTAGACTGTCATAGTCTTTCTGTTGTTCACGTGAGTGTGGCAGACTTGCATCGTCTGCTGCGGGTTGATAAGGTGGATAGACCTGCACGGTCTTGTTCATGCATGGACTGCACTTGAGTCTTGAGTTGCTCCCATTGTGGAGTCTGTCAATGAGCTCGCTGTGGAGGCTTGTATCACTCTCTCTGTGGAGTCTGGCATCGTTCCCTGTGTGGAGTCGTGCAGTGGTCTCGCTGTGGAGTCGATCTGCGGGCTCTCAACGGGGTCGTGCATGGTCTCGCTGTGGAGTCTTTCATCGCTTTCTGTGTGGAGTCGTGCAGTGGTCTTGCTGTGGAGTCTTTTCATCGCTGTGTGTGTGGAGTCGGGGACTCTTCATGATGCGTGGACCACTTATTGTGTGGCATCAGGCCGCTCTCTGTGGGCTTCATCTTCTTCGTGGGTATTTGACAGGTTACTGTCATCCAATGTATCGACGATCTTCCATGGCATCATGGTACTGGATTCATCTACCATGAGCCAAGTCGTTTTGAGCTTTTCAACCGCGGCGCTGATGCTTGTATGATCATCATATCCGAATAACTCAGCCATGTCTGAGTAGTATTCTTCGATAAACCAATTATCTTCTTGTGTTTCGGTATTGTCATTGTGCTCTCTGTGTCCAAGGAAGAAATCATCGTCTGAGTAGTAGTCTTCAAGGACTAAATCATCTCTTTGGGCGGTGCTAACTGCTTGTATCAGGGTTCTGCGGAGCTTATTTTCATCTACTGGTCGAAGTTCAGGCATTGTGCTGTCTTTCCAGGTGAAAGAATGGTGTTTTGTAGCTTTAAAACTCTTCTTTTTAATTTTCGGACATTTCCCCTTTAAACGGTCGTGGTCTGGGGCCTCTGACGTCATGACGCTCGTGACGTCATGCGTAGGACTCACCTGCGCATGCTGAGGTTCCTTTACTGTGCGCTCTTTACGGAACTGTGTATGCGCGGCTTCTCGCGCATGCGCAAACTGACTTTTCTGTACTGTACGCTCTTTTTGCAACTGCGCATGCGCGGCTTCTTGCGCATGCGCAAGACACAGTTTTGCCGGTTCGCTTCTTCTTGGGAACTGCGCATGTGCGGACTGGGCTGGCTGGATATGCGCAAGATGGCTGCCAATCAAAATTGCAGTTTGCTTCTGTTGCAACCCTACCTTTGCCTCGTGGTGAGTATTGGCGGGAGTTGAACCAATTTCTTTTGTGTTTACCTTGCAGTAGCTTTCAAATTTGTCAAGGACTGTCTGGAATTGTGTTCTGTCCTGCCCTTTGGAGTATTTAAAGGAGTGGAAGATCTCTGTTGCATGTTCACCCGCAATGGTGAGTAGAAGAGCAATCTTCTCAGCATTGGCCGCGCCAGTTAGGTCGTATGCTTCCATGTAAAGCTGAAATCGTTGCTTGAATGCACGTCAGTTGGCAGTGACATTGCCGTGGTACCCGAGTGGATTAGGAACCGGAATCTCGATCATCGTGCCTGTGTTCGGTTGCTGATTGTCGCGGATCTTGCTGAGTTGAACTAAATAGATGAAACAGGCACTCCTGGTATCACGTTATGTTATGCTGCTTCGTGTAGCATAAGCTGCTTCCTTGATGTATGTTTTGACAAAGGAAGATCCAGACTATGAAATGAATTCAACGTGTTTATTGAACTATTAACACAGTTCTTAAATGAGTTAGACTCTCTGCTAATCTAACTGCAGTAACTCAGTCTATCTTTACCAGCCTGCTCTAAGCCACATGCTGGGTGTGATGCTGCTGATCAACCCTGATGTACTCTCTAGGTGTCTGTATGTGTGCCCTGTCCTTTTATATGGGTTGTGAAGTGCCCCCTTGTGGTAATGCCACCTCTGGGTGTCCTGTTTACCCATTGGTTGTGTCCTGTTGTAATGACCCATTGGCTGTATGTCTGCATGTCATGACATCTCTGGTGCTCCCTCTAGTGGTTATGTAGTTGTAGTGTATTTACATTAACCCCTTGTGTATATACAGTGATGCATATCACCACAGAACTTAAAATAGGAAAACATTTTGAAAACCAGGAAGAAACCCTGGAATTTTAAGTCACATCATCAAATACACAAGTTCCACACATTTACATATCTTAACAAACCATTATAATATTTCAGGAAAACATCCAATTGGATATTAAATTAGTTATGAACAAGAGACTCCTGAACAATTTTACAGCGTTCATTCTCTACCTTTATCATGAAAAAGGTTGTCTGGAAAACCCCCTGCTATATTTTGCATCATAAAGAGCAATAAAACAGAAGCACAGAAGACATGGCTGTTTACCAAATCTAAATTACAGAATACACTGAAATAGTTGCAACCCTATGATGAATAATTTTATATGCTGAAAAACAGCAAAGTTGTCAAGATCTGGAATGGCTCCGGTTGTACAGGACAGTGTATCCTCACTGTGCTTAGGAGCACTTCCACAGGCACATCTGATGAATATAAGTTTGATGAAATGTGAACCAGCTCCCACAATACAGATTTCTATATGGCAGCTATCCATCATCTATATTGAACTGAAAAGGTATGGAATTATGGTGCACAAAATAATTGTAGAATCTGAGAATAGACACTATCTGAATTAACATCAAGTTTATATTTGAATAATATCTTTCACCCGGGCTGGGATCAAACCCAAATGACTCTCCATTGAATGGGGGAGTGGGGGCTGGGGGTGGGGTGATGGAGGTTAGCTTTTCATTTCTATTTGTTGCAAGGGTAAGATTTCATCTGAGTATTAGAGGATCAAAATGTTCTGTGGAAACGTTTTCATTTGCTGGTGCTTTTCCTCTGTGGCAATTTTCAGGAAAAAAAACAAGGTGTAAGAAAAGCAATTTCAAATCATCCACGCCAATTTCTTTTTTGGGCTCTGCATGTAACACATTTGGACAGTAGAATTCTTATCGGCCTAATGCTTTGATATGAAATAAACCCTTAACTTTAACCATGTAACCACAGTTTTTGGATGTAGATGCTTTTGTGCTAAGATTATATAATATTAAGTTAACTGAGCCTATTCAGATTTCATCACAAAACGTGAATCATAGCAGTAAGATAATCATGTTCCTTGCCATTTTCTCCTGAAAAATCAGAGAAAGAGTAAATCATTTCAATCATCTATCTTAGTTTAACTATCAATAAAATCTATCAAAGAGACCCCATAAAACATTTTAATATTTATTTTAAAATTAGTAACTTCAACCAGAGGCACGAGATCTATCTAATAGTTGATCCACTGAGGGCACACCACAGGATCATGAAATTTCCAATCTTATACATTTTTTTTTTAGCTGTAATAAGCACGTTATCTGGGTGTGTTTGTGTGTGTGTGTACCATGTTGGTTTTGGTCTGGATTCAAGCGGAAATTACACCAGTGTTAAATTCAAGTGGATATTGGCACTTCTTTGAATGATTTGCCATATTTGATGTCCAAAATGATTCTGGAATAAGTCCAAAAATAAGTTTTTATTTCCAAAATTCAACTTTTCCTTCTTCTGTCAATTAAAAATCACGACAAAATAAAATCAAGATAGAAATTCCCAGCGTAGCAGCCAATCCAATATATACAGTTGTACACATATTTTAAAAGGTACATATGAGGGTTAAGCACCCAATCTTGTGATTAATGTTCCTTCTGGTGCCGGATTATATATTTTTTCCACATGAAAGCCTTGTAATGCCAAAATTTCATTTTAAAAGGAATTTGGAAGCTAGATGATCCAAAATGTTCTGCATATGCTTATGTTGGAAACATGCTAACCTATTTTACTTCTATGCCAGGGGGAAATAATGTGCGTTAATAACTATGACAAAGATATGGTATAGTTTACAGTCTGCGAGATACTCTGTAATCTAACTGCGGTATGATTCTAAGCATGATCAAACATTTGACTCTTGGCTGTTTTTATCCCTAACCCCTCTTTCATAAAATACTACATTTAATCCATGAAAGACCAATTTGTTTCCCTTTTTAACTAAAAGAATTATTAGCATAGAATTTAGGAGCCAAAACGTACACCATCTCCCTTTCAGCAGTAGAGTCAAAATGAAGAACAAATGCTCTCCGAACTAATGTTTGTTTTGTGAGAGAGTCCGAAAAGGAACTGAAAAATGCTTGACCGAACACAAACGTTGTCTTGTTCAAAGATATGGTGTAGCCTACAGTCATCTTGTTCAAACACTTCATGCCACTGCCAGCAATAGCAAGTAGTATTTGTCAGGTCAGAGTAATAATGTCTCCTCTGCGGTTCTGTTTCACAAGGGCCAGATTTCTAGTCAGGTCAAGGAAACTCCAGTTAACATTTCATCACAGTTTTTCCACATGCCAATTTGATCAATTTTCCACGGTTCCAGCTGCAGCACATATCTATACATGTGTGCCGACTTCTGCTGACATTCTTCCATTTTACAAGCAGACACCAGGACTAATGTTTGAAATTCCAGTGCTCTCACCACTGAGATGTGGCAGTCTGACAAACCCAAATGTCTGATTTCTCTTTTCCTCCCCCCCCCCCCCGCTCTCCTTTAGCACTAGTCAGGAAAGTCAACAGTCTGTGAAAAACCCTTATACAATTTACAAAATATCCCCATCCAAACAGCATTACTGTTTCTAAGGAATCAGCAGCAAATATTAGGTCAAAGTGCACAGATTGTATGTAAACACAAATAAAACCACTTGCCAAGTGCAGTGAAACATCCCTTTACAAAGCTGGAACTCTGGATATTCCGTAATCACATTCTTGTAAGAGCTGTAATCCTCTACTCAGTCCCTTACGTATTGCTTCGCATATCTCAAAATTCCATTATATTCTATTACTCAGTCCATCAGTTATTGTTATTCAGTCCAAACTGTGACACTGCAGGTTCCATCAACACATTTCATGGAATGTGGAAGCCACACGGGTCATTTCACTATGTTGGCTCACTGATTTCCTTTAGTTTGGTTGCCATCTTAATTCTGATTAAATCAGACAAATTTAATTAATTTCTAAGACTTTTTCTTAAAACTATTCCCCAGCCTTCCTTCTTAGGCAGGAACTGGTAGATCCAGCTCAGAGATCTCATGATAATGCTTGGTTGAGCTGATAATGTGCTGGGAGTGCCACAGGTACTGGCGACCGATTAAAGGGAAGGCTGGTCCATCGGAAGGAAAAGGCAGCCAGGGGTCAGGGTCTCAGGATAAAGGCCTTAGCCATTCAGGATTGTGATGAGGAGAAATTCCGTCACTCAGAGGATTGTGGATCTTTGGAATTCTGTACCTCAGAGAGCAGTGCTCAGTCGTTGAACAAATTCAAGAGTGAGACTGAATGGCAGAGCAGGCTTGAATGGCCAAATGGTCCACCTATGCTCCTATTTCTTATAGTTCTTATGTTCGTAATTATAAATTTTTTGGCAGACCTCCCTTCCAGCTGTATTATGGGACATACCTCTACTAGAAATATATTATGGAGCCTTTATTTGATTGGTGTGCAGGTTCCTAGCTCACTGGGTCTGTCTGCATTAGAGTGAATTGAGCTGAGTGGCCATGGAGTAAGCTACTGTGCCATCAGCATGGTGTATTTACATTTCTAGGTCCCTTTGGGATAATGGTTACTAGGATGAGATCAAGTGTCCCACATCACAAATATTTAATTTTACTTTATTTGCACTGCTTGTTTGAAAAGCATATAATCTGCCGCAAAGTGGAAACATAGCTGAGTTTTATCAACGTAATGGTGCAATGCACCACATGCACGCTCCTCCACTTATAACGTTCTTGATCAACTATCCACACTGATCCTGTGCAAAACTACAATAAACATTTCCCTTCGAACCACATTTCAGTATTTTTATAGTTTGGGCTGTACTGGCTATCTTTTGTACCCATTACATTAGCCAACACTCATGTGAAAAGGATTTACTTATATCAGGCATGATTGTTAGTTTAATAATTCTTTAATTCACATCTATTTACAGCCTTAGCATGGAAAAGGGATAATGCTCATGGCCTGCAACTCTGCTAATGCTGTTAAGCATCAAGGTTAGTCACGTCTGTAATTTTTGCCTTGCAAATTAGGAATCTTTAACTTGTTTGTTGGCAACATACATTTATTATACATCACACTGTGTACCATGCATATTATTGAAGTGGTTTGAAACAATAATGTATATTTAAATAAAAAACTTCATCTAAAATTAAATATCTTGCATCACATTTAGTCTTTTAGCTGCAGTAATACAGTGTTTAACGAGAAGTTTACACAGATGTGCAACCAGATGTTCGACTACTTCTGAGTCAGCTTTGAAAAGTATTGCACACAAGCACTTAAACCAACCACTGATGTTTACCGTTTGGAGTTTCCATTTTTTTGGTTCTCATTTATGTGACATAGAGTATTGTTGCAGAGCTGCTTTGCTTAGATGCTGTAATTCACAGTTGACATTCCAACAATTCTGTCTACATGTAGTTGCGCTTGGACATACAGAAGTACATGTATTTAATTAAGCTTTGATACAGCAAACCAATGGACTCCCACAAGGCTCAGTACTGGTTCCAACCCTGTTTATGTTGTACACAAAATTACCTCTGAAATTTCCTGTATGCCAATGGCATCTGCCTCGTAACTCAAGCCCCTGACATCAGATACCTTGGACCAGAACTTAAATGAGGACGTATGAAAACTTGAACAATACTGCAACACATGGCAACTCAAGCCAAGCCCTCAAAAATAGTATCCAGCTTATTCAATTTTTACAACGCAAAAGCGAATAAAGAGCTTAACATCTAAATGAATGGCTAGAAGTTAAAGCACCATCAAGCTCCAACATACCTCGGGATTGACCTTAGATAGGACACTGACCTTCCAGGAACATCTAAAAACAACTGCAGCCAAGGCCAAGTCCAGAAACAAGTTGATTGTCAAACTAGCCAGCTCAATGTGGGATGCTGCTACCACCACCCTCTGAACCTCATCATTTGCACTCTCATACTCAGTAGCAGAATACTGCCCCCTGTTTGGTCAAGTTGATCACACTCGCACAAAGAGTTGATACCCAGCAGAATGCTATCATGTGTATCATTACTCGAACCACTCCCGTGGCTCCTTGTCATGGCAAACCACACTCCCCCACATTTCTGCTGACTTGCAATAACACACAAAATGATAGAAAAAGTTCAGAGTGCCCCCCACCTGACACTTCATGCTGGTCTATTCGGCCCACCCAAGGTACGACTCCCATCAAGAAAGCCGATCTGGAAAAACCCTTCTACATAGCACTTCAGTACAAATTCCACCTGGACAAATAAATGGGAATCTTTGGACATGACAAACAAGTACCTGGTCTCAAACCCAACCCAACAGCTACCTGGTTTTAACCTTCCAAGGAAAGAGTGGTCCGTCCTCAGGACCGGCCACAACCCCTGCTTAGGGCCACAGATGGATCATTAGTGCCAGCCTCTTATGTGCCTGTGGGGGAGAGTAAACTGCACCACATCATAGAAGAATGTCCAATCCACAGATTCATTGGAGGCCTTCATGCATTCAACACAGCAGGACCAGAAGAAACGGCTCGCCTAGGAACTTTGCATTTTTTAGATAAATAATAAATAAAATGCAGCAAATGGGTCATGAACAAAACTCCTAACATTTCAGGTCAAAAAAAAATAGGTCACCCTCCAGTTTAGTACAGAACTGGTACAGAACAATATGTAGTTACATATTAACTTAGTTATAAAAAATGGTCAAATGGTGAACCACTTAGCAATGGCTTTCATGAGAGATGAAACTCTTTCTGTTGTTAAATGCTCAGTCAACTTCTCTGTTCAACTCACAATGCCAAATGATCAAGCACTGGTCACTCATCTACAAAATGTTGTATTATGTGGAAAGGCTGGGGAGCAGCAAAAACAAAAGAACAAAAAGCAGAGACAGAAACAAAACAAAAAGAATAGAGTACTGGCAATAAGCTTAGGCTGGCTGTCCTAAACTGTAACTATCATCGCTCACCTCTCCTGCGGGAGAATATCCATTTCACCAGCAGCAGAACTTCAGAACAAACAGAAGTTTTGTATCATGAATTATAAGTATGGGGAAATACTTTAAAGGTGAAATATTTCAGCACACCAACAGGCTGCAGAGTTGTTTACTGCTTCAAGGCCAAATACTGAGACTCTAATCTGAACTGAGCTGCTGCAAAGAGGATGGGCACCTACACAGCTGGGGTTTGTGTGAGGCAGGGGCAGGGGTTTTAAGAAGCAACCTCCAAGCAGAATGTTTTGGAATTGCATTGCTGGATGCAAACGGTGGTCATTATGGGCAGTTCAGTGAATGGGAGAAAAAAATGACTTGAAAAGAGAGAGTTTCACCTTTACAAGAGGAAAATGAAGTACGGAAATGTTTAGGCAGAATTGTAATTTCTTTTTAATGTAATTGTTCTAATTGTTCTGATCCAAACAACTTTCCAGGACTTTTCCCAGTTCATTGTTGCAACTGGTTATTATAATTATTTCATCTAAGTTACTGATAAATTAGTCCTGTGGAATTATATTTCTTTTGGAAGTCTGCCTTCATTTCATTCATAATCTGCAGCAAAAGGCACACCTGTGAGTTCTTGAACTTGTCAGCTTATAATGTGCATTGATGTTTTACCTCATTTCCAAGTAAAGCAGAAACACATGCTTCTGAGGCATCACAAATGGCAGTGAGATCATGGCCCCCTTCCAGGGCTAGCACGACACGGCCTCCAGCCAGGCCCATCAGCTGTTTGGTAAGGTAGCCAAAACCTGTGTCAGGAAAGAGGAAATGCAAGAGAAGTTAAAGGTCAGAAGCCTACTTTGACGCTTGGCATACGATCAAAGATTCCAAGTATTACATCACATCTGAAATGGCCACCAGGGATTACTGGGACTAAATGTATAATATAAGCCAGGTTTAATTTCAATAAATACAATTTACTATTTCAGCTCAGCCCTTTTTGATCTTCTGTTTAATATATGCATTTTTTTGTGATAAATGTTTTGAATTTCCTAAAGTGGCACGCCATCTACCTCCAGGGCCTCCAGAAAAATGCCCACTTCTCGTTTTCTCCAAGGCAAAAGCAGCAAACAATATAAACAAATATCTCAGAAATGCTCAGGATTTCTACTCATAAAAAAAGCCGATTAACTATTTCTAAAAATTCTTTCTATTTCAAACCTCAAATTTTAACATATACTCTTTTGTTTATGGCTTTTCAAACAAAGACTCATTTTACAGCTCAACCAATAAACCCGCAGCTCCGAGGATGGATTTAAACCTCTTTTTGAAGATTAGTGTTCATAAATTCCTTCCCTCCTCCCTAGAGCTGGAAAACATGGATCATTTACTCTCATTAATTTGGGTCCCAAATAATTTCAAAACAACTCTGCTCTAATTAAACCACACCACCCACTTGAAATAAAACAATAATTTCAGCTGTCATGAGAAAACTTACATTTAGCAGAGACTTTGTAACCCCCAAGAGGGGCAGGGTGCCCTTCTACTGCATCAAATCCAGAGGACACAAGTACCATATCAGGGGCAAATTCATTGGCAATGGGCATCACTACTGTCCTGTAAAGAAAAACAAATATCATCCTTCTTAGACTGCAAATAATTACTGACCTTCATGGCACTCAATTGTTTTTCAAAATGTTCTTACTAATTAAAAAGGTCAACAGTGAAGGCATTATTAAATTAAGTTTATTTTTGGGTTCATTTTACACTAAAATTTAAAAATTATGAAGGAAAATTATGCTGACTTTCGCAGCTAGCAATCCGATGCTTTTAGATATTAGGAAGATGCAGCAGTTGAATTTTAACCCTTTATGCTTATTAAACTAAGGTTATTGGAGGCGTGCTAAGCACTGAAACATTAATATTTTAATGCCAGTTAGGTTCTTGTTTGGCAAGGGAATCAAAGGTTATCGGGAGTTGACATGAATGTGGAATTCGAACACAAACAGATAAGCCATGATCTTACTGATTGGCAGAGCAGGATTGAGGGCCAACTGGCCTACTGCAGCTTCTACTTTGTATGTTTATAACATTCTGCTCCTGAAGTATGAGAATATAGTTCAATTGTTAATTCTGCTCAGAACCCAATTTAAGCTGTATAGAACAGATGGTGCAGCATAGCAAATTGGCTCAATCTGTTTGTTTCCATATACCAGGGGCTGGATACTCCCAAAATGGGGCTATGTCCCCACTCGAGCGTAAAAAAGGCTAGCGTTCCACGCCAGACTTTCCATATAAAAATTTACAACGATTCTCCCACCCGCAGGTGCTGGCAGGGCCTCGGAGTGCTTCTCGCAGCTTTCGCTGTGCGAATGGGCCCCCGCTCTTCCGGTCGGGTATCCGCGCATGTGCACAGTGACGGCCTGCAGCGGCCGCGCCGTGCGCCAAAGCGGACTCGGACCACGGACTGACATCAACAATGTTGGTTCCCCCGAGATGGCGCATGTCCGGAGATCTGAGCAGCCTGATCGCTGCCCTGGCCGCCCATGAGTCCCCTCCTGGTGCTCCATCCTCCCCCACCCCCCACAGGGTGGCCGCAGACTGAGTCCGCAGCTGCCACCCGAGGTTCCCAATCGATAATACGTGGTTAGAACCACACTGTCGGGAACTCGGCCAATTTTGCCCGGAGAATCGCTGGGCGGGCATCTGTCAATGGTCCCCCAGCCGCGCCGCGTAATCCGCGTGAGAGCGACTCTCCCGGGACCAGAGAATCGTGGGAGTGGTGCCGGCCATAATTCCCGCGTGAACATCGATTCTCCGCTCCTGCGCCAAACGCGATTTCGACCCGGGGCTGCGGAGAATCCCGCCCCAGAAGACTGGCAATTATAGTCTGGCTGAACCAGGATATGGAAGCGAGATGGGGAATATTAAAATTGAAGAGCTTAGCCTCCATGGTGGCACATTGATTAGCACTGCTGCTTCACAGTGCCAGGGATCCAGGTTCAATTCCAACTTCGGGTAACTGTCGTGTCTGGAGTTTGCACTTTCTCTCTGTGACTGCGTGGATTTCCTCCAGGTGCTCCGGTTTCCTCCCACAAAGATGTGCAGGCTAGGTGTATAGGCTAAGCTAAATTGGCTCTAGGTGGAGTTACAGGGATAGTGTGGGGTTTGGGCCTAGGTAGGGTGCTCTTTCAGAGGGTTGGTGTCGACTTGATGGGCCAAATGGCCTCCTTCTGCACTGTAGTGTAGTGCATAATAATTTCTATCCAAAACTGGAGACCCGTGGAAATGAAAGCTGCATATCTCACAAAACATCCCAGAACATAAAGATTGAAATAGTGGCCAAGATTCTCTGTTTGGGAGACTATGCCAAGGATTCTCCGATCGCTGAAATCGCATTCGACGAGCGGCCGGAGAATCCACTTTTTCGCTGGAATTGGGGGGCAGCGCCGTTTTTGCAATGCTCCGCCCCTCAAAAACGTCATACTCTTTCGGCCCTCTCCCGATGCTCCGCCCCCCGATGGGCCGAGTCCCGACGGCCCGCTCACGTGTGCTCACACTGTTCGGAGACTTCATGTGGCAGCTGTGGACTGTGTCAAGTGCCGCTACAGTCGTGGAGGGTGGAGCCGTTCCGCTGGCAGGGGGGGGGGGGGGGCCTTGGTGGGGGTTAGGAGGACTGGTGGGGGGGGGGGGGTGGTCTGGGGGTGGTGAGGGCGGTTACAGGGGGTCAGCTTTTGATAGGCTGGGTCTGCGCACGGCCGGCGGCATGCTGTGCGGCGCAGGCCGCCCCTTGCGCATGCGCGGCCTCGTACCCGGCCTTGCTGTGGCAGTATCCGCAGGTAATGTCAGGGGGCTTTACACGGCGTGGCTGTTAGCCTCCCACCGGGCGGAGGGCCGGTGCGGGGGCAGTGCCGACGTTCTGGAATCACCTGATGAAGGAGCTGTGCTCCGAAAGCTAGTGATTACAAACAAATGTGTTGGATTTTAACCTGGTGTTGTAAGACTTCTTACTGTGCCCACTCCAGTCCAGCGCTGGCATCTCCACATCATGAATTTAACCACAGGCATACTAGAAACTGGCAAATGCTAATTTTAAATGTCTTTACTCTAACAATACAACAGTACGGTATGACCTAAAAAAAAAGACATGCTTACAAGGGAAAAGGGAGCTGGCCCTCTCTTTTCCAAATGTTGAATTTGTATGAAGATGTTTTAAGTTTGAGGTGGAATAGTTGGCAATTATACTCTGAAAAAATCATCTGAAGGTTTTCATGTGTGACACCTACACCTGTTACAGAAATCAATCATCTTCTACATGTTGGACTTTTCATTAACTGAATGAAAGAGAAAGAGCGATGGTGCACAGAACACATGACTCCAACCAAATTCTGAGCACCTCCATCTGGCTACCATTGCAGTGGTGCAAGACAAAAATCTGAACCAATCCACGCATTAAACTTATTCACATAATTGCTGCGATTCTCCGGCCGTGTTGCACTCAAGCGAGAGCACAATGCAGCCAGAGAATACCGGGAGAGGCTGCAGCAAGTCCCATGAGTCAGAACTCCATCCCAAATGGGCGGGACCAAATGGCCCTTGCGAAACTAGGTCGTAAACCTACTTACGACCTACCTGCCTGGGATTCACCAGCCTCTCTCGATTCTCCAGCCTCTCCAGGGAGGCTGTATGTGGGCGCCGATCAGTGCTGGTCCACACAAACGTAGACCAGCAGGAACGGCACCCTGGGGTGGGGGGGGTCTCACGGGCCATTAGAGACCCCTGGGTAGTCTGGGTAAGTGCAGGATGGCTCCCTGACCTTCTCCCTGGAACTGCCAAGGTGCCCGATGGCACTGCCAAGCTGGCAGGAGCATTGCTTGAGTGCCAGGGTGGCAGAGCAAGGGTGCCCGAATGCCCAAGGCGGCACTGCAAGTGTCTTAATGAGCGTATGGGCTGAAAGAATAAATTCTGTTTGCCACGTGACTCTTAAAGTACTAAGTATATTTGTTCCTAAAATAAATTGTAGAAGTAACAGGATGTACATGAAAAGGTACTAAAATAGATGTTGATTTAAAAAAAACACGTTTCCATCTTAACAAATAATGCAACAAAACCACAGGAATGGTACAGCACAGCAAAAATACATAGGTACAGAGGACAGAAGAACAGCAATACAGTTGACCCAGTACAATCACTAAACTTTTTTTTTAAATTTAGAGTACCCAATTCATTTTTTTCCAATTAAGGGGCAACTTAGTGTGGCCAATCCACCTAGCCTGCACATCTTTGGGTTGTGGGGGCGAAACCCACGCAAACACAGGGAGACTGTGCAAACTCCACATGGACAGTGACCCAGAGCCGGGATCAAACCTGGGAACTCGGCGCCGTGAGGCAACAGGGCTAACCCACTGCGCAACCGTGCTGCCCTACAATCACAAAACTTGACTTGGCTTCTCTCTACGCATTACCAGAAAACAATGAAGAGGAGGATGAGGCCATAAAAACATGGCAAAATAAATGCACATCTTCCCGCGCGGCGATTGCTCGCAACGACCATGAGAATTCAGGATAAGGTCTTTGCGCCATTTTCAGGCGTGTACCAGAACATATCCCCCTTGGCTCCAGCAACATCAAAGGCACCAATAACAGGCTATAATGCCCTCCTCTCAGATATCAGAGCTGTCTATACTCTTGCAGGAGTCAACCACGGATTCTTCAACCTCATAGTAACAGAAATTAAAAATTACAGAAAAGAAAAATCGGCAGAACACCAATTCTAAGGATATTTTGCAAATACCAGAAGATGCAACAAAACCCCAAACTCATGCACAGTACGGAACGATCATCATTCCACATATTAACACAGAGGGGACCAGCAAATATTCATACAATAGGTTCGGAATATAGTCAGTGCAGTCAGCTACTCCCAACAAACTAACCAAGGCAGGACAAAAATGGAGAACTACCAGGAGCAGAAGGTCTCAGGATATAAAGGACCAGAACACAACCATAAGCCATGATCCTCCGGCGCATGGCCCTCACCACAAGACCAAGAAAAAAAGCTGCTTGTTCAAACTTCACTTAGCCTCTCATAATATCCGTCTAAGAAGGAACGTTCCGAGTGGAGGAACAGGATACCAACCACAGTACAGGACCTGGCCCAGCCCTGCACCCTCGTGCACTTTGGAGTCAGTGATCTAAAGATACTCAGAACGCATCAAGGCTCAGCCTCTCATGATGTTTCTGGTAAGTGTCTTTAAGAAGGAACCGCCCAAGAATAAAGGTGCACCAGGGTACCAGCCACTGTACCAGACCTGATCCTAGTCCGGCACATTCTTGAATATAGGAGTCAGTACCCCCAGAATACCCAGCCAAGTCTCACCACCCAACGAACCTCACTCCTCACTAACTGCACACAAGGCAGCAGTCTCAACAGACCAAAAACACTGCCTCTCCATGGAAGACCTGACTGCAAGGAGGGGACTCAGGAAGCCAGCATACTACTTGGAGGGCAGCGCAGATCTTCCCCATCTAGCCTACCTCAAACCTAAGAAGGACTCCAACAAAGCAGATCCACAGCATACAGACTCTTATTACAACAAATCAAGCAAGGATCAACCGACCACGCCCAGGCCCACACCATCACACATTTCCCCTTACTCCAACAACTCCAGAGACGCCAACCAGAAAGAAGAATCTCAGGGATACATGATGTGTCTGGGCTTTAGTAGGAGATAAGCACGGATTCTCAACATAAGTAACAAAAATAAATAATCTCTATAAATAAGTTGAGTGGTGTCTACAATGCACTTCCTCTTTGCAAATGCACGGAGTATAGCACATAAAAAACAGCAAGAGTATGCACAAACCACATGTCACATTACTGACTTAATATGGCTTTTGCCAAAACAGGATAACCAGGCAATCCTCCCCTTTGTGCTCATATATCATATACCATTGTCAGGAAAAAAGGCAATGACGTGAAATCAACAGCATAATCTGCAGGTGAACTGCAGGGTATCAACACCATTCTTGGCGCTTAGAAAGGACAAAGCCATGACAGGATAGTCGAGCAACATTCAGGATCCTCCCAAAGTTCCATCAAACTTCCGCCACGCCTGTCTTCTCGATGCCCAGGCAGCAAATCTAGGCCCTGACAGGACACGAGGAGCCGCCTCAAACCCTTCATGACAAGCAATGAGGACAAGACAACATAAGACCAGTAGTTGAGGTCTCCGACCAACCCCAGCCCCGAAGACCAGATACAATGAGCTCCATCGAACCTAAAATGCCAAACCATCAAATCGAGATTGCAAAAACATGGCAGCCAACTCTCAAAATCGGTTGGAGATTCGTCCTCCACTCCCCACAAGAAGCGAGATGTACGAGCACTCCCCGTCTGGCATCTACTCCCGAGTCAGTCAGGATAAACGACAAACCATGCAACTGGATTTCCAAGGACTGAAGGAGAGTCCTCACCAGGGAGAGCACTCAATGAAATAATAGGATTCTCTTCTCTGCTTCCACTATTTTCTCAAGGGTATTTCGCAGTTCATAAAAGTGAGGACCAAAAACCTGTACCATGGAGCAGAGACCATCATCCAGAACATCATTCGCACTGGCGGCCATCACCTTGATGTCAACAGCATCACCAAGGCGCAGACCGACTCATGAGTAAAACTGCCACTGCAAGCTGGACCCCACCCCAGCCGCCTTAATCAAAAAAAGAAGTTTCAATTTAACCCAGACCCTCATCGTGAAAATCGAGCCAGGATTTGCCAGGGACGTAGTAAAAGACATATATCCTAAAAGTAATTATGGGATGCGCATTAGTATAAAATAAAGGATTAAAAGGCAAGTAGACCAGAGCTTGGCTAAAACACAGCCACTTCCATGGTCACATCATGTGACCCGTGATTTAAAGAAAAAATTATTTAGTGTGGCAACATTAGGAGGCTGCTCCCCTCACAGCATTTGTGAATAGAGACCCAAGAATTATATTGGAAAAAATACTGAAGCTAGCACGACACCATTTAGCTACTTGGGTCAGGCACCAACTGGTCAAATACTGTATCGTATTGAACCCAAACTGATTCTCTTAAAATGCAGATTTCCAGAATTTCTAAGGTATCTTTTGTTAAAAATATTTTCAATGGCTTATATTTGCATTTCAAAGGCAATGGGGAAAAGAGCAACAGCTTGTGCAATGTTCTTGCAACACAGGCAACTATTGAACCATATATACACCAAGAAATAAATCTTCTTAGTGCCTTCATGAAGTTAAATTAACCATGCAGTCACTTTTATGGGATTAAGATAGGGCTTATTTAAACCAAAACAATCTATTCCAGAGGTATTTTCTTCAACAGGTATAAAAACCTAGGCTTATATTCTAGCCAACAGTAACCATACTGATTCGGCATGAACGCATCAGGTGAACTTATGGTATTCAAATGTATCTCATCTGTGTCATTGCCATCAGTTCAGTAAAGACCATCATTTCAAGTAGCAATTCTAAACTTTGAGCAAGTAACAAAATGACCCACCATTTAAAATAGCATCTGCAACAAACTACAATGTATGTAAAAAACATTTTGGAAGTTGAAGGCATAATTTCCCTTTGTAATATGAAATTTAAGCAGTTTAATAACAGAATTCACATGTCCATTGTTTGATTCTTTTGTGTAGCAGCAAAAACAGGCCAGGGGAATTTCTTACACTCAGGCTCATCACTGGCAGTCTCCAGAGGCTGAACATTTGCTATTGTTAGACAGGAGTTCACTTAGTCATCCCAGATTTTCCAGAAATAGAATGAATAGAAAATAGATTTCCAGTATCAAGTTTAACTAATATTGTATATTAGTTGTAATCCCTATTTATGCACCACAATTGTGTTAAAACATGTCTTTTCTAAACCTAGAGAAATTTAAAGAGGCATTGTCCTCAAACTGACTTTGTGCATTGAAGATAAAGAGTCAGAAAAAGTATGCTTCATTTTTGTCGCAATGATGATGCCACATGCGAGTGAAGCAACGGTTTGTTTCAAGTGATGTGCACCATTCTGCTCTGCATTAGTGAAGAAAGTATAAGATTTGCCAAATTTCTCCATGAAAATTGCATTCCTTTGAAATACATCGCCGTTTCAGAGAATCGCCTGGGTCGCCAAATTTTCCTGCGACGCCGGTCCGACACCCTCCCGCGATTCACGGAAGCGGCCAGATCGGCACAATCGCGTTTTGCGTGGTCCAGTAAATCGCCCGAGACAGCCAAAATGGCGATTCACCGGTACCCCCGCGATTCTCAGTGCCGGATGGGCTGAGCGGCCTGCCCAAAACGGCAGGTACCCCCCGGCGCCGTCCACACGTGGTCGCTACCGGCGGGAACAGTGCGGGAACGCTGGGGGGGGGGGGGCATGTCAAATGGGGTCTGGCCCACGATCGGTGCCCACTGATCGTTGGGCCGGCCTCTCTGAAGGAGGACCTCCTTTCTTCCGCAGCCCCGCAAGATCCGTCGGACATCTTCTTGCGGGGTGGACGGCAACCACGCATGCGCGGGTTGGCGCTGGCCAACCCGCGCATGACGCCAGTTATGCGGCGCCGGCCGCGTCATGTATGCGACGCCGCCTTTACGCGGCGCCAAGGACTGGCGCGCGTAAATGACGCGGCGCCGCTCCTAGCCCATTTCCGGGCCCTGAATCGGTCGGGATAGAGGCCGTTTCGCGCCGTCGTGAACCTCGACGGCGTTCAAGACAGCGCAAACACTCTGTCTCCATTTCAGAGAATCGCGCCCATGGACTAAACAGAAGACAAATAGAAGAAATCACAGTGAGCTCATTAAGCAGACTATAACTCACTCTCAGCTTCTCCCTTGAGTTATTCAGTCAGCCTCGCTTGTGGAGCTGTTTATCACTTCTTGGGACTGACTAGGATGTGACGGTATATATGGCATAAGGGAGTTTTTGTTATAAACTAAAACAAATTAAACTTTAAAAAAAACCCACAAGTTTTTATATAAAACCAACCTCACTGCTAAGTATTTGATGGTATTATGAGCAGCTATTAGATGCTTTGAAGTAGAGCTGGGGTATCGGTGCAAAGCCATAGGTATGAATAATCACAGAGTCATCACTTCTTGAGGCTAATATTATTTCACCCCACAGGTTAAAACACCTGCAATTCCTAATCTTGAAGTTGCTGAATGATAAACATGGACAAAAGATAGATGCTCAAGGTAAGGAACATGATTATTTTTCTTCCAATGCAAAATGCTAGTTTAGGTTAGATCACGTGTTGCCTGTTCCGCTCCCCCCCCCCCCCCCCCCCATAGCACACTCACACCCGCATGCTGCAATCTGACAATTAATGAATACTGTTTCTTGTTTAGGAAAAAAGGGAGCCCTGAAATCTATGCAATTCACTGGTAAAGCAGACTGGCATTGTGCTCAGAGCAACTTATACTACTTCTATGGGGCAGATGACAAGCTGAAGGCTGGATACTTCGCCATATGAAGGGAGGAAAGGAAAGAGAAAAAATAATTAAAACAAACTGAAGGTGAGCAAGTCACCACAGGCCATTCTTGCCCCCATTTTAGTTACAATTTGAAGCAGCATTAGTTAAGACTTTCTTGATAGGAAGAAAGCTGCAAGGCAGGGGGAAACTTAAAAGGAGGGGAGAGAGGGGTAACGATCAACAAAAATACAAGAAGCTATAAAATAACTTTAGTGCGTTTCATATACATATCATCGGTGACATAATTATTGGCCACATGAGTTGTTGGCGAAAGGGTTAAACATCTATGAGCGTGAGACATTTAATTACTGTATTAAAATTGTGCGCTTTCCACAACTTCAGTGTCCTAGGGATAGCTGTATTCCGCATGCAGATTAGGCCATGTAAAAAGACATCTCTAGACACTGACCAGCTAGCACTGTTTTATTTGAGCCACGCCACCAATAACTATTTCAAACATGCTGCATGTTGCACCCAACAATCACTTGACCTATAGTTGCGCTGCCACTCTGCGATATTGGAGCACGCACTGCAAAAACTAGAGAACCATTACAATATTGGAAATCTGTTCATGTTAAAAATATGCAGGAAAATAAACATTGTACCAGCTTGTAGCACTTCAATTACAAACTAATCTTTAGCCCAATCAAAATGTGTGTGTTGGGACATTTCGTTCACTGCACATTGTTTTGCATAGATTCTTTCAGATTACATTTCTGATCACTTCATTAACAATGCAATTTCTTATCCAGCCGGATCAACACTTGCAACAAGATAATAAACACTTGTGTGAACAGGTACTAAATTGTTCTCTCAACTGCTTTAGTTAATTTACTGGCTTCTGCCATAAGACATTGCAAATATAAATAGGTTACAATTGATAATTTTGCATCCAAACATAGCTGACTGTTTCCCTTGGAAGTGATGCAATGCCATTAGGTTATACCCGTGCCCTACTGTGTGAAGTTTCTTAACACTCCTCCCCAGTAAATTTCCTGCAAATACACAGAGAACTTTTTTTTGTATTCATTTACCCTGTACATTTTTCTAAAGGCAGAGCTTGAGACTATGGCAGGCCTAGTCAAAAGACACTGAGCCGTTTGGACTGAAAATAAATGAGGCAAAGACCAATGTTATGGCTCTAGGTGGCAATGCAAAAGTCAAGATTAGAAGTACCGTGATAGAGGCAGTGGAAAAATTCATCTTGGCTTGATGATAAACACCAAAGTTACATCCAAGAATGAAATCCAGGTTAGATTAGCTAGAGGTGTGGCCAGTAACTTAAACAGGTCTGGAAGTGCATCAACACAAAGCTGAAAAAACATCTTGCACAATCACTAATGTGGATTGTTGAACTCAATGGAGTTAATACTCTGAAGAGGATGAGAGGAAGATAAAGCTTTTGAAATGTGGGTATTGCGGAGGATGTTTCAGAGTCAGCTGGATGGGCAAAAGACAAATGAGTTAGATCAAGAGTAAAAGTTCAGGAATCAAAAGCGTTGTTAATGGACAGCACAGCAGCACAGTGGGTAGCACTGTTTCTTCACAGTGTCAGGGACCCAGGCTCGATACGCAGCTTAGGACAACTGTCTGTGCGGAGTCTGCACGTTCTCCCCGTGTCGGGGCGAGTTTCCTCTGGGTGCCCCAGTTTTTCCCCCTCAAAGTCCCGAAAGACGTGCTTATTAGGTGAATTGGGAATTCTGAATTTCCCCTCTGTGTACCCGAACAGGCGCCGAAAAGTGGTGACAAAGGGATTTTCGCAGGAACTTCATTGCAGTGTTAATGTAAGCCTACTTGTGACACTAATAAAGATTATTATAAATACAGTTAGAGAGAGAGAGAGATGGCCAAGTATGCACACTTGAAATGAAGATCAGACAGTCTTGCCGTGGCAACAACAGGAGAAATCTGGGGTAAAAATAGAAGAAAAAATTGGATGGGTGGATAAAATGAGGCGTTGAGTGAGGGAGGCTTGAAGAAACTGGCGAAGAAGCAAAAGGATGTCAACTGCCCCACTAAGGCTTTGGTGACAACGAACAAAAAAATGAATGAACACTTTTCCAACACCAATTCCTGCCTTTAGTCAAACTACGTGTTACCTGGTCAGTCTGAGTATATAAAAGCAGAAATGTGACTTGTCATAGAAGTCATGGAATTTACAATACAGAAGGAGGCCATTCAGCCCATCGAGTCTGCAAAATGATTTATATGCAGTGACTGGCACCATGCCTCATTTGGATGCCTGGAATCATGCTCAAGCCACATGCTCGTCATGCCTGCTGTTTGAGCACCCTATCCCCGTAACCCAGTATCCCCACCTGTCTTTTGGAACTATGGGACAATTTAGCATGACCAACCGACCTAACCCTTTGGACTGTGGGAGGAAACCGGAGCACCCGGAGGAAACCCACGCAGACACAGGGACAACGTGCAGACTCCGCAGTGACCCAAGATGGGAATCAAACCTGGGTCCCCAGCGCTGTGAAGCAACAGTGCTAACCACTGTGCTACCGTGCCGCCCCCTGTGGTCCTGGGTGTGTGACAGCTGCTGCCAGTGGATCATATCAATGTTCATTTGAATGCTGTCATCTTTGTTATATAATGTCATAAATTTGAAGAGCATATTTTTTCATCTCCACCCACTTACCTCATAGAAGTAATTACAGGCATTTCACACCCATGATATGCAGGGTCTATTCTTCACAGTGTTTCAGCAGTTTTTTTGCATCCCCACATTACCTGCTAGCTGGGTGGGTACATCCAATCTGGTCTCTAGCAAACTGCTTGTAGATGTGAGAACATGACTGGGGTAGGATGTGGAGGAAGGCAAAAAGAGATCCATCAGAAGATTTTCTGTCTGGAGATGAATTTGTGATTTATCTGTGGTGAGGTGAGAGTGCAATGATTTTTTTGTGCAGCTGGGTGCCTCCAGGGTGGAGGTGGAGATATTTGCAATATCTTGTGGTTTACCATCCACTGATGAGTAAGAGGTCACGGAGGACCTCTATTCAGAGATCTGATTTTTATTTCATTCTCTCTCACCAGAAAACAGCAGGCATGATGAGCATGTGGCTTGAGCACGATTCCAGGCATCCAAATGGGGCATGGTGCCAGTCACTGTATATAAATCATTTTGCAGGCACTGCATGCCAACTTTTGTCCTATAGCAGAACCAAAAGAGATTCCATTCCCTCAATACCTAGCTGGTGTGAGATCATAGGCAAAGAAACATTCAGATCTACGCTTGATGTCTGGGCAGCAGTCTGCTGTGCCAGCTACATTTGAGCAACCAGGGGAACCAAAAGGTACCTACTGTGAGACACAGCTGATGACTCTGAGCAGCAGGTGAACAAGGAAAGTCATGCTACCACACAATAAGTGAACGAGCAGCCCACTGGTGTGTTAGAACGTTTCCACTGTCTCGACTGCTCTGGAGGAACCTTGCAAAACACGGCAGAGTGGGTCTCAAGATTCAGTTCCTGATCCACCTTCTCACCACTTCCCTCTTCTGAACCTGGGTTCCTGTTCAATCCAGGTCTGATCCGATTCCAGAGCTCCAGAGTTGTGAAAGTGAGAGTCCTGTTGGTGTTGAAGCACCGAGCTGGGGCTGTGATATTCCAGGTTTAAAAAAATGACTAGAATCTGCTCCTTCTGCCTCTAGCTGCTCATTTCCAGAGCACTCACTCACAGTGAGGGTTCAGGGTAGGGAACTGGCGAGGAGTATTGAGGAAAGAAAAACATGGATTACAATAGCCCCAGCTTGGCACTTCTGCACCATTTGGACTTTCACACCCTGGAGCTCCTGCACCAGATAAGATATGCATCTTGAACAGGGACGCAAGTGCGAGAGGGACAAGCGGTGACATGGGGAGTCAGGGAGCAAGAGCTTTGACAAGAGAGTGGGTCAGGGGTAAGAGAGAGACTGCAAGTTGGAGGTTGGGGAGGGGAGAGCGTGCAAGTCGGAGAGTTAAGGAAGGGAAGGATCTGCAGCTACCGCAGTGGAGAATCAGGAAGCAGGAGGTTTGGGAAGCAGAAATGGTGGCAAGCAGGAGTTACTGCAAGTGGAAAGTTACATGTTTCTTTGATATTTTAAAATTTAATTTATTTAAAAAGCTATTTTGTTTACCAGTGTAGGAATTTGGCAATGTAAAGTATATCAACTTACATGTTACAGTATGTTTTCATGTTTTTTTCTAATAAGGAAGATCCGACAGAACCTAACTCTAGTTTTAATACTGATTCCTGTGGGAACCTATACCAAGTGATTTCACTTAAGGTCGCAATTTTCAGGAACGCAATCAGAACCTTTAAGTTTCTGCCTGTATGGAGTTTGCACTTTCTCCCAGTGTGTGCATGGGTTTTCTCTGGGTGCTCTGGTTTCCTCCCACAGTCCAAAGAAGTGCAGGTTAGGTGGATTGGCCATGATAAAATGCCCCTCAGTGTCCAAAAGGTTAGATTGGATTACGGAGATAGGATGGATGCATTGGCTTAAGTAGGGTGCTCTTTCGAAGGGCCGGTGCAGACTCAGTGGGCACAATGGCCTCCTTCTGCACTGCAGGAATTCTATGGAAGATTCACCATTAATCGCTTATGATGAAACTACTTTGCTTGCATAACCAGTTTCAAATCTTCTCCCTTTATACTGCTTTTGTGAACAAGGAAGTGATCCTGTCAGGTGGCATGAGTTGCTCTAACAGTCCAGCTTCAATCATCATTGTGGCAGCCAATTCCATTTTAGTCTCATTGAAATACTTCCGACAATCCGGCCTACTCGCTTTGAACCTGGGAGACTTGGACTGATTTTTCTCAACAATTCCTCCCAGATTTTGTTTTCTGTAGAAGGAATGATGCGCTGTCTTGAACAATATTTTCCTGTTGTGAAGAACAGTAAGTCAATGCACATCAGCATCAAAGCCTATACACTGCCTGCTGCATGATAATGTAGATGCTAATGTATATCGTGTAAACTACTTTTTGACGTATGTAACACTGGGTCCCTTAAAATTAGTCAAACCAGTCGTTCATACCGTAGTGAGATAATCACTTGTTTGGTTGGGTCATGCAAAATACAACATGTACTGAAGGTAACATTTTAATATTAATTTAGTACTGAAATCAGCACTGGCACCATGGTAATTGAAAATTAATTTTGTTAGATACACCAGAAATAAAAACACAAAGGAAAATCTATTTGAAAATTCTGTTTTTGACCTAAAGGTATTCTTTACCAATGCTTTATTCTCTTTGGGTTATATATTTCATTGTCTTTTAATACCAAATTTTATTTGCTGGTAAATTTGAGAACTGTCTTTGCAACATCCAGATTCCTGGTTATGAAGCTAAATAGTCATCAGCTCTGACGATTTGTAGCCAGCTATGGAGAGATGTGTAGAAGTAGCCTGTGACAACAACTTCCACAATATCCCTTTACCTTCAGAAGGGTCTAGCCTTCACTTAGTTCCTTTGCAACAGCTCTGATCAAAATTAGGAACTCTCAAAGTGGGAAAAGATACAAATGTAAAGCCTGCACCCATGGCACAGCACATTGATACACCTGCCTTTTTTAGAAAGATCAGTATGCTTCTGATTAGATATACATTCTAAAACTAATTGCTTTCCAACAGGACTGGACTGAATGTTTCAGAGTCTTTGTTTATGGCAGCATGTTCACATCAGCAAAGAGAGAAACTCTCCAGAGATTTAATGGTTTGATGTCATTTATATTTTCGTATGTTATTAATTTGTGATGCAATTCCTGTAATTATTTATTTTAAATACAAACAAAAAATGCTGGAAATACTCAGCAGATCTGGCAGCATCTGTGGAGAGGGAAACAGAGTTAATGCTTCAAGTCGATGACCATTCATCCATTTTAAGTTTGCTTCTCAGTAGCTGTTTAACATTCCTGTATATACCTGTAAATAGCAATTCGTCCTTGATCCATGATGCCATATTCAGGAGTAAAAATTGAATAAAAGCAAACTGTTAGGGCTTACCCATTTTTTCTTAAGTTTTCATGATCATAATTATAAGCGGAATGTTTTTCACTCTGCACCATTAAGAGTTAAAACACGTATCTTCGAGCACCATCGAGCGTAAAGTACTTCTGATTCCCCACAAACTTCAAAGACCTTGCATTTGGCATTTCCAAGACTGGTTTGAATTAAGTTCAATTCTACACTACACTTCCAAGTTCATGGTGAAACTGAGTGCCTTCTGGATTTCATTATGTCCAATTATCTTATCTTTTTTCATCTTAGGCTTGATCCCCTGCAAATGCAACGTGGCATTCTATGGGTCTAAATAACAAGGTGCTGCCTTGAAGGCATCTATTGTCTCCTGGGACCTGCAAACTGCTGAATATATGACCTGCTGCAATTTTTTCCTAAGCCCGTGCGCGCTATAAATTCTATACTTCAAAGCATTATTTTGCTAGAAATTGGTGAAACAACTTGCAGAAAAGAGTTAGTTAAAATATGTTAACTTCAAATCCCCAAAATACATGGCATCACTCGAGGAACTTGGCAACAGATTAAAAACTCCATCGGAATTGTTTTTAGCCTATACAATTTGTAAATGAGGCTACAAAAATCTTGCATCTTTACTTGAACAATTGCATGGTATGTTCTGAAGCCTTATCTGAAGATTGGGTCGTAGGTTTCCAAAGGAGATGTTTGCAAATTTCAAAAATGTGAGAAGTACTCTTTTGAAAATAGCTGGTTAGTAAGACAGTACTAAACTTTGTGTTGACCTATCTAATTAAGGCAAACAATTTCAATCAATAACTTATACACTTGGATGATTCATGCACATTAGAAAGCTATTTATACTGAAGACGGATAGACAATTTTATTAAAGATAAAACAAAGCCTAAAGCTGCTATTCGGAGTTGATGCAACAAGATTTATTGCAACTGACCTCGGTAGCCCAAGTAACAAAATAGAAATCAGTGAGGGTTGTTGTTTTCAAATTAGTGAAACTGTACATGCTAGGATATTGAGTGAGGAGAGGGTTAGGCTTGAGAGTCTTCCCCCTCCCTCATGGTTATAAAGGGCACAAAACCCAATGCCAAAGGCAAATAATGCCTTCTACAAGAAGTTATTGCAGAATGCTGTGCCTACAGAACTATACCCCAACACTTTCAGGGATAAAGAGAAAGAGAAACTAAGTGGGAAGAGTTAAAACTTTTTAAAAATGCAAGCGAAGATTAAAAAGGAAAGGTGAGAAGGTAAAAGCAATACACTGCGGACGCTGGAAATTTGAAATAAAAACAGAAAATGCTCGCGAGGCTCAACAGGTCTGGCAGCATCTGTGGAGATAGAAACAGAGCTAACGTTTCGAGTTCATATGACTTCTTCAGAACTCTGAGGACAAGAAGGTATTATATGCCGGAATACCAAACCTTCCTGTCTTTGGTCGGTTCAAATACCTTTTAAAATAATATTTGTAATTTTCATCAAAATTCCAAGAAACCCGACAAACTCCCCAAGTATTTATTTAATGACATTTCTCAGAATACTGGATAGATACTGCACATACTGTTCAGAAACATTGGGTTGGATTCTCCGTTGCGCCGACAGCGCACCCATGCCCGGGGATTTCCCGACGGCGTGGGGCAAATGGGGAACCCTATTGGCCGGCTGGCAGAATGGAGAATCCCGCCCATAGTTCTTTATTTTCAACAATACATCAATAATAAACAAGAAAGCCAGAATTGTGTCCACAAGCAATCTATAGCCCTTTTCCACTCCAGAAATTTTTTGCCGTGTAGCGAGGCTTCACTACCCTGAACATATGCAGTTCATGTACTATGAAAAGGTTTCTAGATCAGATTTCAAGACTTGCAGGTACTGAGTTGTAACATTCAAATTATCAGATGACACAAGTGTAATTATAATCATTTATAATTTCACATCCTTTATTTCTTTCTAGTTTGTCTCATACACCTAATACAAAATCAGCTTGGTTTCTTTATTTTCATTTAAATCCATAGGGCGAGATTCTCCGGAAAGATTTCCAAGTGTGGTAGCGAGCAGGAATAGCCAAGAGCTTACTGGCGCTTGGCCCGGTGAGGCCGGCAGCGTAAAACAATGTTAATTGGTCCATTAAGAAGGCCCCACGGGCTTCATGCCAGAAATTAGGGGCAGCACGGTCGCATTGTGGATAGCACAATTGCTTCACAGCTCCAGGGTCCCAGCTTCGATTCCCGGCTTGGGTCACTGTCTGTGTGGAGTCTGCACATCCTCCCCCATGTGTACGTGCGTTTCCTCTGGGTGCTCCGGTTTCCTCCCACAGTCCAAAGATGTGCAGGTTAGGTGGATTGGCCATGATAAATTGCCCTTAGTGTCCAAAATTGCCCTTAGTGATGGGTGCGGTTACTGGGTTATGGGGATAGGGTGGAAGTGTGGACCTTGGGTAGGGTGCTCTTTCCAAGAGCCGGTGCAGACTCGATGGACCGAATGGCCTCCTTCTGCACTATAAATTCTATGAAATGAAGGCTCACCATCTGATTTGCCAGGACTGTGGTCGCCAGCCGCCCGCTAACAAGGTCAAGAAGCACTTAAACAGCTCTTGCACAGCCAGCCGCACTCAGTATGCAGCCATGGCACTGAGGCGACTGGCCCCGAGATTTGGAGACGCAGACCTGGAGGCGCTTAGAGGTGGTTGAAGCCAGGAAGGATGTCCTGTTCCTCCAAGGATCCTGGCAGGTGAGCCACAGGGCAGCCAGTGCCACCTGGGATGACGTAGCTGTGGCCTTCAGCTGGGCAGCGTGACCAGGAGTCCAGTGCCGCAAGAAGTTCAATGACCGACATCAGGCCACATGTGTGAGTTGGCAGGACCCTCCCACCCCCAAATCACTTGAGCCACTCCCCCAACTTTTCCTTCAGCCCCCCCCAACCCTTCCTTTCCCCCCCCCACCCTTCCTTCCTCCCCCCCCCCCCCCCCCACGGTGAACCACACGTGCGGCTAATGATGCCCTCTCTTGTGACCCAGCAGGAGAAGCTGACCCACGATCGGGAGAGGGCCCATTCTGGAAGCGGGGAGCAGACATTGAATCCGCACGACCTTCAATAAAGCATAAAGGTCAAATCAGCAGACAGCAAGAGTAGTCAGAAAGAAAAAAGTTCTGGGTCCAAGGGGAAGAACAAATTGGATCGGAAATTGGCTTAGTGGCAGGAAGCAATGGCCATTGGGTGTTTTTGAGTTGAAGGTTGTTTCTAATGGGGTTGCACATGGTTCCTTTGCTTTTTGTGACATGTATCAATGAGTTGGAATAAGTATAGGGGGTAGGATTAACAAATTTGCAAATGATACAAAAAAATGGCCATGTGGTTGATTGTGTGGAAAAAGGCTGTAAATTGCAGAAACATATCAATTGACTGGTCAAATGGGACGAAAAGTGGCACATGGAATTCAATCTGGAAAGTGTGAGGTAATGCACCTGAGAAGGGAAAACAAGGCAAGGCATAACACAATAATGGTAGGGACCTGAGAAGCATAAATGGACCTTGGAGTTAATGCCATAGATCCCTCAAAGTTGCAGAATAAGTAAATAAGCTGCTAAAGAAGCCATGCAAATGCTCTGAGGCACAGAGCATAAGAGTAAGGAGGTTATGCTGGAGGCCACTGTATGCAATTCGGGTCACCACATTACAGGAATAATATGATTGTACTCGCGAAGGTACAAGAGAAGATTTACAGGGATTTTCTTCTTCTTCATTCTTTCAGAGGATCGGGGCATCGCTTGCAAAGTCAGCATTTTTTGCCCATCCCTATCTGCCCTGGAACTGAACATTTCAGGAAATAGTTAAGAGTCAATCATATTGCTGTGGGTCTGGAGTCTCATGTGGGTGAGACCAGGTACAAACAGCAGATTTCTTTTTGTGAACCAGATAAGTCTTTATGACAATCGATGATAGTTTCATGATCAACATTACTGATCATCATTAGCTTTATATTCCAGCTTTATTAATAGAATTTAGACCATAAAACATAAGAGAAAAATTAGGCCATTTGGCCCATCGAGTCTGCTCCGCCATTCAATCATGGCTGATATGTTTCTCATCCCCATTCTCCTGCTTTGTCCCCATAACTCCTGATGCTCTTATTCATCAAGAACCTATCTAACTCTGTCTGAAAGACATTCAGCGATTTGGCCTCCACAGCCTTCTGGGCGAATAGTTCCACAGATTCACCGCCCTCTGGCTGAAGAAATTCCTCATCTCAGTTTTAAAGGATCGTCCCTAATGTCTAAGGCTTGGCCTCGGATTCTAGCTTTTCCAACTAGTGGAAATATCCTCTCCTCGTCCACCCTATCTAGGCCTCTCAGTATCCTGTAAGTTTCAATAAGATTCCCCGCTCATCCTTCTGAACTCCAACGAGTACAGACCCAGAGTCTTCAGCCGCTTCTCATATGGCAAGCTTTTCATTCCAGAGCTCAATCTTGTGAACCTCCTCTGGACCCTTTCCTTAGATACAGATCCCAAAACGACTCACAATACTCCAAATGGGGTCCGACCAGAGCCTTATACAGCCTCAGAAGTACATCCCTGTTCTTGTTTCCTAGCCCTCTCGACATGAATACTGACATTGCATTTTCCTTCCTAACTGCCGACTGAACCTTAAAAGAATCTTGAATAGTACTCCTCAGTCCCTTTGTGTTTCTGATTTCCTGAGCCTTTTCCCATTTAGAAAATAGTTTATCCTTCCATTCTTCCTACCAAAGTGCATAACCTCTCAGTTTTCCACATTGATTTCCATCTGCCACTTCTTTGCCCATTCTCCTAGCCTGTCCATGTCGTTCTGCAGCCCCCCTGCTTCCTTAAGACGACCTGTCCCTCTGCATATCTTTGTATCATCTGCAAACTTAGCAACAGTGCCCTCAGTTCCTTCTTCCAGATCATTAATGTATATTGTGAAAAGTTGTGGTCCCAACACTGACCCGAGGCACACCACTAGTCCACGGCTGCCATCCTGAAAAAGACCCTCTACCCCCACTCTCTGCCTTCTGCCAGTGAGTCAATCCTCTATCCATGCCAGTATCTTACCCGTAACACCATGGGCTTTTAACTTATTTAACAGCCTCCTATACAGCAGCTTGTCAATTTAAATGCCATGGTGGGATTTGAACTTGTATCTTTAGAGCCTGGTCCTCTGGATTACTGCTCCAGTGACATTACCACTGCGCTACCATCTCCCCCATCATGTGTCAGGACTGAAGAAAGAATGGATAGGTTAATGCTGTTTCTTTGGAATAGCCGAGCCTGAGGGGAGATTTGAGGTGAATAAAATAACATGGTGCCTACATAGGATGGACCTATTTCTTTTTCCAGATATATTAACACACAGAGGCATAGATTTAAAATAATTGGTAGAAGGGTTAGAGAGCAGTTGAGGAGAAATATTTTTACTCAAGAGGATGCTGGGGATCTGGAAATCACTGCCTGAAGGGATAGTGGAGGCAGAAACTTTCGTTGTAATTAAAAAGTACTTGGATATACACTTGAAGTAGTGTAGCCTACAAGCAACGGACCAAGAGCTGGAAAGTGGGATTAGGCTGGATGGATCTTTTTGGCTGGCACAGACATGACGATGGGATAAGTGTCTTCCTTCTGTACTGTAAATTTCTATGTTTCTATTATACCTCTACATCCCTATCAAGGTTTATCCTTGGGTGATTGACTAGCATTCACTTTTGACCCAGTAAAGCACAGCAAAGCTTTGCCCTTATGTAACCTGGATGAGAATGCTAGGGATGGGAATTTGAATAAGAGTTTATTAACTGAGAGTCAACACCGTAGTGTTATTGTATCTAGTCACCCCTAAAAGTTTTATTTTTAAATTAATTCACACCTCCAATAGCACTGAACTGCTCATCCCTTAACTATTAGATTTTGAATGCTGCACAAAATGTAAGAAAATATAATACTTAAACTTGCCTTCAAAATGACTCATTAAATCAAACGCATTTAACAACACGGTTCACAATCTTTACTCACATCACTGAATATTTATGAGTCTCACCTAAATGCAGTCAAATATTCAGCATCGCCCATTGGTGGATCCAGACCTCCAGTCCAGGCCATATTGAGGTTAAACCCTACCCCTGCGCCAGTCCCAACCTAAAATTCAAAAATCAGAAACACTTTCAACAAAGAAACAATGTCTTCCCATTTCAAATTAAATGTTTACATCTTAAATTACACAGCAACTCCAAACAACTTTGGGATTGCTGTTATTTACAAAACAGCATACTTTATACCTGATATTCCTGGCTATTTATGACTATTCTATGTGCAATTTTATGCTATATAATGACTTAGAATAAAGAGCACACACTTGCTTCATAAAATGTTAATAATAATAATCATTATTATTGCCACAAGTAGGCTTACATTAACACTGCAATGAAGTTACTGTGAAAAGCCCCCAGTCGCCACATTCTGGCGTCTGTTCGGGTACACAGAAGGAGAATTCAGAATATCCAAATTACCTAACAAGCACGTCTTTCTGGACTTGTGGGAGGAAACCGGAGCACCCAGAGGAAACCCACGCAGACACGGCGAGAATGTGCAGACTAGTACACAGTGACCCAAGTGGGAATCAAACCTGGGACCCTGGCGCTGTGAAGCAACAGTGCTAACCACTGTGGGTTAATAGTCTTGTCTGATTTAAAGCAGTATCGATCACTATATCTTTCAACAAATTAAACATCACACGGTAAACAAATCAGAACTCAGAACTAGGTTTCATCTTTAGTAGGATAGTGATCATGATAGCAATCATAACAATTTGAAAATAAATGCTGCCATGTCTTCTCTATTATTTAATTATCAAACAATTCAATTACCTGACAAATTCATTACAATGAAAAGGAATAGAAGCCAAATTAAATTATTTTTAGGTTTATGATTGATGCTTTAAATGACATGAGACTTCTTTTGTAATCTAAGCAATCTGCATTACTTGCCTCATCTGGGGCTCCACTGCCAGGGAAGAAGTTGCCATCATCATAACGATGCAATGAAATGTACAACACGTTGGGATCACTGTAGAACGCCTGTTGGGTGCCATTACCATGATGCACGTCCTGTTACACAATATCAGAAAGCAGATTGAATGGCCATGTTTGAAAAGTAGAATTTTGGACTCGTCTTTAAATCTGGATCAGAATTTAATTTGTGACCAAAGGATTGCAGATTCTTTCAACACAATTTCTTCCTGACTGATGGTCACTAACATTCAAACATGTTCACCCTCTTTTATCTCTTTCCCCCACCCAGTCCTCACCCCAGGAATCAGTCTTTTGCTGCTCCACTGTGTTCTTTTGAGGGAAAGCAAACTCTAATTACAATCTACAGCACAGCTTTCACACATTTCAATCGACTACAAAACACAAAACAATTCATAACTCAAAAACAAATTACAAACTGATACAGTGATTAAAATAATTTAAAAAGCATGCCCAAAATGTCACTCGGTCCAAGTTCAACTGAAATGATCAGATGAGATCAACATATTTAAACACCAACTGGATGTGACCTTAAATAAGAGCACACAACAGATTTGACTAAAATTGGGCTGTAAAGCAGAATAAGTCTCTCCTCTAATTTGTGCCTTGCTTTTGGCCTGATTCACTCACCCAGTCCACTATAAGGATTTTGCTGACATTCAACCTCTGCTGCAGGAGTTTGGTAGCAATGGCCACGGAATTGAAGTAGCAGAATCCCCTGGAGGCAAGAGAAGTGGGGAAGAGAGAAAACAAGTGGAAATGGTTAATAGCAGTGTTCTTGATTTTAATCATTTGCATTCCTTCACTAATTTATCAGAGGGAAAAGCACAGTAGGACAAATTTTCACCAGCTTTTGTCTGAACCTCATATGCTGCCAATTACACACAAACTACACCAGAATGGCAAGTGGCTTTGGTTTGTTTGTACATGGAATTGGGCTTCACCGGCTAGGCCGACATTTAGTGCGCATCCCCCATTGTCCTCGAGAAGGTGAAGGCAAGCTGTCGTCTTCTTGAACCACTGTAATCTGTACAAAGTATGTATTTGTAAGTAACAGAAGTTGTTTTTCAGTGAAGAAGGCTGAACCAGTTACTTACATTGGTGTGCTCTCCTCTGCATGGTGTCCAGGAGGCCTCACGACCGCAAATCCATTCTGCAAAACACCATCATTTACATAATTCAGTACAAGCTGCAATTTGCACTGATACACATGTACTTCCAGTCAAATTGCACAGATGAACAACAAATAATCTGCTCTGATGATATTTCAATAGGTTAAGGTAATCAGTAGCTCAGTATGCAGACTAAAGATTTTCAGGTTTGATCTGTGTTAGCTGGCTGCCTCAGCAGATAGCAGACATTTTGGCAATGTATTGGAGGTTAAGTGGTGCACATGTTTCTCCGGCAAGAAGCCAGTTCTTTCAGGAAAGAAGAATGGAAACTTGCAAGATAAAATTCAAAATAATTAATCAGTCACGTCCTTCACTCTCAAAAATAATGGGCGGAATTTAAAAGAACAAGTTCTAAGCTAATTTTTGGGGGGTTTTACAGGGAGTTTCCCGCCGGGTATGCCGGAGAGTTCCCCACCGCTATCAAACAACATTTAGTCACTTTTTGGGGCCCTGAGGAGTTTCTCATCGGTTTCGTCCACACTGAGAATTGTTTTCAGCACTGGGGAGCTGAACTCAGAGGT
The DNA here is from genome assembly GCF_047496885.1 of Scyliorhinus torazame. NCBI lineage: Eukaryota > Metazoa > Chordata > Chondrichthyes > Carcharhiniformes > Scyliorhinidae > Scyliorhinus > Scyliorhinus torazame. Next base: position 184,075,165 of record NC_092708.1, on the reverse strand, counting down.
CGGGTCACTATTTTGAAAGGGTGCCCGATCTCTAAGGGAGCTTGTGGGTCCCCCACACCCCCCAGCCATGGGCAATGTCACCCCCCACACCCCCCAAGTGAGTACACCCTGCTATGGGATCCCTGAGGACCCCCTTCTTCAGGCTCCCCACTGCCCCTTTCAGGTCCTCCACCCGTCACTCCCCCAAACTCTCAGAGGCCCCTACTTACCTGCCCTGCACTTCCCCATCCTTCATACCCCCCCACCCTCCAATCATGGGCATGGCACCCTTTGGGCCCTGACCCTTGGCACTGCCACTCTGGCACCATTTCACTGCCACTCTGACAGTGCTCCTGTAAGCTTGGCAGTGCCACCCGGATACCTTTGGTCACGCCCCTTTTGGCAGGAGTCTGATTCCGACACCTCGCGGACTTGGGTATATCCCGCAAGGCTTAATGACTGCCGCGAAGCCTGTGGGAGGCCTCTCACGGGATCTATCAGCCGCGTTGCGCTATTGTGATCAATAACTGATTACCCAAGCTACTTAAAAGCACTAATGAGTTTCATTACATGCTTTATTTTAATTATGAGAAAAGATAGTTAAGCATGAGCCTTTGTGCCTCAGCAAATAAAATAGGACCACTTAATTACAAGTTTAAGTTTTATTGCTAATTAATCAGAATTACAGAAGGAATTTCAAAATTTGTCGACTTCAGTAACGATTCAGAGGACTCGACTAATAATGGAGAGCACAGGTTCAAATCATGGTAATTTGAGAATTTGAATACGTTAAAATAAGATTAGCATCAGTAAAAGCACTGACAAGGTTCACTTGAGACTTTTGTGGAAGGAAACCTGTTGTTGTTGCCAATATGTAACACCAATCCTTCAGCAATGAGTGTGACTATTTTTTATTAAAAACACTCCTCTGAATTTGCCTGGAAAGCTACTTAGTTATCGTATCAACTTGGAATGGACTTTAATGAACACAACAAGGGTGTTAAATACTTTTTCACTAATTTTAGGCCACTGGCCAAGATCAATTTGACCCCATTGTGTCAACAGATCAATTCCCTGAGTCCTAAGGATGCTCCATATAAATGTTCAACTGTGATACAAAAATGCATTGAGGAATATAAAGCAAAACCCAATTTTACAAGCCACAGAATAATGACAGGGTATTTTAAAGTTGGAAGCAATGCAGGATATAGATTTCTTATTTGCAAATCCATCAAGCATACCTGTGGTGATTGTCTCTATAAGGGCAACACAACGGCTTGTACCTTCCTCAGAGTGGCAATTTCGAGGGACTTACTTCGCAGAAATTCTAAAGTTCGTGTTTCACCCACTCTTCCTGTAGCCACCTGAGTTGGCCACTTCCCGACTTAAAATGGAGAACTGCAAAGGCTGAAGGGAAATTCAGCCAACACAGGCAAAGACTAGCAAATACAGAAATCATGTGTATTAAGACCTGTAAGGTACCAGACAGCACTGAAATCAGCAGCCATCTGCATAGTAATGTAGCAGCCATCTACATATTAATGAGCGATCCCCAGGAACAATCGAAACATTAAGGTAAACAAAGCCAAGCCAGACTCCTCGGCGCCAGCAGGAGCCAATACAAAAGAGGTTAACGGACACTTAAAGATCGCCCAACGATCAGGGAACTGCTCCAGCATTGGAGAAATCGAACCAAGCGATTGGAACAAAGTCCAATCACTTGAAACCAGGTACGGGGTCCGCCCAGAAGGGAGGGAAGCCCCTGGGGACTATAAAGCAAAGCCCCTAAGTTCAAATCGTCCTTCTTGACAGGGTCACTCAGCAATGCGAAGCAACCCCTGAGAGTGAACCGTCCAGCGGCCTCCAAGCAAGTAAGTTTCAAGTCAACGCTCGCTATGAGATAGGCGCTCCTAGCTACCAGTCCATACCAGCTTTTGAATCCCGTAGACTCGGGACCTGAACGAAAGGCCATTTGTTCCCCTGACCTGGTGGGCCAGTCCGAAGCTAAGTATAGGCCTGTTAGTTATAGAGATAGTTTATTAAGTAGAATTTATGCATGAGTAGCGATTGACTGTGTATAATAAATGTGTATTGATTTGAATCTTACGAATTGGTGTGTTGAGTTATTGATCATTACTTGACCTTGAACCTCGTGGCGGCATCATAAAGATACCTGGTGACTCGAGAGCAAAGGTTATAAAACAGAGCCAATTGAACCAACCAAAAGTTAGCAACATTCCTCACTCAGGCTGGGTGAGACAGGAGCAGTGAAGCACGCTTCCAGCGAGGAGTAACAGGATGCAGGGAAGAAACACACTGTGCTGCACTAGCTGTTCTAAAGGAGGTGTTTAAAGTAACAAATTAATTTAAATGTAAGTGGTTCAGACAACGGGGAGGGGGGGGTCAAGTCGATTGGGCCCAGGTGAGGGATCTGCTTGAGGGGTGTGGTGGGGGAAGGGGAGGGTGGTCATGTGTCTGCAGGGTGTTCCGTGCGAAGCTGGTTCTGGATGTATTTAGTTACTCTGGAGTTAGAAGTGATTTTTTTTTTGTTCTAATTCTTTCAGAGTGTGCAGGGCAGGTGGATTGGCCACGCTAAATTGCCCCTTAATTGGGAAAAAAAGACTTAGGTACTCTTTAAAAAAAAAAGAAAAGTTCAATTATCAGGGTTAAACTGGCAGAACCATCCGAAGTTAACAATTTAAATCATTTCTGTCGGATGGTTCCCAGCCTAGCGTAATTGTCCAGAGGAAGTTAGCGCTTATGGGCAATTGCCGAGTAAACTCTTGCGTGGAAACTTCCTGGAGGGATTCCCCAGCGCATCTTTGGGGTATCCCCTAATGCAACGCTGAGGAACCATGAAGTTTTGCATCTATATCCTGCTATTGTTCCTTTAATTTTGCAATATATCCTAATTTTGCCAGAGTAAGGCACTGTTTTGTAAAATAATTTGCTACAGTGCTAGCTGCAAGACAAGCAAATTTATCTTTTAACACATTACATTCATTTAGAAATGCTATCTAATCCTTCTGGTTTTGGAAGAAGTTCAGAGAGAAAAATCATTCCCTGTGGTGAGTTGGGCAATAATCAGAAGTCATGGATTTAAAATCATTGGTAAAACCTAGAGGCATAGGAGGTGATTGTTTTCACTCATAGTTGTTGGGATCTACCTGAAAAGGGGATGCAAGCTGATTCTGTAAATAATTTTTTAAAAAGAGAGTTGGATTTGTGACTGAGGACAAGGACTTATAGTAGACAAAAAGAAGAGGCGTGAGACCGAACACCATTGCTCGTTTAAAGAGGTAGCAGAAATAGAACAGGCCTAATGGGTTCCTTCTGTGCTGTAAATTTTTTAATATTCCACTCTAACAATAATTCTACATTAAAATAGTGACTATATTTCAGAAGTATTTATTGGCTGTTGTTATGGGTCAGGGTTTAGAGAACCCCAAAGTGTATCATGGAGTTCACCTGACCCACAACTTTTAATAGATTGTGGTACGGGGAGCACACGGCCCACTCTAGAGGTGTGGTACAGCAGAAATGGAAAAGTATTTTAAAAAAACAAAACAAAGTTTATTCTATGAACTCAAGTTAACCTTTTTAAAACAAACAGTGAATATCTTAGCCACCATTAATTCAAAGATAACCCTCAAAGAATACAACACTAAGTAATCCTTTAAGCTGTCCTTTTAACATCCAAAAGACTTAACAACCTTTAAACAGAAGCACATCAGGGTTTATATTCAATACTGAAAATATTTAAATTTCTGAATTCACCAAATGTCCAAGAGATAGTCCTTCATGGCAGAGAGATCAACAGTATAGCTGCTTTGGCTGACTTCAGCTGCAACACACTGAAAAACGAAACCAAAAAGACAGACACACCCAAGCTTTTCTCAAAGTGAAACTAAAAGCAGAACCAGAGCTCAGCTCCACCCACCCTCTGACATCACTGCAGTAACATGAGGAGCCAAACATTTATTAAAGCAACATTTTCATGACACCTCCCCCCAAGAAAAAAAATAAACCCATCAACTTCAAGATGGTTTTATTTTTCACCTTTTCACCATCCTTTAAGAAATGCACAGAGTAAATATACTTTATCGTTGCAAAAACAACACACGCAAACAGGTATAATAATAGTCCATTTTTTTTCGTTCTTCTTCCTCCAACTGAAATCCTTCCTGATTGACAGTCTCTTTGAACATTCTCTGCACGATCGGTCCATTTCTCTACGCCTTGGCATTTCTCTTTAAAGTCAGATACTTTAGTTCAATCTGATCACAGAGTCCCTTGCAATACTCCAACACAAGAGCATTGGTTATCACAGTTTTCAGGCCGTCAAATGCCTGTTGAAAGTCCGCTGTCCATTGAAATTTTCGACCATCAGTGCAAGTCCATCAGTGGAGCAATCACGCGACAAAACGTTTGCACCAAAGATCGAACAAATCCACTCATGCCAAGAAATTGCATTATTTCCCTTTGTCTTGAGGGTATCGAAAACGTCTCAAGGAAAGTGACTTGGGCTTTCCCAAATTTACTTTTGGCTAGGTTTATCACCAAACCCGCCTCCTGAAGTCGATAGAATAACTCCATCAGATGTTTTAAATGGTCTTTCCATATCTGGCTGAAAATGACCAGATCGTCGATGTATACCGCACAATTGGGTAATCCCTAAACGACTGTGTTAGTTAACCGTTGAAATTTGTCTGGGGCGTTTTTCATGCCAAATGGCATAACTTTGAATTGGTATCTACCATCTGGAGTCACAAAAGCTGAAATCTCCTTCGCCCTTTCAGATAAAGGTATCTGCCAGTAACCTTTAAGTAAATCCACTTTGGAAATAAAAGCGGACTGTCCCACTTTCTCAATGCAATCCTCCAAACATGGGATAGGATAAGAGTCCGTTCTTGTAACTGCATTCACCTTTCTATAGTCCACACACAACTCTTGGGTACCGCCTGGTTTTGGTACCATCACTATGCATGAGCTCCATTGGCTGCAACCCACTTCAATTATGCCATTTTTAAGCATACTTTCAATCTCCTTGTTAACCTGTGCCAATTTTAAAGGGGTAAGTCTGTATGGATGTTGTTTGATTGGAACAGCATTTCCCACATCTACATCATGTGTAGCCATTTTAGTACTTCCCAATTTATCCCCACAAACTTGCCCATGTGATATCAATAACTCTTTCAGGTCAGTTTGTTTTTCCTCTGGAAGACAACTCAACAATTTATCCCAATTTTTAACAACATCCTCATTTTCCAATTTAATTTGAGGTATGTCAAATTCACAGTCATCTGGATTTGGTTTGTCACTTTGAGTTAGACTCATTAAAATCTCCTCCTTTTTCTCTCCTTCCCTTTCAAAGTACCTTTTAAGCATATTCACATGACACACTCGGTGAGTCTTCCTTCTATCTGGTGTTTTTACCACATAATTCACCTCACTTAATTTCCTTTCAATCTGATAAGGTCCACAAAACCTAGCTTTTAAAGGCTCACCTGCCACTGGTAACAATACTAAAACTTTATCTCCACTGGCAAAACTACAAACTTTAATTACTTGTCCGTGACCCGTTTCATCACATTTTGTGCAACTTTCAAATGTTGTCTAGCCAATTCACCTGCTCTATTTAATCGTTCCCTAAAATTTGACACGTAATCCAATAATGTAATTTCCGATTTCTCACCCAACAATTTTTCCTTAATCAATTTAAGTGGTCCTCTTACCGCATGACCAAAAATTAGTTCAAAAGGAATAAATTTGGTTGACTTATTAGGTGCATCCCTAATTGCAAACAGTACAAATGGAATTCCTTTATCCCAATCCTCTGGATAATCTTGACAATAAGCCCTCAACATTGTCTTTAATGTCTGATGCCACCTTTCTAACGCTCCCTGCGATTCTGGATGGTACGCAGTTGATTTAAATTGTTTTATTCCTAAGCTATCCATAACTTCTTTGAATAACCTTGAGGTAAAATTTGATCCTTGATCCAATTGTACTTCTGTGGATAGTCCATATCTAGTAAAGAATTTAAGTAACTCCTCCACAATCTTTTTAGCTGTAATATTACGTACTGGAATGGCCTCTGGAAACCTAGTAGACACATCCATTAACGTCAAAAGATATTCATTCCAACTTTTCATTTTAGGACGCGGTCCTACGCAATCAATTAGGACCCTTGTAAAAGGTCCCTCAAAAGCTGGAATGGCTATTAAGGGCGCTGGTTTTATCACTGCTTGAGGTTTCCCCATCACTTGACATGTGTGACATGATTGACAAAATTTAACTACATCTTTATGTAGTCCAGGCCAATAAAAATGTTTCTGGATTTTAGCTTAAGTTTTCCTTATTCCCAAATGACCTCCCACTGGTGTCTCATGTGCAACTCGCAACACCTCCTTTCTATACCCTACCGGCAATACTACTTGATGAACTTCTGCCCACTTTTCATCTGCCTGCATATGTAAAGGTCTCCATTTTCTTACTTTTACGGTAATAACACTCTGGTATACACGCAGATTCCTCTCCTGTGTATGCTTTCTGATACATCCGTTTTATTTCTATATCTTTTTGTTGTAACTCCGCCAATTTTCCTGAACTAAAAATATCCGCCTCATCCTCCATCTATTCCTGTTCTTTACCAACCATCTGATCAAAAATAGTTTCTGATAATTGCACTTCAACTTCATCTTCACTCTTTGATTTCTCCTCTTGTTTGCGATCTAGTTACTACACAATCTGGAAAAATCCCAGGATATTTGTCCTTCAACACTTCAGTTGTTTGATTTTCCCACTGGCTTATCAACCACAGTAGGCATCACTCCCACTTGCGATCCAGCTATATCATTACCCAAGATAAACTATTCCTGGACAAGATAGTTTCTCTATTATTCCTACTACCACTTCACCACTCTTCACTGGACTTTCCAACCTTACCTTATATAATGGAACACTACTCCTCTCACCCTGAATTCCACATATTACCACCTTTTCTGACAACATTCTGCCCAACCTACATAACTCCTCATCTCTTATCATTAAAGATTGACTAGCTCCCGTATCTCTTAAAATTGTGACTTCTTTACCTGCTCCTCCTGATACACGAGTAAACTTTACCCACACAAGTAAATTCTTTAAAGAGATCTGGCACCTTCTTATCAATCACCTCTCGATCAGTCTGTACAATCTTTTACACCTCCTTCGCTTCACTTGGGCTTTCCTTTACCACTTTAACAAATCCCACTGTCTTATCCTGTTTTACCACATCAGCCTTCCCAGTGCTTTTCTTCAACCACCAACACTGTGACTTTACATGGCCTAGTTTATTAGTGAAAACATTTGAAACTTTTCATTTCTTTTCCACCCTCCTGGATTTCTTTTTTAATCTGAGGTACACTCTCCTTATCATCTCCCATCAGATCACCTTTACTTTTGCCACTTGAGTATTTCTCATGTCCCCAGTTTCTATCCCTCACAGGCTGAAACTGATGTCAGAAACCAAGCTTTGATTTATGAACTAATTCATAACCATCTGCCATTTTGGCTGCTAACCTCGCATTTTTAACCCTCTGCTCTTCCACATGAGTTCTCACTACATCAGGAATTGAATTTTTAAACTCCTCCAAAAGTATAATTTCTCTGAGAGCTTCATACGTTTGGTCTATTTTCAAAGCTCTTATCCACCTATCAAAATTACTCTGTTTGATCCTTTCAAACTCCATGTATGTTTGACCAAATTCTTTCCTTAAATTTTTAAACCTTTGTCTGTAAGCTTCAGGCACTAGTTCATATGCGCCTAAGATGGATTTTTTCACCTCCTCACATGTCCCAGATACCTCCTCCGGTTGTGATGCAAACACTTCACTAGCCCTACCTACCAGCTTTGTTTGAATCAGTAATACCCAAATGTCCTGTGGCCATTTCATTTGTTTAGCTACCTTCTCAAATGAAATGAAAAAGGCTTCTACCTCCTTCTCGTCAAACCTTGGCAATGCTTGGACATATTTAAATAGATCCCCACCACGCCTTTGACTTAAGACGCTCTTTCTCACTATCCTCATCACTATCATCCAACTGTACGTTTCCCTTTACGTCTGCCAATTTTAACTGACTGTCATGTTTCATGGCCATTTTCTGAAGTTCAAACTCTCTCTCTTTATCTTTTTCCCTGATCTGTATCTCCTTTTCTTTTTCTTTTGCTAGGGCTATTCTTTCTTTGTTTCTTTCTTCTCTCTCCTTTTCTTTTTCTCTCATTGCATATTCAACCTGCTTTAATTCTTTTTCATGTTCAAGTTGCTTAATCTGCAACTGGATCTTTGCCATTTCTAATGAGTCAGACTGTATCTCAGGCAACTTTAAATGCTTAGCCACCGCCATAATTACCTCATCTTTTCGCATTTTGTCAGGTAATGTTAACTGCAATGTTTTTTGCCAAATCTACCAGTCTGCTTTTAGTCTCAGTCCGTAAGGTACTGCGTGTGACCGTCTCCACCCCGAAAAACATCTGAGCCTCTGAAAGAGCCATTGTCCACAACACACTCCCTACTTAAACTAAAATACCACACCTGAAAAGCAACCACAATATGCTCACCCCTCACTGTCTTTAACTTCACTAAGCCAATCCAATAGATCGACTTTTATCCCCCTCGAGCCCCAATCGTTATGGGTTAGGGTTTAGAGAACCCCAAAGTGTATCATGGAGTTCACCTGACCCACAACTTTTAATAGATTGTGGTACGGGGAGCACATGGCCCACTCTAGAGGTGTGGTACAGCAGAAATGGAAAAGTAATTTTAAAAACAAAACAATATTTATTCTATGAATTCAAGTTAACCTTTTTAAAACAAGCAGTGAATATCTTAGCCACCATTAATTCAAAGATAACCCGCAAAGAATACAACACTACGTAATCCTTCAAGCTGTCCTTTTGACATTCAAAAGACTTAACAACTTTAAACAGAAGCACATCAGGGTTTACATTCAATACTGAAAACATTTAAATTTCTGAATTCACCAAATGATCAAGAGATAGTCCTTCATAGCAGAGAGATCAACAGTACAGCTGCTTTGACTGACTTCAGCTGCAACACACTGAAAAACGAAACTAAAAAGACAGACACACCAAAGCTTTTCTCAAAGTGAAACTAAAAAGCAGAACCAGAGCTCAGCTCCACCCACACTCTGACATCACTGCAGTAACATGAGCAGCCAAACATTTCTTAAAACAACATTCTCATGACACTGTGAAGTACTTTGGGATGTGGTTTAGATAAGGTGTTTTATAAATTCAATTAATTTATGTTTGTAATTTCATCTCCCAGGTGGATCTGTGACAATTCTAATTTTTTCTTATTATGGCTGAAATGAATTATACAGACCAGCAATCATAGGCCTAGAAGAATCTGTCCCATATTGCAAGTTATGCATACTGTTAACTGACAGAAATTAAGAATTTCTATAGCGCCCGTCATGACAACAGAACATATCAGATCAACCACGATCTCACTGAAGGGCGGCGCATACTCAATGGCTGAATGGCCTACTGCTGCTCCTATGTCTTATGGTCTTATGAACATTCCAAAGCCAATTAAGCACTTTTTGAAGTGTAGTCACTGCTGTAATGTAGAAAACACAGCAACCAATTTGTACACAGCAGGTTTCCACAAACAGTAATTGCTAATTGACCCTAAATCTGTTTTAGGCATTGGATGAGGGATAAACATTGGCAAGGCAATGGGAAGAAGCCCACTGCTCTTCTTTGCCTATTGCCAAGCGATCTTTTATACCCACATGATGAGACAAATGGGGCCTCAATTCAATGTTTCATTCGAAAGACGGCATCTCTCCAACAGTGAAGCATTCCCCAGTATTATACTGGGGTGTCAACGTGGATTATGTACAAGTCTCTGGAGTGGGACTTGAACTCTCAAAAACCCTGTTTCTGAGAGCTACCATTGAGACACAGCTAACACAAATATCCCAACTTACCAATAAAATAAAAGGGTGTAAAAGTAATTTAGACCAGGTGACCAAAAACATTAGTACTCTAAAATTTGTAAATGTTTATATTCAGTGTCCCGGATCCAATGGCAGCGTTTTCTACATCTAGGTGAATTTCCCTTTTCATAACTTCCCATTTATTAGTTATTGCTTAAGTTAAGAAAAAGACTCACCTTCAATTCCTTAGTCGCCACTTTAAGAACAAGCTCAATCACACAGCCTGCTGCCAAGCGTGCAGCACTAGATGAGTGGATCTCATTCCAAATTGTATCACTGTCAACCTAATCACCAAAACAAAGAACTGCTGAATTAACAAAGGGGCTTACATAAATGCCAGTCACTTTTTAAACAAGTTAGCTGAGGCAATGCTGCCTTTAAAATGCAGACAATAGGTAAAGGATTATACATGCTTAATGAAAATAGTCAAGATATTTGAGCAATGTAAAATATCATACATATCGTACCAGTCTGATACATGCCCTGGTCAGGTTTGAACAAAATAAAGTCTCTTGCCTGCAATTGAGGTTTGCTGCCATCCATCCATATCTGGATTCATTTTGTGCTCTCATTGTGTATTAGGCTTTATGCATCCTAATTCATGAAGTGAATGGGAGTGGGGTGAGCAGGAGGAAAGGAAAACTGTTGGCAAACGTATCTCTATATGATGCCAGTAATTTCCTAGTAATGTAACTTTACTCCTTGGTGTAGGTAGGACTCTGATTTAAGCAGGCGCCAAACTAAAGTAGGCAATTTAGCTTATTTTCAGCATCTAATTGATTTTGCTTTGCACTGAGTTTTAAATAAACAACTGTCTTGACAAAATAAATAGGGCATAATATCAAGCAAAATTTTATTTGGATGAGGCAGAATAAATGACTTTAATTTCCCAGTTTAAAGAAACATTTATATAACACCTTTAACATATAATAAATATTCAAGGAGCATTATCAAACTAACTGACACCAAGTTACATAAGTAGATAAATGACTAAACATCTGGTCAAAGCAGGGTTTATGGAGTGTCTTTAAGGAGCATCTTACTGAGATCCTGGGAGGAGGTGTTAGGGTTGCTATCTCAGATTGTGGGGGTGGAGGTCAGGCCGGGCCCTATGGTGGAGCTTTTTGGGGTATCAGAAGTGCCGGAGCTTCTGGAGTGGACGGGGCCGATGTTGTGGCCTTCGCCTCTCTAATTGCCCGGCCAAGGATCCTGTTAAATTGGAGGTCGGATACACTTCCGGGGATGGCAGCCTGGCTGGGGGACCTGTATGACTTTCTCCAGTTGGAGAAGGTTAAGTTTGAGTTGAGGGGGTCAGCGGAGGGCTTCGAGATGCGGTGGGGGTCGGGGTGATAAAAGGGGGGAAAATTGTACAAACTGTGGATTGTGATTTTGTGGCGTTCGTATTTTATTTGTTGCAGTTTTACAAATGTTTGGAATAAAGTATTTTAAAAACAGAAGCATCTTACTGAGGAGAGAGAGATAGAATGGTTACAGCGCGGGAGGCCATTCAGCCTTTGTGCCTGTGCTGGTTCTCTGCAACACACTCCCATGTCGTCGTCCCCGCCCCCGCGGCCCACAATTTCTTTCTCTTCAGATAATAATCCAATTGCTTTTGCAAGCCATGATTGATTCCACCACACACTCAGGAAGTGCATACCAGATGCTAACCACTCGCTACGTGAAAAATGTTTTTCCTCATGTCGCTGTTGCTTCTTTTGCCAATTATCTTTGATGCCCTCTCGTTCTCGATCCTTTCTCCAATGAAAACAGTTGCTCCCTATCTACCTAATCCAGATGCCTCAGGATTTTGAACACCTCTGTCACATCTCTTCTCAATCTTCTCTTCTCCAAGGAGAACAGCCCCAGTCTACCAATTTAACCATATAATTGAAGTCCCTCATTCTTGCTAATTATACTCTCCAGGATGTCAATGGTTGGGGTCTTGGTGATGGTGGCACCCTTAAAAGGTCCTGAGGATAGGGCAGCATGGTGGTGCAGTGGTTAGTACTGCTGCCTCACGGCGCCAAGGTCCCAGGTTCCATCCCGGCTCTGGGTCACTGCCCGTGTGGAGTTTGCACATTCTCCCCGTGTTTGCGTGGGTTTCGCCCCCACAACCCAAAGATGTGCAGGCTACATGGATTGGTCACGCTACATTGCCCCTTAATTGGAAAAAGTGAATTGGGTATTCTAAATTGATTTTTTAAAAAAGGTCTTGAGGAGGTGGATGTGCATTGTTGGGCAGGATTCTCTGGGAATCGGCGGGGCGGGCAGAAACGGCGCAGTGGAGTGGAGGGAACCACTCCGGCGTCGGGCCACCCCAAAGGTGCGGAATCCTTCGGACCTTCAGGGGCTAGGACGGCGGCGGAGTGGTTTGCGCCCCGCAGGCCGTCGTGGAAGGCCTTTGGCGCCCTCCGGCCCCGGCTGGCGCGGGTCCGTGCATGCGTGGGAGCGTCCGCTGACGTCATCCCCGCGCATGCGCAGGGGGGTTCACCTTCGCGCCGGCCATTGCGAAGGCATACACGGCCGGCGCGTAGGAATAGAGTACCCCCACGGCACAGGCCCGCCCGCGGATCGATGGGCCCCGACCGCGGGCCAGGCCACCGTGGGGGCACCTCCCGGGGCCAGATCCCCCCCGCGACCTCCCAAGAACCCCGAAGCCCGCCCGCGCCGCCAGGTCCCGTCGGTAAGTGACCAACTCCAATTTACGCCGGCGGGATCGGCATAGAACAGGCGGGACTTCGGCCCATTGTGGGCCGGAGAATCGTCGGGGGGGCTGCTGCCAGCGGCCGCCGCGATTACCGCCCCCGCCAAATCCCCGGTGCCGGAGAATTCGGCAGCCGGCGAGGGCGGGATTCACGCCGACCCTCGGCGATTCTCCCACCCGGCGGGGGGGTCGGAGAATCTTTCTTTCAAAAGTTGTCTTTCAAACTTTGTTAAGTCACCACAATATGTAGACTGGATCACGTAACACTCACATGAACCAAAGAATAGGCCTATGTGGTCAGCAGCCTGGGTTGTGATTCCACATATTCTTGGTCAAATAGTTTTGCAACATGCAGTATTTAAGCTGGGGTGACAAGTTTAACTAATAGTAGATAGAAGTCTATGGAAGTAGAGGGAAGTCTTGCTAAAACTATACAAGGCACCATTAGAGTACACCTGGAATAATATGAATAGTTTTGATCCCCTTATCGAAGGAAAGATATACTGGCATTGGAAGCAATCCAGAGAAGGTTCACTAGGTTGATCTTGGGTATGGCGGGATTTTCTTATGAGGCTATGTTGAGTAGGTTGGGCCTGTACTCATTGGAGTTTAGAAGAATGAGAGGCAGCCTTATTGAAACATATAGGATTCTCAGGGGACTGGACATGGCAGATGCTGAGAGGATGTTTCCTCTGGTGGGAAAGTAAGGGGTCACCCATTTAAGAGGGTAGTGAATCTGCAATTCGTTATCACAGAGAGCTGTAGAGGCTGGGTCGTTATGGCTGGGAAAGATTTTGAAATCAGTAAGGAAATCAAAGGTAATGGGGATAAAGCAGGAAAGTGGAATTGAGGATTATATCAGATCTCATTGAGAGGCGGATATGTTTTATGGATCTATTTTTATTCTTTCAGGGATGTGGATGTTGCTGGCAAGTATAGTATTTGTTGCACATCCCTAATCGCCCGTGAACGGAGAAGCTTGTTGGGGCATTTTAGAGGGCAGTTAAGAATCAACTACATTGCTGTGGGTCTAGAGTCATATGTAGGCCAGACCAGGTAAGGAGAGGCTGAGCGGTTTAGGGAGGGTATTCCAGAGCTTAGGGTTATGGTAGCTGAAGGGGTGGCCACCAATGATGAAGTGATTAAAATGGGGAATGTGCAAGAGGCCAGAATTAGAGGAGTGTGGTGAGTTTGGGTGGCTTTAAAGCTGGAGGAGGGTAGAGAAAGGGAGGGCAAAAGTCATGAAGGGATTTGAGCACAAGGAGAAGAATTTTAAACATTGCCAAACTGGGAGTCAAAGTAGACAAGTGAACACTCAGGTGATGGGTGAAGATAAATTGGTATTAGTTAGGATATGGACACAAGAGGATTGGATTAGTTGAAATTATCAGAGAGTGGAAAACTGAAGGCTGGTCAGGTGCTTATTTTAAATATTTACCATAACTGGTGCAACAGCAGGTAAGCTAAGGCCATAGATGGTAGAAGTGTCAGAAGAACATGATTGGACCACGAACAGGAAATGTGAATATTGCAGTCAGTAAATGTGAATCTGTTCAGTAAGTGAGGACCTATCTTTGAAGCGCAGCCTTGTTTCATCATTTTTCAAAGTTCACAATTCTCATGCCAAAAGTGGCTAAATGAAGGAGAGACAGTTGCACAGAACGTCCAGATTTTTGTTGAGGGTTAAAGGCTGGTAGAGATGATATTCAAGCTGTGATCCACCTCAACAATTAAGCTGACTGAATTCTATTCTGCAGTTACAAAATCTAGGATAGAGCATAGATAAGTAAAATGGAGGGAATAGTTAGAGGGGAAGAGAATACAGAGAACAAAAGAGAGAAATGAGATTAGAAATGACAGCCAGATCAATCCGGAGAATTGCAGGTTGGTGTCAACAGAACTGAAAAAGTCCAGCCATAAAATATATTGATAGTCTTGTAAAATAATGTGAAGATGAGGGGAAAAAAACCACATGTTTGCTCCAATCCTATCAAACATTCTCCCATAATGTGCCTGTGTTTCAGCAAGCGAAAATGCTGTTGCCTTGTGCATTAAATTAAAAAAATACAAAAAGCTTTGAAAAAAACTATTTCCCATGTATATAACAAGGGTCTGGTGTTAAGTGAAACCACAATGTATTTGTATGCGAGTAAACTATTCAACATAAAAACACATGCTAAGGAACTTCCATTCACACGCACGCTAAGTCCAATGCTGTTAGGCCTGTCTTTGTGCCTCTCAATTCTTTTGTTTATTGAGCAGATTGGGAGAGTGGTGAACACTAGTTCTGGGAAGTTCACACTGTTGTGACAAGTTGGGATTCTACCGCTGCCCTGTCCTTTACAAACACTCAATTCAGAAAGAAATGAAGTCACCTTCATTATCTCCAAGTCACTTGTCTTACAAAACTGCCAGATGTGTCAAACTCTTTTTACTAAGAATATTTGTGGAAGCAAAATGAAGAAAATTTGTTTTTAAATTAAAGTTTTAAATAGTTAATAACTGTTGGGAGCACTCGAAGCACGTTCAACTAAATAGATACAACTGCTACCATGAGACGTTACGTGGGAAATAGTTCTTGGCATTTCTTTCAAAGCTTTTTGTATTTTTTTATATAACGCACAAGGCATTTTCACTTGCTGAAACACAGGCATATTATGGGAGAATATTTGATAGGAATGGAACAAACTGATGAGTTTTGAGTTTTTCCCTATCATTTTAACATTATTTTACACTCACACAGCACTAGCATCTATGAGTCAGTCAAAACAACATTTTAAAAATTAAAACTGGTCTCTAAAAATACTGCTCTAACAATTCTAATCAAATAGCATTAGCGCCACATACTATTATTAAAAGTTTTCATCAAAACATTTAACATACAGCAGGTTGTTGCATCTACAGCCAGAATATTAAAGCAAGTCAGAGTTTCTAAGTGCTCACAGGGGAACTGAGAATCCATAGAATTCCTACAGTGCAGAAGGAGGCCATTTGGCCCATCGAAATACACCAAAACTCTGAAAGAGCAATCTATCTAGGCCCACACCCTTGCCCTATCCCCATAACCCCACCTGTAGAAGGGACTTTAGTTGGCGGATTAGTTGCCTTAATACCCTGTATTCATTTTAACCAGGTGCTTGACTATATTTCATGGAAATAGGCACTTGGCAAAGCATGATAGATATTTAGCCTTATTTTTAGTCAAGAAGTTCTGTAGGAAACAGTCAGAAGGTCATACAATGTAAACAAGCACATTGTTTTGCTGACAGCAGACAATTATTATTTTTCTTAGGCGAGGAACTCAAGGCCTGTTATTAAACTCTAACTCTGGCCTGCTCGCTTTTCTGTCTTTTTGGTAATCTAAAGAATGCGTTTTGTCCTAGATATTGCTTACTGCATCATATAAATTGCTTGCCTTACCTTTGTAAAGCGGGGAAATTTGGAATGACTGTGGTCTCTCTAATCCCCACACGAACTTGTTGAAAACTCGAAGTGCTGACTTATGATTTCTTCAACAAATTGGCGTAGTCGTTGCAGTTTCCCTAATTTACTGGGAAGTGAACCCTGAAACGAATCTCTAAACAGAGACTCTCTTAGCTGAAAGGGAGAGTGCCATAGCGCGACCCCAGCTGAAAGGGGAGTCTGCGGCTCAGCAGCCTTAATTACTGGCCAGTGACTCATGCTAGGAGAGTTATCTTAATTAATAAATTACTGATAGCTGCATGAGAAGAACAAAGGTGCCTTAGAGACTGAAAAAACCCCAAACTGAACAATCAGAAGGGTTCGAGATTCGCAAAAGGACTAACATCGGTGTGCGCTCCTTGTAGTATTTGATAATAATCTCCCGTGGTCCTTGTTATATGTATATGCTCTAAAATATTTTTCAGAAGGAACGATGAGCAATAAACTCGACGCCCCCTCACAGGTCGTCCCGAAGCCTCAGTAAAGACATCCGGAGCGAGAAAGAAGGTGAACTCCTTAAAGAAGACAGATGAGGGAGTCAAAATGAGTAAGAAAATGAAAAGAAACAATCGTAAAGCAACGGAATGAGGTAGGAAAACCTATATGTCCTGCATAGGAATCTAATGAAGCTGACCCGCTCTCAGGAAAAAAAAACAGGGGACTAAAAGTAAACAGAAGATTAAGGTAAAAGCGTAACAGATGGGTTCCTGTCGAAAAGGGAATTCAGATTTTCTGTAGCCGTGAGATAAGGCTCACGGTTAACTGGGATATTTGTGAGCTGTGAGAATGTGTGTTTTGTTTAACCAATTAATTTTGGTCAAAGCATAAAGTGCTAAATGGGTTGTATTTTTTATCGTCTGTCACTGTGAGTCCGAGTATATAACTTAAGTGATTTGTGTTGAGATTTCTCTAATGCACTGAAACATTGGAAATTAAAATCAGTTTAAAAGAAAGTGCCTTCACAAATAAAATTGAATATGAATAAGTTTTTAAATTACGTGAAAAGACGTAAATGGCATCTTTCCAAGTTCTCCGCCCCCTTAGGTTTTGCAGGAAACATTAACCATTTCAACAGACAGATGACCTTTTCTGAATTGACAAAGTAAAATATACATCTCTAAGAATAGCTAATGGCTATAAAATCAATCATTGGAAATTGACTTAAATGTGTGGTATTTATAGTCCCCTCCCAGGGGATGTTTTGCTGCTTCTAAAATACTCTTATGGTGCATCTTGGCCAGCTTTGAAGGATGGGATTGCAGTTCCACCCGGCATAAACAGGGACTGGGCTTACAATGATGATCATTTAAATGAAGGAAAGAGTCCCTTGAACACTGGTTAGCAAATGGGGGGAAAGAGGCTATCATGCAAGGGGCCAAGAAGCATAGTGACATAGGCAAGGTGACACAGTGTTTGCAGAAGAAGGGTGAGAGGTTGCCCGAATTTGTGGCCAGTTTTAAGAACTGTTGGGAGGAACATACCGGTGTTGCATTGGAAGACAATGGACCTTTAGTGGTGCAGACATTATTGAATTGCATGCTACCAGAGCATGCGCAAAGTTACAAAATGATTAATCTCACCTGGCAAACACAGCCATGGACGGCAGTGGTTACCTCCTTGGTAAACATGGACCGAGAAGGACTGTACACAGCCCCCAAAGATCAAAAGCCTAGAATCACAGGGCAATTCTACCAAGGAAAGAGTGGGCAGGATCGGGGTCAACAGGTCAGCAGAGAGCAGAGAGGTAGGGGTAAGGCAGAGGACAGTGGCAAAGGAGGGATAGATCCCAGGATCAATGTAGAAGATGTGGGGCAAAGGGACATTGGGCTCGTGAATGTAACTTTAACCCCCAGGAAGGATGCACCCCACTAGGAGACATGCCCCCTCCCCTGCCTCCCTTTACGTACTCTGACCCGAACCCTAATCAAAACCAATAGGGGTGTCATGGAGAAAAGGTGGTACAGGTGGCCATGATCAGAATGTCCAATTCAGTAAGAGACAGTAGCCTATGACAACGGTTAAAATAGGAGATCATTATGTGGACCTTCTGATCGATACCAGTGCTACTATGTTGTCTGTGCCCCCCTCCGTGGAACTAACCCCCATTGAGTCTTCTATTGTCACTGTGTGAGTAGCCAGTATTCCCATGACAGAGCCTGTCACACCTGTATCACGCCCGACTAACCTGGAAATTGATGATAGCCCCTGGTCGATACTATGATTATTTCAAAAACTAGCCCTCTCTCTGCTTGGCAGACAGACACTCTGCAAATTGGGGGCAATAATACATTGCACTAACAATGGCATGTTCATGGAACTGCCTCAGATACGCGCTCATCAGTTCTTGAATTTAATAGCTTCTGACCAAGAGCCAGATCGCTCTGTGTCTGTGTTGTATGCTGGCAGCTGAGCATTAACCCTTACAGTGCCACTGTTAAAAAAAAAAAAAAAAAATTTTTAAACTGCAGGAAGTCTTACAAAAGGTTAATGACCCTTGGGCACAGCGATTAAAACACCTGAGAGAGTCCAAACGAGAGAATATCGTGATCCACTGCACGGCTTGGTATGCTCGTGAGGATGAGCCCGCATACAATTTAAAAGCGCAATGTCACCTAGGAAAGCAGACAACATTGCATGTCACACCATTTTTATTTTTCGGTGTTGTGGGATTAGGAATGTTAGTACAGTTGACCGATAGTCAGAGGGACCTCTTTAGGATGGGTTTAATTTCAGAACCCCATTTAACATTGGCCGTAAGACATCCCACTAAGGCAAAGCAAATTGGAGAACTGATGAAAGAGGCCAGAAAAAAAAAGGTGATACATCAGATTGATGTTGAAGTAGACGGACAAAATTGCCTGATAAGAGTTTTATGGCAAACAGGAGGGCAGAGAGACCTGGAAAGAGGAACAATGGCCCGCTACATTTGAAAGACAACAACCGCCCCACAACATCCATCATTTACTCCCTTCAGTCCTGGCCCAGGTACTGGCACATCTATGAGCCCAACAAAAAATGTTGGAAAAGTACATTCTGCCCCAGCGCATAGGGTGAGTTTACAGAAGAACAATGCCCTGCCCTGCTTAAAACTATACTGGTTCGCACTGGAAGCAGAAAAAGGGATAGAGGGAGTGATCAATGCACTATTACAGCAAGGGGTGCTGAAGAGAACACAAAGCCCCTGTAACACCCCTATACTCCCCATTCCAAAGGTAGGAAGACCCAACGAGTGGTGGTTTGTGCAAGATCTCAGAGCCGTTAATAAAATTGTTAGCCCGATTGCTCCATTGGTGCCGGACACAAATGTAATTTTGTCTTCTATACCACCAACAGCAGACACCTTCTCTGTCATAGATTTATGCTCAGCCTTTTTCTCCATACCATTGCACCCAGAAAGTCAATATCTATTTGCCTTTGTATATCGGAATCAACAGAATCATCCAGCAGAGGGCAGTAGAGCGGAGCTGCTGATTGGCTGTCGCGGGGGAAATTTGCATACGCCATTGTGCTCATCCTAACTTGAAGATGTACCCGAGCAAGAGACCCTAGCTGTTCAAGTGAAGACAAGCATCCAGCAGAGGGCAGTAGAGCGGAGCTGCTGATGGGCTGTTGTGGGGGAAATTTGCATATGCTGTTGTGCTCACCCTAGCTTGAAGGTGGTTTGTGGAGGAGCTGTTGTCAAGTGACACTTAAACCCAAAACACTTCTTCAGTGCTTCCCTCCCTACTCCCTCCTCTAACCAAAAAAACCCAACCGCTGTAAAGATCAAGAGGAAGGCTCGAGAGCAGGTAGAAGTAGAAAGAAGTTGAACCGTGACGTCACGGTCTGCAGGTAAGGGATTGGCTGGTGACAGGTAAGGAGTTTTTCTTTTCTTTTCCCTCAGGTGTTATTGTGCGGGGCGCAGAGGTTGCTGAGTGAGTGCTTGCTGAGAAGGGGAGTGAACAACAGGTAAGCTCTTTCTTTCTTTTTCTTTTTTAATCTAGAGCGGATGGCAGGGAAGGCAATGTTCCTCCTGCAGAATGTTTGAGGTGAGGGACGCCGTCAGTGTGCCTGCTGATTTCATCTGTGGGAAGTGCACCCATCTCCAGCTCCTCAGAAACCGCGTTAGGGAACTGGAGTTGGAGCTGAATGAACTTCGGATCATTCGGGAGGCAGAGGTGGTCATAGATAGAAGCTTCAGGGATGTAGTTACTCTGAAGAATAAAGATAAGATAGGTGACGGTGAGAGGGGCTGGGAGGAAGCAGTCAGTACCGGGATCCCCTGTGGTCGTTCCCCTTAGTAACAAATATACTGCTTTGGATACTGTTGGGGGGGGGGGGGGGGGAAAGAGACTTACCATGGGTAAGCCATGGGGTACAGATCTCTGGCACAGAGTCTGTCCCTGTTGCTCAGAAGGGAGAGGAGTAGAGCATTAGTCATTGGAGACTCCATAGTTAGGGGGATAGATAGGAGATTCTGTGGGAACGAGAGAGACTAGCGGTTGGTGTGTTGCCTCCCAGGTGCGTGATGTCTCGGATCGTGTTTTCGGGATCCTTAAGGGGGAGGGGGAGCAGCCCCAAGTCGTGGTCCACATAGGTACCAACGATATAGGTAGGGATAGGGATGTAAGGCAGGAATTCAGGGAGCTAGGGTGGAAACTTAGATCTAGGACAAACAGAGTTATTATCTCTGGGTTGTTACCCATGCCACGTGATAGCGAGACGAGGAATAGGGAGAGAGAGGAGTTGAACACGTGGCTACATGATGGTGCAGGATGGAGGGTTTCAGATTTCTGGATAATTGGGGCTCATTCTGGGGTCGGTGGGACCTCTACAAACGGGATGGTCTACACCTGGATCAGAGGGGTACAAATATCCTTGGGGGGAAATTTGCTAATGCTCTTTGGGAGGGTTTAAACTAGTTTGCAGGGGCTTGGGAACCTGAATTGTAGCTCCAGTGTACAGGAGGTTGAGAGTAGTGAGGTCATGAGTAAGGTTTCAAAGTTGCAGGAGTGTACCGGCAGGCAGGAAGGTGGTTTAAAGTGTGTCTTCTTCAATGCCAGGAGTATCCGGAATAAGGTGAGTGAACCTGCGGCATGGGTTGGTACCTGGGACTTCGATGTTGTGGCCATTTCGGAGACATGGCTAGAGCAGGGACAGGAATGGTTGTTGCAGGTGCCGGGGTTTAGGTATTTCAGTAAGCGCAGGGAAGATGGTAAAAGAGGGGGAGGGGTGGCATTGTTAGTCAAGGACAGTATTACGGTGGCAGAAAGGACGTTTGATGAGGACTCATCTACTGAGGTAGTATGGGCTGAGGTTAGAAACAGGAAAGGGGAGGTCACCCTGTTAGGGGTTTTCTATAGGCCTCCGAAAAGTTCCAGAGATGTAGAGGAAAGGGTTGCAAAGATGATTCTGGATAGGAGCAAAAGCAACAGGGTAGTTGTTATGGGGGACTTTAACTTTCCAAATATTGACTGGAAACGCTATAGTTCGAGTACTTTAGATGGGTTCGCTTTTGTCCAATGTGTGCAGGAGGGTTTCCTTACACAGTATGTAGATAGGCCATCGAGAGGCGAGGCCATATTGGATTTTGTACTGGGTAATGAACCAGGACAGGTGTTAGATTTGGAGGTAGCTGAGCACTTTGGTGATAGTGACCACAATTCAATTACGTTTACTTTAATGATGGAAAGGGATAGGTATATACCGCAGGGCAAGAGTTATATCTGTGGGAAAGGCAATTATGATGCGACGAGGCAAGACTTAGGATGCATGAGATGGAGAGGAAAACTGCAGGGGATGGGCACAATGGAAATGTGGAGCTTGTTCAAGGAACAGCCACTGCGTCTCCTTGACAAGTATGTACCTGTCAGGCAGGGAGGAAGTGGTCGAGCAAGGGAACCGTGGTTTACTAAAGCAGTCGAAACGCTTGTCAAGAGGAAGAAGAAGGCTTATGTAAAGATGAGACATGAAGGTTCAGTTAAGGCGCTCGAGAGTTACAGGTTAGCTAGGAAGGGCCTTAAGAGAGAGCTAAGAAGGGCCAGGAGGGGACATGAGAAGTCTTTGGCAGGTAGGATCAAGGATAACCCGAAAGCTTTCTAGAAGATATGTCAGGAATAAAAGAATGACTTGGGTAAGAGTAGGGCCAGTCAAGGACAGTAGTGGGAAGTTGTGCTTGGAGTCCGAGGAGATAGGAGAGGTGCTAAATGAATATTTTTTGTCAGTATTCACACAGGAAAAAGACTATGTTGTCGAGGAGAATACGGAGATTCAGGCTACTAGACTAGAAGGGCTTGAGGTTCATAAGGAGGAGGTGTTAGCAATTCTGGAAAGTGTGAAAATAGATAAGTCCCCTGGGCCGGATGGGATTTATCCTAGGATTCTCTGGGAAGCTAGGGAGGAGATTGCTGAGCCTCTGGCTTTGATCTTTAAGTCATCTTTGTCTACAGGAATAGTGCCAGAAGACTAGAGGATAGCAAATGTTGTCCCCTTTTTCAAGAAGGGGAGTAGAGACAACCCCGGTAACTATAGACCAGTGAGCCTTACTTCTGTTGTGGGCAAAATCTTGGAAAGATTTATAAGAGATAGGATGTATAATCATCGGGAAAGGAATAATTTGATTAGAGATAGTCAACACGGTTTTGTGAAGGGTAGGTCGTGCCTCACAAACCTTATTGAGTTCTTTGAGAAGGTGACCAAACAGGTGGATGAGGGTAAAGCAGTTGATGTGGTGTATATAGATTTCAGTAAAGCGTTTGATAAGGTTCCCCACGGTAGGCTACTGCAGAAAATACAGAGGCATGGGATTCAGGGTGATTTAGCAGTTTGGATCAGAAATTGGCTAGCTGGAAGAAGACAACGGGTGGTGGTTGATGGGAAATGTTCAGACTGGAGTCCAGTTACTACTGGTGTACCACAAGGATCTGTTTTTGGGGGGGGCCACTGCTGTTTGTCATTTTTATAAATGACCTGGAGGAGGGATTAGAAGGATGGGTGAGTAAATTTGCAGATGACACTAAAGTCGGTGGAGTTGTGGGCAGTGCGGACGGATGTTACAAGTTACAGAGGGACATAGATAAGTTGCAGCGCTGGGCTGAGAGGTGGCAAATGGAGTTTAATGCAGAAAAGTGTGAGGTGATTCATTTGGAAGGAATAACAGGAAGACAGAGTACTGGGCTAATGGTAAGATTCTTGGCAGTGTGGATGAGCAGAGAGATCTCGGTGTCCATGTACATAGATCCCTGAACGTTGCCACCCAGGTTGAGAGGGTTGTTAAGAAGGCGTACGGTGTGTTAGCTTTTATTGGTAGAGGGATTGAGTTTCGGAGCCATGAGGTCATGTTGCAGCTGTACAAAACTCTGGTGCGGCCGCATTTGGAGTAATGCGTGCAATTCTGTTCGCCGCATTATAGGATGGATGTGGAAACATTGGAAAGGGTGCAGAGGAGATTTACCAGAATGTTGCCTGGTATGGAGGGAAGATCTTATGAGGAAAGGCTGAGGGACTTGAGGCTGTTTTCGTTAGAGAGAAGACGGTTAAGAAGTGACTTAATTGAGGCCTACACGATGATCAGAGGATTGGATAGGGTGGACAGCGAGAGCCTTCTTCCTCGGATGGTGATGTCTATCACGAGGGGACATAGCTTTAAATTGAGACAGATGTCAGAGGTAGGTTCTTTACTCAGAGAGTAGTAAGGGCGTGGAATGCCCTGCCTGCAACAGTAGTGGACTCGCCAACACTAAGGGCATTCAAATGGTCATTGGATAGACATATGGACGATAAGGGAATAGTGTGGATGGGCTTTAGAGTGGTTTCACAGGTCGGCGCAACATCGAGGGCCGAGGGGCTTGTATTGCGCTGTAATGTTCTATGTTCTATGTATTAAAAAATACTTGGACGAGTGCCAGTTGTCTGCAGGCTCAACATTCCCTCAATATGATGATGATTTATTGATAGCCTCAGAGGGAGGGCTAGTTTGTCAACAGAATACCCTTTTGTTATTATCACATCTGGCATAGGGTCTCAATGGACAAACTGCAATTCTGTCAAGAGACAGTTCAGTATTTGGGATTTCAGCTTCAGCGAGGACAGTGGAGGCTTGGGTCTGAAAGAATACAGGCTGTAGCAAGGGTTCCAACTCCACACATGAAAAAGGAAACCTTTACCTTCCTCAGAATGGTGGGCTATTGCAGGCAGTGGATGCTGGACTATAGAGAGATGGACGCAGTACTGTACAAGGCTACCCTACATGACGCCCCTTCATTTGTTACCTGGACCCCAGAGAGGGAGCAAGCATTTTGTAATTTGCAACAAGCCATGATTCGTGCCCCTGCCTTGGGACTTCCTAATTTCACCAAGCCCTTTACTCTTTATGTGAATGAAGCAGGGGTATTTGCAACAGGGGTCCTGGTCCAAGAGCATTGAGGAGGGAAAAGACCCCTTGCCTATTACTCGGTCGCCCTATGTGCAGTGGTAAAGGACATGCCAAGTTGCTTAAGAGCAGTAGCAGCCACGGCAGCCATAGTAGAACAATCAGTACCCCTTGCACTCGACCACTCGTGTACAGTATTGGTTCCTCACTCTGTTTTGCTGCTGCTTAATTCATCCGCAATGCAGCATTTTACTGCGGCTCGAAGCACTGGGTACGAGGTAATCCTTCTCTCGAAGACTAACTTTACCTACAAGCGAGCACCAGCTATCAACCCTGCTGCACTCTTACCCGTGCCCTCAGAAGAAGAACATTTGTTTCATCATGACTGTGTACAATTGGCTGAAGCCACCACAACCCCTTGCCCTGATTTATTGAGTCACCCACTAGAAAATCCAGACATCATCTTTTCCACCGATGGGTCAGCAAACCGACCAAATGATATAAATCAGAAAAATCGCAATACAGGCTTAACCCCGTATGAGATATTAATGGAACACCCCATGACAACTGGAACAAAACCCCCAATGACCCCAGTGGCAGTAACCTTAATATGGGCAGATGAGGCATCACTAAAATATGCCCAGGCCATGTGTGAAACCGCTGAAAAAAATATACATGAAAAGGTGTGACAGGCTCAGATGCATCCAAAAGAGGGAAATACACACCCCTTTAAACCTGGAGATCAAGTATATGTGAAAACACTAAACAAAGATTATTTTTCTCCTCGGTGGAATGGACCCTACCAAGTGCTGCTAACAACCCAAACAGCCGTTAAAGTAAAAGAAAAGCCAGATGGGATCCACGCAACTCGTGTAAACTACATCATACAGAACTTTGAGAGTACTAGCAAAACGCTGACCTGAAGAGAATGACGGCATTGATGTTTTTATATTATCATATTAATCCAACATCATGGAGAGGGTAAACTGAACATTAACACCTTGATATACATGTCCCACTCATACGCAGAAAGGGTAAATAAATCCAGTTGTTGGGTTTGTACACAAATTCCCAGATGCTCGGGAGAGGGCATCCCCGTGCGACCCATCCCATTCACCAGTAACGAGATAGCAGAGTGGGCCCTGCGACTGAATAATACAGGGCATGGTGAAGATACACAGGATATGTTAGATTGGAGATCAGCTGGATACGATATGAAAAGGTTTAAAGGATGGTGGTGGCCTAGATTTAATGTGACACCCTGTTTGATCCTTCCCAATTATATTGGAGTCCCAAAGGGTAGTATATGCTTTAGGAAACATAAAACATATGAGACCTACCCAGTAGGCACGAGTCAGTGCGACCAGACCTTGAATTGGCAACCCCCTATGCTCCGCCTTACAGTTAAAGGGCTATTCATCTATGACTGGTCAGCGGTTGAAAATCGAACTAGTGGAGGCCCCTGGGGAGGGGATCCGATTAGACTAATGGTGACTGATAGTAACGGAAACCTGACCGCATATAACGGCATATATTTTATCTGTGGATGTAAGGCATACCCGTGGTTACCAGAAATTTGGGGGGGCTCCTGCTATTAGGGATATGTAGTCCCTTATGCACATCACGTCCAGTAACTGCAGGACCATCCACAGCACAGGACGACACGAAGTGTTATGACATGGGCACAAATGCTGGGAATCATGATACCACCATTATGAATAGCCACTAATGCATACGACCTACGCAAATTACGCGACATCCTTGAGCAGGTAGCTAATTACACTGCGGAAGCTGTTAACCAGATAGAAACTGAGATGGTTGCTATAAGAGCGGTTGCCCTACAGGAATTGGATGGCCCTTGATTTCTTGTTAGCTGAAAAGGGAGGTACTTGTGCCCTGATTGGCAGTGACTGCTGCACATACATCCCTGATAACTCAGAGAAAATTGATAACCTGGTGGATCACATTCGTAGAGAGGTAGCACGATTGCATGCGGATGGGGGATGGGACTTTGGCTTTAGGTGGTTGGGAACATTAGGACAGAGGATTGTGATTTGGATTATAATCATCATTGTAGGGCAGCACGGTGGCTCAGTGGGTTAGCCCTGCAACCTCACGGCGCCAAGGTCCCAGTTCAATCCCGGGGTCACTGTCCGTGTGGAGTTTGCTCATTCTCCCAGTGTTTGCGTGGGTTTCGCCCCCACAACCCAAAAGATGTGCAGAGTAGGTGGATTGGCCATGCTAAATTGCCCCTTAATTGGAAAAAAATGAATTGGGTACACTAAATTTTTTTTTTTTTTTTTAAATTAAAAAAAATCATTGTAATCCTGATTGTCGTATGGTTACTGTTTAAATGTTGCTCGGGGTGTTGTCAGGGCATGGGAGCAAATATGACGGCATTGCCTCCGTGGTCCCAGCCACTTAATAATCAGGTGCCTATCATACGTCCATTCCCCTTACATTATCGCCCACCCTTTGCTGCTGAGGACACTGTAATGTACTAACAATGTGTTGATCATAATGAAATGAAAATCGCTTATTGTCACGAGTAGGCTTCAATGAAGTTACTGTGTCCTAGTCGCCACATTCCGGTGCCTGTCTGGGGAGGCTGGTACGGGAATCGAACCGTGCTGCTGGCCTGCCTTGGTCTGCTTTAAAAGCCAGCGATTTAGCCCAGTGAGCTAAACCAGCCCCTGGTCAACAAGATCAACAAGGAGGGAATTGTAGAAGGGACTTTAGTTGGCGGATTAGTTGCCTTAATACCCTGTATTCATTTTAACCAGCTGCTTGACTATATTTCATGGCAATAGGCACTTGGCAAAGCATGATGGATATTTAGCCTTATTTTTAGTCAAGAAGTTCTGTATGAAACAGTCAGAAGGTCATACAATGTAAACAAGCATACCGCTGCACATTGTTTTGCTGACAGCAGACAGTTATTATTTTTCTTAGGCGAGGAACTCAAGGCCTGTTATTAAACTCTAACTCCGGCCTGCTCGCTTTTCTGTCTTTTTGCTAATCTAAAGAGTGCTTTTTGTCCTAGATATTGCTTACTGTATCATATAAATTGCTCGCCTTACCTTTGTAAAGTGGGGACATTTGGAATGACTGTGGTCCCTCTAATCCCCCCACAAACTTTGTGTTAAATAAAGGACCTTTGGCGAAAACTCATAAGTGCTGACTTATAATTTCTTCAACATCACCTAACCAACAGATCTTTGGACACAACTGTGGCTTATTCCCACACTGAACAGAATAACTTGGAATGGAATTAACTGAATTTTTCAATTAGAAAAAATAATCAATTCATTATTGTATCTTTATTTAACACATTATATAACTCTTGTAATGGTATCGAATGTTTATCCATTATGCAGCTGAGCTATGTATAGCAAAAAGTTAAAAGGTACGATCCAAAATCTGTGTTGACTTCTCCTAACTTGGTTGAGGCAATGGTAGACACACAGCAATTGGTTTCAACGACCCACATTTTGCAAAGACAAAATCAAGGCTCCTACAGCAGATTATAATTTTTTCCAGAAATGTGTATGTGTGGCTGCTGGTGAGGACAATTCTTGGTCAAATGTGCTGTTCCCAATAGATACTGTCATTTATGAATAATGACCATTCAATTGAAATACTGAGGATGAATATGATCTGTATCCAATTAAGAGACAACATTTCCATAAAAAGGCTGAGGGGCGGGGAAGAAATTGGCAAGAAAAGAATTGGACTTCCTTTGTTTTCTCCCAGTGCCAAACATAATTTGTGGCTAACGGAGGTATGCAAACAACGGTTCCCATGCAGCTAGTTATGTTGGTCTGAATTGGCTGCTGTATGTCAGGAGGACAAATTTCTCTCCCACCCTCTGGAAATGTAGTCAACCTCTAATAAACAATTCCTCACAGCTGAGAAAGGGAACTGAGCTGTCTGGTGGAATCAGGGTATTTACAGAGTAAATTCACACCCACCAGGCCTACGCACGTTTTGCAAGTCCCTGCTCTAAGGTGAGATCAGGAACATTTCTTTAGTTATCATTTAATTTCCCTGAATCTGTTCCCTGAACAATGTCACACATATTCCAATTGTGGTTTAGCCAACATTCTTAGTACAGCAAACCTTGAATTCCTGTTTGTAGGGGACATCTGTTCTCAATTATCTGCTGAGTAGAAGTCAAAGCAACAATTTATGTTGCCGTTGAGATGGAAAGAACAAACAAGACATTATTTACGCATTTTAAAAGGGAAAAAAACTTACTCCAAGACCGCCACAAGGAAGCATAACAAACATCGGGGTGATGGAACCTGTGGAATAATATTTAAAAAGAGCATTTGGTTAACAGTACCAAGATAAATCAACGTTTGTAGCAATATTGTCATCACAACTCAATGGTGGGGATTACAAATACATATGAATGTCTATAAGGTGCATCTTCCCTTAAAGCTGTGTTAACCCCCTTTTAGTGGCCTCTTGGGCCCATGCAAAAGCTTTTTTCACCGAAACAGTTCTTCACAGTTTATTTGCTGTGTTAGAGTATTCAAAGCTATTTTCCTTTCTTTCAATTCTTTTTGTCAGTTGACTGGAACTTAATTGGTTCATAGTCTACAAACTATGCAAATAAAGAAAGAAATTGAAAAAAGTTATAGTCAAGTAACTATGCAAATTAACAGATGTTTATGCACACCAGGGGATTCTGGCTTCAAATCTAAAAACTTGTTTGTATAATAGCAAGGAACAATGTATTTTTTCTTTCATGCTTACCACAACAGAAGCCTAATTTCCCAAAAAACTACAGTGCATGATTCCATAATGTATACTTACAATTAAGGCAAATAGGAATGCAACACTACTAGATTCATGGGGTCAGAGGCCTCCTACTTCTTTTGTGAACTAGCAATTAGGAAAATGTCACGAATTATGGCAATCCACAAGACCAATAGGTTTCGGGCAGACCAAAGAGCATGTTTCATTGGGTTGATGATCTTCCAGCAACTGCTGATGTTTGTTTCAGTGTGCGTCCCTGGGAAAAGCCTGTTGAACACAGTCCTGCGCCAAGGAGCTGCTTGGGATGAACCCTGACAAAAGCCACCCATCTCTCTCCAGACCTTCTTTCCAAAGGCACATTCCACTTAGAGATGGACAGTGGTCTTTTCCCCACCACAGTCAGCTCAAAGGCAACTTGCAGATCAGGTGAGACTCCGGGCATGTAGGAAGGATCTGATGGGGAAGGCCTGTCTCACCACCAGCCATGCTAGATCTTGTTTGAAAGTTATGATTAGGCATTTTGCCAAATGACATTGACAGTCTGCTCACCATCTTCTTTTCCTGTAGGGCATCCAGGATGTTACACACAAATCACAATCTGATGAACTTGTGGCCAAGTTGTCTAGTTGTATAAATGTTTCCACAAGGGACAGGTGGTACGGCATGGTCCAACTATTTGGGAGTGCTCTACGGCAGCTTGGCCATACCCATCATTTGCAACACTTGGGACATGTAGAACCTCAGCACGTAGTGACACTTGGTCTTTGCAACCGAGGACTTACGCACAACTTGGTACAGCCGCACTCAAAGGTGGCCATCAGGATTAGGGCAATGTTGGGCACGTTTTTCCACCCTTTTATCGAGCGGTTTATACATTGTGTTCCTTTGAACATGGTCCATTTTTGACCTCCCATATGAAGCAGAAAATAACTCGGATGATTGTCACAGCATAGAAGTAAGGAAAAGGCCAGATTGGCACCATGTATAGCAACACCAAGAACGTCTCACAACTGATGACCAGCTTCTTAGCTGCAATGGAGAGAGATCGTCGTTCCCACATACCCAGTTTTTGGTTATTATACCCATTTGCTCCATCCAGTTTATAACACATGCCCTGGTCCATCCGAACCATATTGCCAGCACCTTCAGGCCACTTGACCGGACGGTGAAAGGGGGCAAGGAATCAATTAGCCCAGTTCCCAACATGGCCTTGCTCTTGCCACAATTTACCTTGGCACCTGAAGCCAGTTCCAACTGGTCACAGATGTTGATCAGTCTGTGCACTGACAGCAGATCTGCGCAAAAGATGGCTACATCGCCCATGTACAGGGAGGCTTTGACGCGAGTGCCTCCACTACCCGAGATCGTGACTCCTCTTATGCCCGAATCCTTCCCGATGGGCTCAGAAAAGGGTTCTATGCATAACATGAACAGAACAGCAGAGGGCAGCCCTACCTGACTTTTGGATTTAATTGGAAAGCTTTCTGATTCCCACTCGTTGATTGATACTGCGCTATTGATGCTTGTGCAGAGCAGTTGGATCCAATTGCGGATTCCCTCCCCAAACCAATTTTGGAGAGCACATGTAGGTGTGTGATATTCTGCCAAAGGCCTTCTCCTGGTCCAGACTGATGAGGCAGGTGTCCATCCTCCTGTTCTGCACATAGGCAATCATATCCCTTTGTAGTGCGAGGCTCTCAGAGATCTTCCTGCCGGGTACAGCACAGGTTTGGTCAGGGTGGATCACCAATTCCAGAGCAGACCTGACCCAATTGGTAATGACCTTATCTAGAATTTTATAGTCTGCATTCAACAATGAAATGCGTTGCCAATTTCTAATTTCCTCCCTTTCCCTCTTCTGCTTGTAGATTAGGGTAATGGTGTCTTTCCTCATGAATTCTGACATGCTCCTGGCCAGAAGCATACTTTTGCATATCTCCAGCAGGTCTGGGCCGATACAGAACCGAATACAACTCAGCCTGTAAACCATCACCTCCGGGAGTTTTACTCTCCTCGAAGGACTCAAGGGCCATAGTCAACTCATCCAGAGTTAGCGGTATGTCCACATTTAAAAGCCATGGTTTAGCACAGGGCTAAATTACTGGCTTTGAAAGCAGACCAAGGCAGGCCAGCAGCACGGTTCAGTTCCCATACCAGCCTCCCCAAACAGGCACCGGAATGTGGCGACTAGGGGCTTTTCACAGTAACTTCATTTGAAGCCTACTTGTGATAATAAGTGATTTTCATATCTGTGCAGTAATTAAGTATCAGCAAAGTGAATTTTAAAAATGACTTTACTAAATCAAATAGTTAGGTGAATTTGTTAGGTGAATTGGCCATACTAATATTGCCCAAAGGTTAGGTGGGGTTATGGGAATAGGGACGGGGGATTGAACCTCGGTAGGGTGCTCTATTGGAGCAAGGGCTGGCGCAGACTCGATGGATCGAATGGACTATTTCTGCACTGTAGGGATTCGATCATCTGAAAGGAGTCTTTTTACATTGAAATCTTACGACCATCTGGAAAGAAACAAAAACTGACAGCTTTTTCTTACACGGCAAGGTCTTCTCTTTGAAATTAAAGCATCAGAACACACATGATGTAAGCATTCCAATAGGTGATAAAGCAAAGATAAAAATACAATTGGACATTTGACAAAAAAAGTGATTGTTGTGTTGTGGGAGTTTTAACAGGTAGAAATATTTTAGATTCACAGGAAACCCCGCAGACTACTTTCCAGTATATAAGTAAATATAAATTGTTTGGTTTCCCTTTTACTCATTTCCTTGGAAACAGAAGTTACATTCGCGCCATAGAGTGCCAGGCAATGGCCATCTCCTACAAGGAAGGATCTAACCATCGTCCCTTGACATTCGATGGCATTACCATTACTGAATCCCCCACAATCGACATGCGGTTTACCATTGATCAGAAAATGAACTGGACTAGCCATATTAATATTGTGGCTACCAGGGCAGGTCAAAGGCTAGGAATCCTACGACGAGTAACTCACCTCCTGGCCCCCCAAAGCCTGTCCACTATCTACAAAGCACAAGTCAGGAGTGTAATGGAATACTCTCCACTTGTCTGGAAGAGTGCAGCTCCAACAACACTCAAGAAGCTCAACACCAAACAAGACAAAGCAGCCCGCTTGATTGTTCCTCCTTCCACACACATTCAAACCCTCTACAAGATGCACTGCAGTAACTCATCAAGGTTCCTTAGACGACACCTTCCAAACCCACGACCACTATCATCTAGAAGGACTGCAGCAGTTCAGGAAGGCAACTCACCACCAGCTTCTGAAGGGCAACTAGGGATGGGCAATAAATGCTGGCCTGACCAGCGACGCCCAAATCCCGTAAATGAATTTTTTAAAAACTAAACACACGCAGAGAGTGAACATTTCCCCTTATGGAAAGAGTATAACTGGAGGCCATCAAAATAAGAGTTACCAAGAAATCCAATAAGGAATTCAGAAGAAACTTCTTTACCCAAAGTGTGGTAAGAATCTGCAACTCGCTACCACAGGGAGCGACTGAAGTGAATAGTATAGATGTATTTAAAGGGAAGCTGGACAAGTACTTGAGGGAGAAGGGAATAGATAGTTACAATGGGATATAGATTAAAAAGATGGGAGGAAGCTCGAGTGCACATAAACACTATTGTTGGGCTGAAGGGTCTAATTCTGTGTTGTCAACCATATGTCAACCACTGCATAGAGAATTGGTCCCAAAACCTTTGGATCGATTTAGACAACTTCTAGTGTTTGATTGGCAGACGTTTCCGGTTTGGTCTACAGTTGGTGATTCTTTTCTCCCTAACGGAAGTCTTATCAGGAGCAAATATGACAGGGATTTATTTTCAATTCAATGAGAAAGGGGAATAGGGAGCAGAGATCAGTACATGGAAGTAACCAAGCATGGGAAATGAAAGCAAGGAGAGCTGTTTTAGAACAAGTTTTAAAACTAAAAAGATGAGCAATGAAAAGGTGTCTGAATGGGTTAAAAAAGGGGTTAAAAAGGAAGACTAAGTCACAAAAACAGCAAACAATAATGAACATGACAAACAAAAACAGCACAAATAAATGGTACTGTAAATAAGACAAGTTATGGACAAAAAAACAACTAGAAAATTGATCAATATCTAAATTAAACAAGTATGAGAAGCAAAAATATTTAGTGCAGTAGGTGCTGAAAGTGCTTTTCATAAGGGTTGCATTTTACTTAAATGAATTGCATCACAAAGTTTAACTGCAAACGTGAATCTGAATGTTGGAAGTCAAAATTTAACATTTTTGTATCAATTTTGTAGCCATTTGAAATGTTTTTCAAACTAATGTAAAAACTTAAATACGAAGGACCACCATTTTGACCGACTGCACTCTACCCGCCAACGAAAGCGGCAACATGTCCCATCTTTTGGAGTCCGCCTCCATTTGGTCTACCAACCTCGTCAGATTCAATTTATGTAGGGTCCCCCAACTCCTGGGCTATCTGGATCCCCAGATACCGAAAGCTCCCCTCCCCCTATCCCTCTTTCTTGGTCTCCCGCCTGTAATACAAAGAGCTCACTCTTCCCTACATTGAGCTTATAGCCCGAAAACTCCCCAAACTCCCTTAGAGTCTGCATGACCTCCACAATCCCCTCCATTGGATCCGCCACGTACAGCAACAGGTCATCTGCATATAGCGACACCCGATGCTCTTCTCCCCCTCGGACCACCCCCCTCCATTTATTAGACTCCCTCAATGACATGGCCAATGGTTCGATCGCCAATGCGAACAACAGGGGAGACAGGGGGCACCCCTGCCTCGTCCCTCGGTACAGTCGAAAGTACTCCGACCTCTGCCGGTTCGTCACTACACTCGCCATCGGGGCTCTGTAAAGGAGTTTAACCCAATTGATAAACCCTACCCCGAACCCAAACCTACGCAGCACCTCCCAGAGGTACTCCCACTCTACTCGGTCAAAGGCTTTCTCCGCGTCCATAGCTGCCACTATCTCCATCTCTCCCTCCTCCGATGGCATCATTATCACGTTTAAGAGCCGCCGCACATTGGTGTTTAGTTGCCTGCCCTTTACAAATCCCGTCTGGTCCTCGTGGATTACCCCCGGGACACAGTCCTCGATCCTCGTGGCCAGCACTTATGCCAGCAACTTTGCATCCACATTGAGGAGCGGGATCAGCCTGTACTATCCACATTGCAGTGGGTCCTTGTCCCGCTTTAGGATCAAATCTACCGCTTTGGCCAAGCTTTTTGGTCATCTGCCTTAATATCACCTTAAGTGGCTTGGTGTCAAATTTTGCTTTCTGCACTCCTGTAAAGCAACTTGGGATGTTTTATTACATTAATGGTGGAACATAAATATAAGTTGTTATAGCTGTTTTGTGGCCAGTCCCTGAAGCACTTGATTCTGCATACAATAAAAGGTGATATTATGTTGAAAAAGGTATTAAATTATAGAAACAGCTCAAAGAAAAATATCCTGCAATTGATTACTTTTGTTGAAAAAAGACAATATTTTCAGCATATGAAAATTGGGAAAATAGTTGTTGGTTTATAGTTTACAACATCATAGGTGAACTTAGTTGTCTGGGCACATTCAGGCCCTGAAGGCCACAGACTCTTTTACTCACCTTCTAGCAACCCTTTGGTCCTGTCAAACTTTATACATTGTTGGTTTCTGACTGGCTGAGACTGGCTTTTAGGTCTGTCTTTACAGCTAGTCAAACAGCAACTTCTTTTTGCAAGTTGTGTCCATTGCCAAAATGTAGCTGTGGCAACAACAAGTACTTTTATAATTTTAAAGAGAGGAAAATAAAATTAAAGTTGAAATAATAAAAAAACAGAATGCAGTAAGAAATTGGAAATCAAGCATTCCAATCAAGAAATTGGAAAGAAAGGAAATCAATGGGAAAATGGGAGAATGGTACTTCATTACATCTTAGTTAAACTGTTCACTTTAAATGGTTATGTAAATTAAACTTAAGTAATAAAGTAATATAACAAAGCTTTATTACTGTAAGTTTAGTGATTGTTTCAGAGACAATGTATGAGTTGACATTTCCCAGCCCAGTGAGAATGCTAGTTCTCGACTTGCTAGCAGGTTAAAGGGTTAAGGGTTCAGTTCCCCACAGGAAGATCATATTCTTTTAATGCAACCCAGCTGGATTACATTTAAAATAAGTAAGGACAACGTGACATGCATAAAAAAGAACATCCATTAAGTGCAGGTAGCTCCTCAGAAACCCTTTAAAACAAACAGGCAAATTACAGAACTTAAGACTTCGGAATCAAATACTGTTGTTATCTGTTAAGCATCGAAACTATTGCAAAGGAAAGAATAAATAAAAAGGTTTGGGGAATTTTTCATCTTTTATTTTATTGTTTACTAATGTTATGTCATTGCCAATGTCTGGGATATAATAGCTACTTTTGGAATGCTGCATCAAAAGGTAAAGAGGAGTGAACTGCACTGTACCTAGCAGTTTCTTACTGTCAAGCTTCTGTCGATTCAATGGGTTTGTGCCATAAAGTAATGCATGCTGCTCCGAATGGACAACCTGTAGTTCTTCCAGTGATGCTTTCCTTCCTCTGATACACTATAGAAATAAATAAAACCAGGTTAAAGATATAAATACAATGGTAAACTGAAGCCAGAGGTGGCTCAATCCAATATAAATCAACAATACTTCTTCGAACAGTTAAATTACGCTTGTGATGTTTAAAATATTATGTTGTAGAACTGTATCTTTTAGACTTATAACATTTGGGACTGTCAGCGAAATTTTCCGCAGCAGATGCAGCGAACCATTGACTGCTGGTGGGATCCTCTGGTCAATGGGATTTTGCATGGCATCCCCAGTGGCGAGAGATTGACTACGGCAGACTGGAAGATCCTGCCGGCAGGAAGGGCTAGAAATATCCTGCCCTGTATCTTTAAACATAAAGTAAATAAAAGAGGCCATGTGACCTGTTCTGAGGTCTGTCTGACAGTAAGCCTGGGTGGTTTGGTTGTTAGCGGTCAAAGGACGGCTTAGATTGTTTTGTTGAAAATAGGATGCAAGATATTTATGCTTGGGGGCCAATGATCACAATTCTGAAGTATATCATGACTAGACTCTGAGTTTCCCAAAGTCCCTGAAAGGTGGTATAGATACGGATTTGTAAACAATGGTACTGCAACCTATCCAGGTACTTCTAAGATGGAAAGGATTTGGGGTTCAAAGGTACTGGGCGGAATCTTCCACTCTGAAGTGTTGGCTGGGATGAGAAAATGGGTGTATAAGTTTTCTCTCTCAATTCTCTGGCACTCTGTGCACAGAAAATCTGGGGTGTGGTTTTTGCTGTCAGGCTGGTGGGCAGGGCCTAATCGAGGCAGCACACACCGGCTCCACAGAGATCAGAGCACCATTTTCGGAGGGCACTCCAACCTGGGTTAAACAATACCCTCTCCCCCCAATATGGTGGGAAGTCTTTAGGTATATGTAAATTAATTAAAATAGATTTAAATGAGGGAACCTTATTATGTCACCGGTGAGTGCAGGGAAAATCACAGAATAAGATCTTGCTGCCGTGATTCTCGTTTAACCGGTCATGAGATTTTCTGCTGACATCGCTATTTTTGCCTGTGGCAAACTCCAGCAGAAAATCCTCCCCCCCACGAATCACCATTTCTACTTCAATACTTCAAAAGTGGATGTGTCTCCTGTTGCTATGGCGAAGTAGGTAGATGACGCCATTTTTGAAATTAAGTTACAAACTTCCGCATATAATTACGAATATCACAGACAGCAGTTTCAATTGTTGTCTTGTGTGCTCTGCAGCCATCTGAGAAGTAGAGGGCAAGTGATTAAAGCAAACAGGATTGCGCCCGATGGAGAGAAAATGCTGACTCTATTGTTTACCACGCAGAACGTTTGTGAGTGCTCACACTCAGATCAACCATGATCTTATTGAATGATGGAACAGGCTCAAGTGACGGAGTGGCCTACTTTACCTCCTAATTCATAGGTTCGCATGAAGATTGAGTTTGTGAGGATTAAAAGGAGGCTGGAAGATTTGCTTAGCTTGGAGCTAGAGGGAAGGAATTTACAGTATAATTCTACAGAGAAAATCAGTTCTGGGATTAGACATTACCCAGCTAGGAAATTAAAAAGAAAGCAATCCATTGGGAGCTGAGAATTATTTTAGAATGGTTCCTGGAGGATGAAGTGTCTACTTAAGGGACAGTGTAACGCATGATCATAGTCGGAGATTTTTGGTCGTTCTAAAGCTTAAATGGGCAATCTCCTTTACTGTAATTTAAAGCATAAGTTATTGGGGCAGCACGGTGGTGCAGTCATTAGCACTGCTGCCACACGGCACTGAGGTCCCAGGTTCGGTCCCAGGTCACTATCCATGTGGAGTTTGCACATTCTCCCCGTGTGTGTGTGGATTTCGCCCCCACAACCCAAAGATGTGCAGAGGGTAGGTGGATTGGCCACGTTAAATTGCACCTTGATTGGAAAAAAATAATTGGATGCTCTAAATTTATTAAAAAAATGAGTTGCCTACAAAAATAAAAGTGTTTAGCCAATAGTGGTTTCAGTAATTTGTAACAGTAAAAGTTTTAAAACGTAAAATGTTGACATGTCATTCTTTCAACTGTTAACCAACTTTGAATTATCAGTCTTTACAGAGTTGTAACAGTTACTACATTAATATCTTTTATCCCTGACATTTTTCCCTTTCTACACAAATAAACCAGTAAACTCATCTCTGGGGTGGAGTAAAAAAAGAGTGTGACAACAATGAAAATAATAAACATTTGATGTGATATGCAAAGGACAACAGGCAAATATAGTGAATTGCAAAGCTCTCATTTGATCAAGTGATTTGACTGCTTTCATATTGGTAAACTGATCAAACTATGCTTTTACAACGTCAAGATTGTTCCCATATTTCCACAGTGTTATGGCCGAGAACAGTATCTCAGATGTGGAGGGCCACACCAGAGTCTCTTAATGCCAGTATTGTGTACATAAGCCACCGTGGACAGTGGTTTGGCCAGATTAGAGCTAGAGAGAAGGAATCTACAGTGTTACCCCTACAGCGAAAATCAGTTCTGGAATTAGACATTGCCCAGCTAGGAAATTAAAATGAAATAAATCCAATGGAAGCTGAATAGAATAGTTCCTGGAGGATGAAGTGCCCACTTAAGGGACAGTGTAACGGATGACCATAGTGGGAGATTCTTGAGAAAACGCAAACCACGTACCTCTCTCCGCTATTTTAACTGGTGTTAACCAGTTTGTTTTAAATAGACTAACATTGCCACTAAAAGTACATTGTGGACTTTACAATAAATGTTCTAAGCATTTGTATGCTAGACAGTAATGTCAATTTATAGTGGCTATGAAAGAAAGTTTTCTGCTCACACTTAAGGCAGTCACTATCACTTTGGCACAGGAGCTAAAGGCAGTCACTATCACTTTGTGACTAAGCCAAAGAAATCATATCAGCATATTAAAATGTTTTTCCCCTAACAATCATTATTGTGCATTATTGCTGAATGCTCTTAAAGTAAATCTAGGCGACATGCACATGCCTTTAATTGTATTTTTAGTCATAAAATATATATTGCCATTTTGTTCACAATATTCCCCAAAGTGATAGATACGGTTCTAAACAATTGAACAGAATATGCCTGAAATGTGTAATTGAAAGCAATGGTACCTGTGGTAAAGTTAATAATGTGTTGGAGGAGAGGAGCACATTAAAGGGGCCGTTTCTGTAAAAGCGCAAAGTTGGCATTAATAAGTTCTTTATAGTTCTTTTTTTTAAAAAAAAACAACATGGATTTTCCACCTCCCAAAGAAATAAAAATCACATATTCTCAGTTTCTGCATTTGAAATAGTAGAGTCATTCCAGGAATTCAAAACTGAAAATATGTATGGTATCTTTAAAATGATCTTTTGCACAGATCAAAAACTATCCCTCATCAGTTTTGGTGATATCCTGATGTTGTCATTCAAAATTACTGCTGCCCCCTGCTGCCCCCTGTT
Source organism: Scyliorhinus torazame (assembly GCF_047496885.1). NCBI lineage: Eukaryota > Metazoa > Chordata > Chondrichthyes > Carcharhiniformes > Scyliorhinidae > Scyliorhinus > Scyliorhinus torazame. The sequence goes on along the minus strand of NC_092708.1, from coordinate 184,035,845 downwards.
GGCTATGAAACATATCTTACTGTTACCAGAGGTGCAAACAGCAGGGGGCATATGCGGTTCTGCTTAAATATGCTGAGTGGAATCTATTTAGGACACAAACTATATAAAATTGAACAATGTGCATTAATTAAGCTCCACTGTACCATTTAGATAGACAAATAGATTCTCAAATGTATACCCCAAAGAATTTCACTGCTGTAGTTATGTTAAGTCGGTTTAAAATTACATTTACTGAAGTAGCTTGCAGTCAACTTTATAGTTAGTTGAAGTCTTCTGATCACCATAATAGAGAAAAGCTGTTCAAGTATTCTGTTCAAATGGGTTGGAATTCCTCTTTAATATTCAATCTCTGTATCTTAGCAGATGGGATTCTTATATACATTGTTTTACACCAAAATGACTGCAGTAGTTTAATCCCAATAAATTAGAATGTAGTTTCTCAATTATGGATAAGATTCTTTGGCCTCCCTGTGGTGAGAGGTGACCTGCAGTTGGCTGAATCTGCCCCACACAGCCAGGAAATCTGTGGGGTTGTACCGTCGGCAGGACCAGAAAATCCTGCTGGCGTGAACAGTTGCAAGATCTCGTCCTGGGTTTGGATACGTGGACTGGATGGACTACACCCCAGGGTTTTAAAAGAGATAGCTGAGGAGATAATTTCATAGAATTTACAGTGCAAAAGGAGGCCATTCGGCCCATCGAGTCTGCACCGGCTCTTGGAAAGAGCACCCTACACAACGTCAACACCTCCACCCTATTCCCATAACCCAGCAACCCCAACCAACACTAAGGGCAATTTTGGACACCATGGGCAATTTATCATGGCCAATCCACCTAACCTGCACATCTTTGGACTGTGGGAGGAAACCGGAGCACCCGGAGGAAACCCACGTACACACGGGGAGAACGTGCAGACTCCGCACAGACAGTGACCCAAGCCGGAATCGAACCTGGGACCTTGGAGCTGTGAAGCAATTGTGCTATCCACAATGCTACCGTGCTGCCCAGGAATATTTCAGGAATCACTGGAGATAGGAGGGTCCCAGAGGACAGGAAAGTGGCTAATGTAACACCGCTGTTTAACAAGGAGGGAGGCAGAAGATGGGAAATTATAGGCCGGTTAGCCTGACTTCGGTTACTGGTAAGATTTTAGAATCCATTATTAAAGAAGAGATTGCGGAGTACTTGGAAGTGCATGATAAAGGTCCTTAAAGGACTGAGTCAGCACTGCTTCGTCAAGGGGAGGTCATGATTGACAAGTCTATTAGAGATCTTTGAGGAGGTAACAAGGAAGTTAGGGAAAGGAGAACCAGTGAACGTGATTTACTTAGATTTCCGGAAGGCCTTTGACAAGTGGCGCATAGGAAACTGTTAAGCACGTTAAGAGCCCATGGTGTTAAGGGTTAAGATCCTGGCATGGATAGAGGATTGGCTGACTGGCAAAAGGCAGAGAGTGGGGATAAAGTGGTCTTTTTCGGGATGGCAGACGGTGACTAGTGGTGTGCCTCAGGGGTCGGTGCTGGGACCACAACTTTTCACAATTTACATTAATAATAATAAACATCTTTATTGTCACAAGTAGGCTTACATTAACACTGCAATAAAGTTACTGTGAAAAGCCCCTAGTCACCACATTCCGGCGCCTGTTCGGGTACATGGAGGGAGAATTCAGAATGTCCAAATGACCTAACAGCACATCTGGAAGAAGGAACTGAAGGCGCAGTTGCTAGGTTTGCAGATGATACAAAGATCTGTAGAGGGACAGGTAGTATTGAGGGAGCAGGAGGGCTGCAGAAGGACTTGCACAGGTTAGGAGATTGGGCAAAGAAGTGGCAGATGGAATACAATGTGGAAAAGTGTGAGGTTATGCACATTGGAAGGAGGAATGGAGCCATAGGCTATTTTCTAAATGGGGAAATGCTTAGAAAATCAGAAGCACAAAGGGACTTGGGAGTCCTTGTACACAATTCTCTTAAGGTTAATATGCAGGTTCAGTTGGCAGTTAAGAAGGTAAATGCAATGTTAGCATTCATGTCGAGAGGGCTAGAATACAAGATCAGGGATGTACTTCTGAGGCTGTATAAGGCTCTGGTCAGACCCCATTTGGAGTATTGAGAGCAGTTTTGGGCCCTGTGTCTAAGGAAGGATGTGCTGGCCTTGGAAATGGTCCAGAGGAGGTTCACAAGAATGCTCCCTGGAATGAAAAGCTTGTCGTACGAGGAATGGTTGAGGACTCTGGGTCTGTACTCGCTGGAGTTTAGAAGGATGAGGGGGGGGGGGGGGGGGGGGGGGTCTTATTGAAGCTTACAGGATTCTGCGAGGCCTGGATAGAGTGGACATGGAGAGGATGTTTCCACTTGCAGGAAAAACTAGAACCAAAGGACACAATCTCAGACTAAAGGGAAGATCCTTTAAAACAGAGATGAGGAGGAATTTCTTCAGCCAGAGGGTGTTGAATCTGTGGAACTCTGCTGCAGAAGGCTGTGGAGGCCAAATCACTGAGTGTCTTTAATACAGAGATAGATAGGTTCTTGAATAATAAGGGGATCACGGGTTATGGGGAGAAGGCAGGAGAATGGGGATGAGAAAAATTTCATCCATGATTGAATGGCGGAACAGACTCGATGGGCTGAGTGGCCTAATTCTGCTCCTGTGTCTCATGGTCTTAAGATAAGGAATTCCAACAAACTGGCTGATTTATATATACAGAATTTCAAAAGATTTCATACCAAAGCTCATATATTCATTCAGTAAATCAATCAAAACAAAAGCAGGGAAAAGTTGAGCCAATAAATTTATTTTGGAACACAGTTCTGCGATTTTTAAAACATATAGTTATGTCGGTGAAATTTCTTTGTAATTGGTCTTGTGTGGAGGAATGAAAAAAGAGATGAAAGAGAAACACTTGGGTCAGAGGTTTGCTACAACAGGAGTGACTGTAACAGAGATGATTTGGCAATCTGGAATTCAGTGCGTATTTGGATCAAATATCTAGTAGCCAGAGTAAGTTTAGATTTAGCCAATTGTGGTGCGCATCTATGTGACATATTGCAATAATATTTCTCTATTTCCAAAATATCTGAAGAAGCTTAAACAACCTCATGCATCAACACATCATCAACCCCTGCTAATTTGAACACAATTAATGGTACCTTAAACTAAACTTTATGGAAATAAATCCTTTTTGGTTTTGCACAAATCAATTTGGTCTGCACACTGAAATTATTAGAATAAAGTTTTATACTTTCCATTGCCTGCATTGTGCTTAATTTCTAGCTATGTTTTTTCCAATATGTTTTTAAAAAAAGGAAAGCACAAGGAAGCTCCGCCACCCGTAAAATTGGTTTTATTTATTCTGCAGTCAAAAGGTCTGTAGCCGTTGACTTTAAAAATAAAAGCTTCACCAATCACAACATGAAAACCTGACATCTGTTTTTGGGTATATGGCCTGTAGCCTGAGGGGTAATTCAACATTGTAAATTTTCAGGGATACAGCCTCATCTTAGCACAAGAACAATTCATTCTGCTTTAAATGGTATAAAAATCTCATCACTAATGTTTGACTTCCTCTGAGCAATACCACAGGAAGCATTAACCATGTCGAACTGTACTGAAACTGCTGTAGCAGTTTCTGGAAGGCACAGGTTATTCAACAGAATGGGATTTAGCATTGTAAAACAGGGAGCTAATATGACTACCATATATTATTTTAGTATGTGGGACAAGTTTAATCAGAAGCTCTCCCTGAAATCATGAGCATGGGCGAGCCCATTATCAGACTAGTTATACCTTCAACGTAAAGGAAAGAATACTTTCATGTCAGAGATTCGCCACGTTGTCACTACATATATTGGTGCTGTACAAGTATATATGGTCTACTTTTTCTGAAAGCTGTTTCTATTAAAATATTCACTTTAAACAATTCAGACTTTTTTCTTCTGATTTTCAGTTTCAAATACATTTACTGTATTGAAACTTCTGCCAAAGCTCCAACAGCATCCTGATTTCCCCAGGTAAACCTTTCATCATGTTAAGATGATTTTTTTTTGATCTTACATATTAAATGTATCCCTCTTCCTAGCCAAGCTTTAAATGTTGCACAACCCTCACCCACTGTTAATATCAACTGCACTCCTGCTTTGCCCCTGCTCAAGCTGACAGTTCCCTCCTGTTTCAAGCTATTGTTGAGAGAGGAAGTAGAGTAAATGAGGATGGGAAACAGTTTGAGAAGCCTCAGATCTCCAGCACCCTCCGGGCGGGTGGGGGGGCGGCCGCAGTTAACAAGATTTGTTGGGAGGAGAAGATAGAAATATGAAGTAACTGACAGTGGAATAAGTGTAGTTAACGATAGAAGGATTGAGAAAATATTTTAGTATCAGAGGATATGACCAGTTATGGGAGTGACGGGCAGGTAGGAAGGAGTGGGGAAGGCAAGGGAGGGGGTGGACAATGAGGAGAATGTGTCTGCGGTAGAGGATGGAAATTGCTCTGCTGAGGGATATTTTTCACACAACTCTCACCCAAAAGCTGCCTGCAGCCATTGGTGGTTCCTCTCTCTGATGTAACATCCACATCCTCCATCTGAAAGGAAAGGGGCAGCAAGAAGACACAGAAGCAAAACAAAGTTAGGGAGAGAAGCAGAAGAGGAGCGAAAGGAAAAAAATCAAGCAGTGAGAGAGGTGAACGGCAATATGATAACGATAGAGACATGTGGGAGAGATGTCGTTCCTCTGATTTACTGGGTACAATGGGTACTGGGGCAGCACAGTAGCACAAGTGATTAGGGCAGCATGGTAGCACAAGTGATAGGGGCAGCACAGTAGCACAAGTGATTAGCACTGTGGCTTCACAGCGCCAGGGTCCTAGGTTCGATTCCCTGCTGGGTCACTGTCTGTGCGGAGTCTGCACATCTCTCCGTGTCTGCGTGGGTTTCCTCTGGGTGCTCCGGTTTCCTCCCACAGCCCAAAGACGTGCAGGTTAGGTGGATTGGCCATGATAAATTGCCCTTAGTGACCAAAAAAGGTTAGGAGGGATTATTGGGTTACGGGGATAGGATGGAAGTAAGGGCTTAAGTGGGTCAGTGCAGACTCGATGGGCTGAATGGCCTCCTTCTGCACTGTATGATCTATGTTCCATGTTCTATGTAATGCTACAGGAGATCAACTAGTTATTAAGAAAGCGATAATCAATTTGAAATTGCAATATTTCAGGATCATATATTTTCTTCTTTCCTTTAGATATGCCAGGTATAAAATAAAATATATCCATGAGGTTGAATTATTTTTGAGGTTCACCACATATTATTCAAAATTGTTTACATGGGGATGGAGGTTTTGGGAAGACAAACGTAGATGTCATAACCTTTGCAATAAAGTATTTGAGGTATAGTGACAAATACATTACTGGTATTGCCAAAGTTCCCTCAGTCCCCCTTTCAGATACATCGACAGATGGCAATATATTAATTCAAAGCAATATTTCCCTTATACTAAATTAGATCTCAAGATATTAAAAAGTATGTTCAACTATTAGCAAATTATTTACCCTGGTCAGGAATTACACCAGTTCAATATACACATCATTAATTGCCTCATATTATTGGATGAAGGAAAACTGTGCAGAATACAATCAGTAACGCAGGTTAGTAAGGTAATTTTGAAAATTCCTTGCAAAAATACAGTACAGTATACACAGAGGGATATATAAAATATGTTCTATTTATTGACCAATCCACCAGTGGGTGTAACTCGATCAGCAAATCTCGAGGGATGTGCTAACCATATAGGTTTTCATATAATTCAATACAATACATGACACATGGAAATAATATATTCCAAATCTTACCAAACATTGTTTTGTTACTATTTATACTTCATCCATATGGGATTACTGTTCAATACGATAATGTACCAGTATAATCTTTTTGTAGGTAAAAGTTCAGATGGACTGGTGCCAGTATCATGCTGAGCTTCAGGTCTTTCAAATCACATTATAAATATGTTTGTACTTAGCGATATGTTTCAGTTTTAAACTAACCAAGTGATGGTCTCACCCGATGAAGATCATTGGTATTACTAAAGATGCCAACATGTTTTAAAAACCTTTTTGTTTTATAAATAGTTTCAACAAAAATACTTTGGGGTGGGGAGCGGTGAGGGGTCAAGGTTCTATATTGGGTTTGGGAATATGTAAATGTATTGACATGCCTTTTCAATATTGCACATAGCTCATCATGAAAAATTAAATTAATAATGCAGGTACAAGAATCAGTGGCTACATTGACAACTCAAAGAATCTTATTTTTTGGAAAAGGAATGGTTCGAACAAATACATTAATAATAAATATATTTAAAAAGAATAGAAAAGTAGTCCCGGTAGATTTTACCACATTCAGGATATGGGGAAACTGAAATGTTTCTTCTGCTCATTAATTTTAACAAACATGGGGAAAATATAATAATTAGTGCAGGTATGCTTGGCAATCCAACCCAATCTGGATAAATGACAGACAGAAAGAATGTCCTGCTAAATAGATCTACAAAAAGGAAATGGTTACATTTCACTGTTAGCTATCCAAAAATATAACTTGACTTGGGAGAATGGTCTGCTGATAGAAACGCACAACTATTTCAAGAGCAAAGGCTTCTTTAAAATGTAACTGTCACACTACTTTCTTGGTGTAGACTGTTTCTTTAACAGACAAGGAAGAATATTATGAATCAAAGAAAATAAAATCCAAAATTGCATTGCTGCACAGCGGCGTGTTAAAATTCAATATCTGGAGTGCAAACCAGAACAAAAACCCAGATTGAAATCAATGAATTATCACTGCTTTAATCCATTTTTGTTTTAAAAAACAAGTAATTTATAGAACATTACACCTCGCATAAGATGTATCCATCATACTTGCAGCATTATCCTGCATAGATGCAAATTAATTTCTGAATTATTTTTATATTTGATTGTGTCAAGTTTCATATCACAATGGGATAGGTTGCTAATGTACTAAGTGGGTCAACAAACTTCTAATGTGGATGTGTGAAAAATCAAATTAATGAAAGAGTGAGCCTTTCACACTCTCAGATGTGCCAAAGTGCTTGACAGCCAATGGAGTACATTTGAAGTATAGTCACTATTGCAATGCAGGAAAGACAGCTGTAAATTTGCAAAGAGCCAAGTTCCACAAACAGTAATGAGATAATGTCCAGATAAGGGCGTGCATTTAAGACAGAGATGAGGAGGAATTTCTTCTCTCAGAGGGGCAATGAATCTGTGGAATTCTTTCCTGCGGGGAGCAGTAGTGGCTGGGTCATTAAGTATGTTCAAGACTGAGATAGACAGATTTTTTAATCAGTAAGGGAATCAAGGGTTATGGAACAAGATGGGAATGTGGAATTGATGATTATCATTTCACATCAGGAATGATCTCATTGAATGGCCGGAGCAGACTCGAGGCCGAATGGCTTACTTCTGCTCCTACGTCTTATGATCAGTTACCACTTCCCTACCAGTAGCTGATCACTCTTGTCACTGAAAAAATGGCTTTTAAAGCAGCTCCACGTCCCAGTTCCACCAAAGTCCGGTTCTAGCACGACAATACAGAGTTATCTCCTACAGCTAATGTAACGTGCCTACAATAGGCAATGGACGGTTTATGTAAATCTATGTTGTTCGTTTATATCCCAATTGAGTGCTGCAAATGAATCACTTCACCAGTTTTATTTCTTATGCCACTGAATAAAACTGAACATAGGTTGTCTTACACAATTCTCACTTGCTACATTTAGTTGTGTCAACAAATGAAGGATGACTTCCGGTTGCGGCTATGCGGAGCTAAGCCGCACGATTCGGCAGCTCCCGCGAAAACGGACTTTCAGGCTCGATAGAAGAGCCCCAACGGAACTTTTTTCACAGCCAACCCATGGGGAAGTGAGGAGAGAGGTCCCCTACTAACTTGTATGGACCGGACCCGCAGCGAAACGGCCAAAAAAGTGGCATTGGAGCAGCGGGAGAAGAGAGGGAAAACAAGCAAAATGGTGGCGGCCGGGGACAAAGAGGAGATGCAGGAATTCATCAAGCACTGCTTCGAGGAGATGAGTAAGGAGATGGTGGTGCCTATGTTGGCAATAATTGAAGGACTGGGGGCAACCCAGAAAGCCCACGAGGTGAAGATCCAGGACAAAGTGAGTGAGAATGAGGACGAGCTCTTGGGCCTGGCGGTGAAAGTGGAGCGGCACGAGGCGCTACGCAAGACGTGGGCGGGAAGACACGAAGACCTGGAGAACAGGTCGAGGAGGAATAATCTGAGGATCCTGGGTCTCCCAGAAGGAGTGGAGGGGGCTGACGCCGCGGCATATGCGGGCACAATGATCGGGGCGCTGATGGGCGCGGAGGCCCCCCCGGGATTGCTGGAGCTGGAAGGGGCGCACCGAGTGCTGACGAGGAAGCCCAAGGCAAATGAGCCGCCAAGGGCGATGGTGGTGAGATTTCACCGGTTTACGGACAGAGAGAGGGTCCTGAAATGGGCCAAGAAGGAGCAGGGCAGCAAGTGGGACAACGCAGAGATCAGAATATACCCAGACTGGAGCGCGGAGGTCGCGAAGCGGAGAGCGGGTTTCAACCGGGCCAAAGTGGTGCTGCATCGGAAAGGAGTGAAATTTGGAATGTTGCAGCCAGCGCGACTGTGGGTTACACATAATGGCCAACACCACTACTTCGAAACGCCCGAAGAGGCGTTGACCTTTATACTAACTGAAAAGTTGGACTCTAATTGAGGGTTTGTGAGGGTGGGGGGTGTTTGAGGGTTAAAGTACGATGGTTGTTGTATATAGGGGGTCAATCACGCGGAGGGAATGTTATATGGGCTGGGGGAGAGAGACAAGGCCGCGACAGGAGCTGCGCCAGAGGGGGCGGGGCAGGCTTTGGAAAGCGCGTTTTTTTTCCCCCGCGCGCGGGAAGAATGGCGGGAAGGGGAACGAAGGAACGTATATTGATGGGGAGACTCCCACACGGGGGCGGTCAAAGGGATGGCGGGGGAAGCCGGGGTCAGCAGGTGTCAGCTGACTTACGGGAGTGATATGGGGGATCAAAAAAGCTAGACAGGGTTCTAGCGGGAAGGGGGGGGGAAAAGGGTTGCTGCTGCACTGGCCGAAAGGGAATGGGACACAGAAGAGGTGGTCGGGACGGAGGTCCCCCGGCTGGGGGACCGGAGGGTGAGGGAGACGCGGACACGGGTCTGGCCCAGAAAAGGAGATGGCTAGTTGGCGGGGGGGGGTTAGAGCCCCTCCAATCCGGCTGATAACGTGGAACATGAGGGGCCTGAATGGGCTGGTGAAGAGGGCTCGAGTGTTCGCGCACTTGAAGGCAGACGTGGCTATGCTCCAAGAGACACACCTGAATGTGGCGGACCAGGTTAGGTTAAGAAGGGGATGGGTACATCAGGTATTTCACTCGGGACTGGACTCGAAAAATAGAGGGGTGGCAATTCTGGTGGGAAAGCATGTGTCATTTGAGGCCAAGACTATCGTAGTGGAGAATGGAGGGAGATATGTGATGGTGAGTGGTAGGTTGCAAGGGACGTGGGTGGTGTTGGTAAATGTATACGCCCCGAACTGGGACGATGCTGGATTCATGAAGCGCATGCTGGGGCGCATTCCGGACCTGGAGGTAGGAGGACTGATAATGGGAGGGGACTTCAATACAGCGCTGGATCCAGCACTGGACCGCTCCAGATCAAGGATGGGAAAGATGCCGGCGGCGGCCAAGGTGCTCAGGGGGTTTATGGATCAGATGGGGGGAGTGGACCCATGGAGGTTTGTAAGACAGCAGGCCAGGGAATTTTCTTTCTTCTCCCATGTACACAAAGCCTACTCCCGGATAGATTTCTTTGTTCTGGGTAGGGCGCTCATCCCAAGGGTGGAGGGGATGGAGTATTCGGCCATAGCCGTTTCGGACCATGCCCCGCACTGGGTGGAAATGGGGCTGGGAGAGGAGAGGGACCAACGCCCACTGTGGCGGCTGGACGTGGGACTGTTGGCAGATGAGGTGGTGTGTGGGAAGGTGAGGGGGTGTATCGAAAGGTACTTGGAGGCCAACGACAACGGGGAGGTGCGAGTGGGGGTGGTATGGGAGGCGTTGAAGGCGGTGATCAGGGGCGAGCTAATCTCCATCAGGGCTCATAGGGAGAAGACAGAGGGCATGGAAAGGGAGAGGTTAGTGGGGGAGATTTTGCGAGTGGACAGGAGATACGCAGAGGCCCCGGAGGAGAGATTACTTGGGGAAAGGCGACGGCTCCAGACAGAGTTTGACCTGTTGACCACGGGGAAGGCGGAGGCACAGTGGAGGAAGGCGCAGGGGGCGACCTACGAGTACGGGGAAAAGGCCAGTCGGATGCTGGCACACCAGCTCCGTAAGAGGACGGCAGCGAGGGAAATAGGGGAAATCAAAGATGGAGGGGGAGCCATGGTTCGGAGTGCAACGAAAATAAACAAGGTATTCAAGGCCTTCTATGAAGAGCTGTACAGATCCCCGCCCCCCGGGGGGGAGGGGGGGAAGATGGGATGAGACGATTCCTAGAGTAACTGCGGTTCCCGAGGGTGGAGGAGCAAGAGGCAGCTGGTTTGGGGGCACCAATCGGGTTGGAGGAGCTGAGTAAGGGTCTGGGGAGTATGCAGGCGGCGAAGGCCCCGGGGCCGGACGGGTTCCCGGTGGAGTTCTATAGAAAGTATGTGGACCTATTGGCCCCGCTACTAGTGAGGACCTTTAACGAGGCAAGAGAGGAGGGGACCCTGCCGCCGACAATTTCCTTGATTCTGAAGCGAGACAAGGACCCACTGCAATGTGGATCGTACAGGCCGATTTCGCTCCTCAATGTGGACGCTAAGTTATTGGCAAAAGTGCTGGCCACGAGGATTGAGGACTGTGTACCGGGGGTGATACATGAGGACCAGACGGGATTCGTAAAGGGCAGGCAATTAAACACTAACGTGCGGCGGCTCTTAAACATGATAATGATGACGTCGGAGGAGGGAGAGGCGGAGATAGTGGCAGCTATGGACGCAGAAAAGGCCTTTGACCGAGTAGAGTGGGAGTACCTCTGGGAGGTGTTGCGTAGGTTTGGGTTCGGGGGAGGGTTTATTAGCTGGGTTAAGCTCCTTTACAGTGCCCCGGTGGCGAGTGTGGTGATGAACCGGCGGAGGTCGGAGTACTTTCGGCTGTACCGAGGAACAAGGCAGGGGTGCCCCCTGTTGTTTGCATTGGCGATTGAACCCTTGGCCATAGCACTGAGGAAGTCTAATAAATGGAGGGGGGTGGTCCGCGGGGGAGAAGAGCATCGGGTGTCGCTATACGCGGATGATCTGCTGTTGTACTTGGCGGACCCAATGGAGGGGATGGTGGAGGTCATGCAGACTCTGAGGGAGTTTGGGGAGTTCTCGGGCTATAAGCTCAATGTAGGGAAGAGTGAGCTTTTTGTATTACAGGCAGGGGACCAAGAAAGAGGGATAGGGGACCTACCGCTGAGGAGGGCGACTGGGAATTTTCGGTATCTGGGGATCCAGATAGCTAGGAGTTGGGGGGCCCTACACAAATTGAATCTGACGAGGTTGGTAGACCAAATGGAGGCGGACTTCAAAAGATGGGACATGTTGCCGCTTTCGTTGACGGGTAGAGTGCAGTCGGTCAAAATGGTGGTCCTTCCGAGGTTTTTGTTTGTGTTTCAGTGCCTTCCCATCGTGATTACCAAGGGCTTTTTTAAGAGAGTAAGTAGGAGTATTATGGGGTTTGTGTGGGCGAATAAGACCCCGAGGGTAAGGAGAGGGTTCCTGGAACTCAGTAGGGACCGAGGAGGGTTGGCGCTGCCAAACCTAGGGAGCTACTACTGGGCAGCAAATGTGGCGATGATCCGCAAGTGGGTTATGGAGGGAGAGGGGGCGGCATGGAAGAGGATGGAGATGGCGTCCTGTAAAGGAACGAGCTTGGGGGCGTTGGTGACGGCACCGCTGCCGTTCTCGCCATCAAAGTATACCACGAGCCCGGTGGTGGCGGCAACGTTAAGGATCTGGGGTCAGTGGAGACGGCACAGGGGTGCAGTGGGAGCCTCGGTGTGGTCCTCGATCAGCGGTAACCACCGGTTTGTCCCGGGGAAGATGGACAGGGGGTTCCAGGGCTGGCATCGGGCGGGGATTAGAAGAATGGGGGACCTGTTCATTGACGGGACATTTGCGAGCCTAGGGGCACTGGAGGAGAAGTTTGAGTTACCCCCGGGAAATGCATTTAGGTATATGCAGGTGAGGGCTTTTGTGAGGCGACAGGTCAGGGAATTCCCGTTGCTCCCGGCACAAGAAATTCAAGACAGGGTGATCTCGGGTGTATGGGTCGGGGAGGGCAAGGTTTCGGCAATACACCGAGAGATGAAAGAAGAGGGGTAAGCCCTAGCAGAAGAGTTGAAGGGTAAATGGGAGGAGGAACTGGGGGAGGAGATCGAGGAAGGTTTGTGGGCTGACGCCCTGGGTAGGGTTAATTCCTCCTCCTCATGTGCCAGGCTCAGCCTGATACAATTTAAGGTGGTTCACAGGGCGCACTTGACGGGGGCGAGGTTAAGTAGGTTCTTTGGGGTAGAGGACAGATGTGGAAGGTGTTCAGGGAGCCCGGCGAACCATGTCCATATGTTTTGGTCATGCCCGGCACTGGAGGGGTTCTGGAGAGGAGTGGCGGGAGCAATATCTCAGGTGGTGAAAGTCCGGGTCAAGCCAAGCTGGGGGCTAGCAATATTCGGAGTAGTGGATGAGCCGGGAGTGCAGGAGGCGAAAGAGGCCAGAATTCTGGCCTTTGTGTCCCTAGTAGCCCGGCGAAGGATCTTGTTATTGTGGAAGGAGGCGAAGCCCCCTCGCCTGGAGGCCTGGATAAACGACATGGCTGGGTTCATTAAGTTGGAGAGGATTAAGTTTGCCTTGAGAAGGTCTGCGCAGGGGTTCTACAGGCGGTGGCAACCGTTCCTAGACTACCTCGCGGAGCGTTAGAGGAAGGCCGGTCAGCAGCAGCAGCAACCCTGGGGTGAAACGAGAGACTGTTTGAGGGGATGGATGAGCGGGAGATAACATGGAGGGTGGGGGAAACTGGCACGTGCGGGCGAGAGCCAGTGTATAAAGCTATGTAAATATACCATTTTGCCATGTATATATCTTTCTCAGAGTGCGATTTAGTGTTATTTTGTTATGGGGGGTGGTTATTGTTTGTAAAGGGAGAAAATTGTGTTGTCAAAAAATCTTTATAAATATATTTTAAAAAACAAAAAAACAAATGAAGGATGAGATTTAATTCTCATCGACACTCATTTTGGGTTTCTCTTGATCCAAACATGGCCAAAAGAGATAATCTCGAGGTGAGGCAAGAGTGACTGCCTTTAACATCAAGGCAGTATTTGACAGAGTCAACAGGGGGAATACTTTCCACAGGTTGGAGTCATACCAGGGCGGCACAGTGGTGCAATGGTTAGCACTGCTGCCTCATGACGCTGAGGACCCAAGTTTGATTCTGGCCCCAGGTCACTGTCCGCGTGGAGTTTGCACATTCTCCTCATGTCTGTGTGGGGAGGACTTCCTGTTGCGGCGATGCTCAGCTAAGCTGCACGTTTCGGTGGCTCCAGCTCCGACGGACTTTCGGGCTCTTTTTGAGAGCCCCAACGGGATTTTTTTTTTGACAAAACCCGGTGTGGGGTGAAGAAATAAGGAGTCCCCCCCCCCAGTGTGCAGGAAAAAGATCGGTGGCGGTGGTCAGATCACGGAAGATCCTCGAGGGCAGCGGCAGAGGAGAGAAAAGAAGGAAGCAAGATGGCGTCGGAGGGAGGCCGGGCGACATGGGGACCGGATCAGGATGAATTCCTCAGAAGGTGTGTGGAGGAGTTAAAAAAGAAGGTGCTGGCCCCGATGTTACTGGCAATCGAGGGGCTTAAAGAGACACAAAAGGCCCAGGCGATAGAGCTCCGTGTGGTGGAGCAGAAGGTAACTGAAAACGAGGATGAGATCCTGGGCCTAGCGGTCAAAATGGAGACGCACGAGACGCTACATAAGAAGTGCATTGAAAGAATTGAAGTCCTGGAAAATAGATCAAGGAGAAAGAACCTCCGGATCCTGGGTCTCCCCGAGGGAGTGGAGGGAGCTGACAGCGGGGCTTACGTGAGCACGATGCTACATTCGCTAATGGGAGCTGAGGCCCCCTTGGAGGTGGAAGGGGCTCACCAGGTCCCTGCGAGGAGACCAAAGGCTGGAGAACCACCAAGGGCGATGGTCGTGAGATTTCACCGCTTCAATGACAGAGAGGTTGTTTTGAGCTGGGCCAAGAAGGTACGGAGTAGCAGATGGGAGAATGCGGTGATACGAGTGTATCAGGACTGGAGCGCGGAGGTGGCGAGAAGGAGAGCGAGTTTCAATCGAGCCAAGGAGGTGCTGCAGAAGAAGAAAGTAAAGTTCAGGATGCTGCAGCCGGCGCGATTATGGGTCACGTACCACGATAGACACTATTATTTTGAAACGTCGGAAGAAGCATGGACCTTCATCCAGAACTGAGGGACTGATGTTGGGCGGGAAACGACAATTTTGATGTATAGAAATGTAAATTGGGGAAAGGGAGGTTCACTCTATCGGTACGGTCTTTGACGGGGGACACACTGAGAAATGTGGGCGCCGGTGGGGAAAAAAGGGACATAGGTGGGGGATGGGGAATGGGAACTGGGCTGTAGGGGGAGCTGCGCCATAGAGGGCGGGACGGTTCTAGGAAAGCGCGGGTCTTTTCCCGCGCTAGAGAGATGATGGCGGGAAGACAGGCGCAAGGAGGATGGGAGTTCCACACACGGGGGGGGGTCAAGGAGAGAGCGGGAGAAGCCAGGGTCAGTTGAAGTCAGCTGACTTTCGGAAGCAATATGGGGGGAGTAACCATGCTAGCTGGGGATCTAGCCTGGGGGGGCGGGGGGGGGGGAAAGAGAGGGGGGGGGGAAATAACTGGGTTGCTGCTGCTGGGATCGAGAGGGAGCTGGTAAGAGAAGAGGTGGTCGGGGCGGGAATGCGCCGCCTGGGGGACTGGTGGGTGCGCGGGACCTGGACGTGGGACTGGCCCAGAGTGGGTGATGGCTAGTCGACGGGGGGGGGCAGCCCCGCAATCCGGCTGATCACGTGGAACGTGAGAGGCCTAAATGGGCCGATTAGGAGGGCCCGAGTGTTCGCGCACTTAAAATGACTGAAGGCAGACGTGGCCATGCTTCAGGAGACGCATCTGAAGGTGGCGGATCAGGTTAGGTTAAGGAAAGGATGGGTGGGACAGGTGTTCCACTCAGGGTTGGACGTAAAGAATATTGGTGGGGAAACGGGTGTCATTCGAGGCTAGGAATATAGTAGTGGACAACGGTGGCAGATATGTGATGGTGAGTGGCAGACTGCAGGGAATGGAGGTCGTGCTGGTAAATGTATATGCCCCGAACTGGGACGATGAGGGATTTATGAAGCGGATGCTGGGACGTATCCCGGACCTGGAGGTAGGAAACTTGGTAATGGGGTGGATTTCAATACCGTGCTGGACCCAGGGTTAGATAGATCGAGATCCAGGACCGGAAGAAGGCCGGCAGCGGCCAAGGTGCTTAGGGGGTTATGGACCAAATGGGGGGGGGAGTGGATCCGTGGAGATTTGCTAGGCCGCTGGCCAAAGAGTTCTCCTTTTACTCCCATGTCCATAAGGTATACTCCCGGATAGATTTCTTTGTTTTGGGTAGGTCACTGATTTCGAGGGTGGAAGGAACGGAGTTCTCGGCCATAACTGTTTCAGACCATGCCCCGCACTGGGTGGATCTGGAACTAGGGGAGGGAACAGCGCCCACTCTGGCGACTGGATGTGGGATTATTGGCGCATGAGGGAGTCTGTGGAAGGGTGCGGGGATGTATCGAAAGGTACCTGGAGGCCAATGATGATGGGGAGGTCCAAGTGGGGGTAGTATGGGAAGAGCTGAAGGCGGTGGTGAGGGGAGAGTTGATCTCCATCAGGGCTTACAAGGGGAAAACAAAGGCCAAAGAGAGGGAGAGATTACTGGGGGAGATTTTGAGTGTGGATAAAAGATATGCGGAGGCCCCGGACGAAGGACTATATAGGGAGAGGCAAAGACTCCAGACGGAGTTTGACCTGCTGACCACAGGGAAGGCAGAGGCACAGTGGAGGAAGGCACAGGGGATGAGATACGGGTATGGGGAAAAGGCGAGTAGGCTGCTGGCCCACCAGCTTCGTAAGAGGACAGTGGCGAGGGAAATAGGGGGAGTTAGGGATGAAACGGGAACTACGGTGCGGAGTGTAGGGAAGGTAAATGAGGTGTTTAAGACCTTTTATGAGAGGTTATATAGGTCCCAATCCCCGGAGGGAAAAGAGGGGATGCAGCAGTTTCTGGACCAACTAAGGTTCCCGAAGGTGGAGGAGCAGGAGGAGGTGGCAGGCCTGGGGGCGCCAATTGGGGTGGACGAGGTGACTAAAGGGCTGGGGAACATGCAGGCAGGGAAGGCCCCGGGACCAGACGGGTTCCCGGTGGAATTTTATAGGAAATATGTGGACTTGCTGGCCCCGCTGCTGGCAAGAACCTTTAACGAGGCCAGAGAAGGGGGGACTCTACCCCCGACAATGTCGGAGGCGACGATATCACTAATCCTGAAGCGAGATAAAGATCCGCTGCAATGCGGGTCTTATAGGCCTATCTCGGTCCTGAATGTGAATGCCAAGTTGCTGGCAAAAGTGCTGACAATGAGGATAGAGGATTGCGTCCCGGGGGTGGTGCAGGAAGACCAGACAGGGTTTGTAAAGGGGAGACAATTGAATGTTAACGTGCGACGGCTGTTGGGGGTGAGAATGATGCCCCCAGCAGAGGGGAGGCAGAGATAGTGGCAGCAATGGATGCAGAGAAGGCATTTGATAGGGTAGAGTGGGAGTACTTATGGGAGATGCTGAGGAGGTTTGGGTTCGGGGAGGGGTTTGTCAGCTGGGTTAAACTCCTCTATGGGGCCCCAGTGGCAAGTGTAGTCACAAATCGGCAAAGACCGGAGTATTTTCGGTTACATAGGGGAACAAGGCAGGGGTGCCCTCTGTCCCCATTACTGTTCGCGTTGGCAATTGAACCCCTGGCCATAGCGCTGAGAGACTCTAGGAAATGGAGGGGGTGGTTAGAGGGGGAGAGGAACACCGAGTGTCACTCTACGCAGGTGACCTACTGCTGTATGTGGCGGATCCAGTGGGGGGGGGGGCGACAGAGGTTATGCAGATATTGAGGGAGTTTGGAGACTTTTCGGGATATAGGCTTAACATGGGAAAGAGTGAGCTTTTCGTAATACACCCTGGGGACCAGAGTAGAGGGATAGATGGCCTGCCGCTAAGGAGGGCGGAAAGAAACTTCCGATATTTGGGGATTCAGATAGCCAGGAGCTGGGGAACCTTACACAAGCTCAATCTGACTCGGCTGGTGGAGCAGATGGAAGAGGATTTCAAAAGGTGGGATATGCTGCCACTGTCACTGGCGGACAGAGTGCAGGCGATTAAGATGATGGTCCTCCCGAGGTTTCTATTTGTGTTTCAATGTCTCCCCATCTTGATCACTAAGGCCTTTTTTAAGACAATAGATAGGAGCATTATGAGCTTCGTGTGGGCAGAGAAGGCCCCGAGGGTAAGGAGGGGGTTCCTGCAACGCAGCAGGGACAGAGGGGGACTGGCGTTGCCGAATTTAGGCGACTATTACTCACCCCCACAACCCAAAGATGTTCAGGGTAGGTGGATTGGCTACACTCTAAATTGCCCCTTAATTGGAAAAAAGAATTGGGTACTCTAAATTAAAATTTAAAAAAGGTTTGGAGTCATACCTAGCATAAAGGAAGATAGTTGTACTTATTGAATTTCAAATCATCTTAATCCTGGGACTTCGCTGTAGGATTTCCTCAGGAGTGCAGCTCTAATAAAACTCAAGAAGCTTGATACCACCCAGGCAAAGAGGCCCACCGTAAACATTCACTCCCTCCACCACAGACTCACAATCGCAGCAATGTATGTCACCCTGCAGCAATTCACCAAGGTTCCTTTGACACCACCTTCCAAACCCACAACATCTACCACCCAGAAGGACAAGGACAGCAGATGCATAGAAACACCACTACCTGCAAGTTCCGCTCCAAGCCACACGTCATCCTGACTTGGAAAGATATCTCCATTCCTTCACAGACACTGGGTCAAAATCCTGGAACTCCCTTCTTAACAGCACTGTAAGTGTACCCTTACCACATGGACTGCAGTGGACCAAAAAGGTCAACTCACCATCACCCTCTTAAGGGTAATTTAGGGATGGACAATAAATGCTAGCCTAGCCTATGATGCCCATATTCTGTGTAAGAACAAAAAAATTGTAAACTGTTGCCAATGGATGCCCAAAGTCAAAATGACTTTTCGGTATCATCTTAACATGTGAAATCTTTCAAAAACTAATAATTTGCCTCTGTATATCTTTTAGTGCTGCATTATCTGGGTGCAACCTGAAACTGATGAGCATATTTTAGTCTCCATATTTCTCTGCTCAACCAAAAATTATATTCTGCGCAAACTCTGAGCCTGTGTGAACTTAACAACATTAAGGGAACAACAAGAAGGGAACAAGAGAAAAGATGGAAAATTATAGGCCAATTAGCCTAACCTCGGTTGTTGGCAAGATTCTAGAATCCATCGTTAAGGATGAGATTTCTAAATTCTTGGAAGTGCAGGGTCGGATTAGGACAAGTCAGCATGGATTTAGTAAGGGGAGGTCGTGCCTGACAAACCTGTTAGAGTTCTTTGAAGAGATAACAAATAGGTTAGACCAAGGCGAGCCAATGGATGTTATCTATCTTGACTTCCAAAAGGCCTTTGATAAGGTGCCTCACGGGAGACTGCTGAGTAAAATAAGGGCCCATGGTATTCGAGGCAAGGTACTAACATGGATTGACGATTGGCTGTCAGGCAGAAGGCAGAGTTGGGATAAAGGGTTCTTTTTCGGAATGGCAACCGGTGACGAGTGGTGTCCCGCAGGGTTCAGTGTTGGGGCCACAGCTGTTCTCTTTATATATTAACGATCTAGATGACGGGACTGGGGGCATTCTGGCTAAGTTTGCCGATGATACAAAGATAGGTGGAGGGGCAGGTAGTATTGAGGAGGTGGGGAGGCTGCAGAAAGATTTAGACAGTTTAGGAGAGTGGTACAAGAAATGGCTGATGAAATTCAACGTGGGCAAGTGCGAGGTCTTGCACTTTGGAAAAAAGAATAGAGGCATGGACTATTTTCTAAACGGTGACAAAATTCATAATGCTGAAGTGCAAAGGGACTTGGGAGTCCTAGTCCAGGATTCTCTAAAGGTAAACTTGCAGGTTGAGTCCGTAATTAAGAAAGCAAATGCAATGTTGTCATTTATCTCACGAGGCTTGGAATATAAAAGCAGGGATGTACTTCTGAAGCTTTATAAAGCACTAGTTAGGCCCCATTTAGAATACTGTGAGCAATTTTGGGCCCAACACCTCAGGAAGGACATACTGGCACTGGAGCGAGTCCAGCGGAGATTCACACGGATGATCCTAGGAATGGTAGGCCTAACATACGATGAACGTCTGAGGATCCTGGGATTATATTCATTGGAATTGAGGAGGTTGAGGGGAGGTCTAATAGAAACTTACAAGATAATTAATGGCTTAGATAGGGTGGACATAGGGAAGTTGTTTCCATTAGCAGGGGAGACTAGGACCCGGGGGCACAGCCTTAGAATAAAAGGGAGTCACTTTAGAACAGAGATGAGGAGAAATCTCTTCAGCCAGAGAGTGGTGGGTCTGTGGAATTCATTGCCACAGAGGGCGGTGGAGGCCGGGACGTTGAGTGTCTTTAAGACAGAAGTTGATAAATTCTTGATTTCTCGAGGAATTAAGGGCTATGGAGAGAGCGGGTAAATGGAGTTGAAATCAGCCATGATTGAATGGTGGAGTGGACTCGATGGGCCGAATGGCCTTACTTCCACTCCTATGTCTTATGGTCTAAGGCTTTGTGGTCTTCAAAGGACGGTGTTTTAACATAGCAGAATAAACAGTGTGTATTACATGGTGGAACATTCCTTCCTATTATTAAACTATACACAATTCGCTCCATTGAAGATGCAATATTGTTCTATAAAACTATCACTAGCAGACTTCACACTCTAGACATTATATTTGGCTATTGATGCAAAATTCCTCAAATATTTGGTGTTTCTGAGCTGCAACTTAAACTGATGAGTACATCCTCATCTGAAAACTTCCCGACCAAACAGCAATGAAACTAATAAAAAAGAAAAATACTGCGGATGCTGGAAATTTGAAATAAAAAAATCTGAAATAATGGTCACTGGCCTGAAATGGTAACTCTGCCCTTCTCGTCACAGATGCTGACAGGCTTGCTAAATATTTACAGCTATGAAAGTAAGTGACTAGGGTGGCACGGAGGCGCAGTGATTAGCACTGCTGCCTCATGGCACCAAGGATCCAGGTTCGATTCCGGCCCTGGGTCACTGTCTGTGTTGAGTTTGCACATTCTCCCCATGTCTGCGTGGGTCTCAGCCCCACAACCCAAAAAGATGTGCAGGGTAGTTGGATTGGCCACGCTAAATTGCCCCTTAATTGTGAAAAAAATAATTGGGTATTCTAAACTTAAAAAAAAAAAATGAAAGTAAGTGACCTTTGACTCTGCGTTCACTTAAGGGGCAGGCCACCTTAACTACCTCAGCAACAGACTAATAACAGATGATGCATTATATAGTATAATGCTCCCATCTTTACAAAATAGCATATCCTCAGATTTACCATAAGCAATGCGATAAAAAGATCTGCTGTATTAATTGTCTTACATCTGGCATGTGTCTGTCACACATACAGTATGACATATGGAAAAACAATCTATTTTAAGGTAAAACGCATATACTAGTCATTGATCATGGCAATTTATAGATAGTCACAAGATTTAGTGCTGAGAGTTATGAAGTAAACAAGCCAACCATATTCTAGATCTAAGAACACCTGCGAACACTATCAGTCACCCTATTTTTATATATGCATTTATACTTCAAAACACTTTCTGTATGAAGGAATTGCGACTTCAAAGAAAGGAAAAAATATACATAAACAGCGGGTAGAAAAGAATTGGAGAACTGGACAAAAATGTTGCGAATTTAGTTTCTAGATTTCTAAGTCAGAGCTAATTGGTCATTTGTTCATAACAGAATTCTGGATTCGCCCAAATAGAATCACAGAAAGGTTATAGGACAGGAGGAGACCATTTTGCCCAGTGCCGGTCTCTGCAAGATCAATTCACATAGTCCCATTTCCCCACTTTTCCCCTGCAGCCCTGCAAATTTCTTTCTTGTCAGATAATTACCAACTTTCCTTTGAAAGTCATTTAAACCTGCCTCCACCACACTCTCAGGCAGTGAATGCCACTCCTAAGCAATCACTGGGCAAAACATTTTTCCTCATAATGCCTTTGGTTTTTTTGACAATCGCTTTAAATGTGTGTCATCTGGTTCTTGACCCTTCTGCCAATGAGGACACTTTCTCCCCATCTACTCTGTCTAGGACTCTCATGATTTTGAAGACCTTTATCAAATTTCCTCTTAACCTTCTATCTTCCAAGGAACACAGTCCAGGCTTGGCAAATCTATTCCTCATCCTGGAAACAATTCTCTGAATCTTTTCTGTATCTTCTCTAATACCTTCATATCTTTCCTAAAGTATGGTGCTCAGAACTGGACATAATATAAAATGCTGATTCAAGCCTCAGTTGAAGTAAAGGTTCACCAGAACTTCCTTGCTTTTGTACTCTATAAAGCCTACGATTCCATATGTGTTATTCAACTGAGTTCTCAACTGCCCTCCTACTTTCAATCATTTACACACATATAATACCATGTCCTTTTGCTCCTGCACCCATTTTAGAATTGTAAACCTTATTTTATATTGCCTGTCCTTGTTCTTTCTACCAAAATGTACTACTTCACAATTTTCTACATTAAACGCCATCTGTCATGTGCCTGCCAGTTCCACCATCCTGTCGAGGGCATCTTGATGTCTATCATTATCCTCCTCACAGATCACAATGCTTTCAGCTTTGGTGCCAGAGCTAGAAATTGCCAAACAGTTAGGCATTATTCGTTGGATGATTTAAATAGTTGTTTTGATCGTTAATATTACTGGCAGTTCTGTAATGTAATAAACTTTAAAACATTCCCCAGAGAGCAAGTTGTAGTAACAAAGTACATCAGCTTCCACATTCCTGCAATCCTGAAAATGCCACATCCAGAAGCTCTGTGTCTAGTTCCATGTTGTTCCCAACAAAAATCATACACATTTGAAGCTGATAGTGGCTATATAAACAGTAATCACTTGAGTTTCATGAACTCAGCAGCTCAGAGAAGGCCACTGTACATCTATAAACTTCTCAGTATAAAATACTCTAGTGCTGTGAACAGAAATGGTACAGCAGCATGAGTCTTTATTGGGGGGATTTTCAGCCCAGGTTTGCCACCAGTGAGAATGGCAACGCAGGTGGAAAATCTGTAGAGAATTGGGAAATGTAATTCTCTCCAGAGGGGGCTGCACAGGAAGTTCCCTGGTACTGTGCCAGTGATCAGTGCCAGGGGCAGGCCCTCGTGGGAGTCCCATTGGTGAGGAGTTTCTAGTTTGTCTGTGTTGGGGTGGAGTGGGCACTGAGTGGGCGGAGAATGCCAATGATACTTCAGATGATTGTTTTGGGGGGGGTAGCGATCGGTGCCCTTTAAAGGTGTCGGCTCTATCATGCCCCACACGGAGAGCTACACTTCTTTTCTGTCTGAGCCTGACACTTGAAAAAAATGGTGAGATTCCACCCTACAATTTCCAGTCATTATAGCTTTTTTGAAAAAAAATCTTTGCATTATGAATAAAATTTATACATGCTATGTGGCATATTTACCTAAGTCACCATTAACAGTTTTCCTACAACATGCCCAAACATAAATACAGAAGCGTATTCCACCAATTTAAATCAAGTTAACATGCCATGACAGATCTAATAACTAACACTCAACTATGCAGATAAGTTAAAATAATTCTTCTCTGCATAAGTTACATACAGCTTTAAAATAGTTCAAAGGTAATATGATCATGCAATTGGATAAACCTAAACCCTTACATTATTCTTAAATTTTGCATTTGACCAAGGTTGTATTTTAACTTTTTCTAATAATCATCCTATACTATTCAACAAGGATAGTGAAAGTGTGTTTCCATATTGGCTTATTTCAAGGAGTTGCTATCTCTGGAAATTACCTCACATTTGCTGCGTAGGCCAGTCTCTTGGAGTCGAGACCAGATACTCTGGATTCTGCCAGCATGTTCTGGATGACTATTTGTATTTCCACAGGTACAATGGTGTTTTAGCATCAGTGTATCATATATTAGACCTGTTATAGGAATGAAAAGAAAGCATTCAAGAAAAAATAGACCAGAACTAAATGAGCAAAAAAAAAAAGTGTAAAATATAACTAAATCTTCTTGTGGGGTACAAGACTATAACAGGAAATGGAGATTTGGTGAAATTCTTGTTTGTTCAGGAATGACGTTCATAGATTGTCAACATGTTCTTCTGTTTACTAATTTTAGCTATATGTAAATATGATCATTAATTAGGAAGAACCACTGTTAATAACAGAACTGCCAACCCTCCAGTCAACTACAGAAAATGTACATTGTGCCTGGTGTACTGGAAGAGAACCTATAGTTCTCAGGAGGTAAAACAATATTGCAGTGGCCAATCGCTCGGAGAAAAACTCCCAGGGAGACAATGGAAACAGTCAAGTGTTAATTTATTGCAACAAATTAGAAAGCTTTTTCGGAAATTATCGAATCAGAATACAATGCATGGTAATTTGAGATGTGAAATGTAGTAAATGTAGCATGTTTGAGAGGGAAAAGGTGATTTTGGACTGGTGATTCCCCAACTGGTGAGTTTGTTTCTCACGTCGTTTAGAGGTCTGTTGTAGATCTATCGATAGAGATCAACTGCCATAATAAGTCAGATAATGAAATTCTCATACCAATGAATCCACAGCTTTCAGGAAGAAGGTGAACTGGGTATTCTTTTCAACCAATGGGTGGTTTGGGTCTGGAATGCACTTCCTGAAAGTGTGGTGGAGGTAGGTTAAATTGAGGCATTCAAGGAGGCATGAGATGATTATTTGAATAGAAACAATGTGCAGGGGTACAGGGGAAAGGCACAAAGTCATGATCACATTTGGAGAGCTGGTGCATACATGATTGGCTGAATAGTCTCTTTCGGCACCGTAACAATTCTGTGACTAGAATACTAGATGAAATAGTGGTAAAGTTTGAAACACACACAAAAAAATCAAAGAACTCGAATATGTTCGACGCAATGTTGAGAATCAAGTCTTTCAAGTTAAGTGGCATATTTTCAGTGACACGGGCTTTAAAAAAAATATTTCAGGGGATGTGGAAGTCACTGGTCAGGCCAGCATTTAATTTCCATCCCTAAATACCCCTTGAGAAGGTAACACTGCGCTGTCTTCTTGATCTGCAGCAGCCCATGTGGTGTAGGTACACCTACAGTGCTGTTAGGGAGAGTGTTCCTGGAATTTGACCAAGTGACGGTGAAGGAACTGCGATATATTTCCACATCAGGAAAATGTGTGACATGGAGGGGAATTTGCAGGCGATGGTGCCCCATGCATCTGCTGCCCTCGTCTTTCTAAATGGTAGAGGCCACGGATTTGGAAGGTGCTGTCCAAGGTGGCTTGATGATTGCTGCAGTGAATCATGCAGCTGGCATACACTGCTGATATTGTGTGATGGTGGTGGAGGGAGTGGATGTTGAACATCGTGGACAGGATGCCAATCAATTGGGCAGTTTTGGCATGGATGGTGTTGAGTTTCATGAATGTTGTTGACACCCTTGATGCACAAATATAGCCCACAGCCAGAGAGATTGGGCCCCAATTTTAGTTCTGTGTAAGTAAATGGGTTGCTTCACAACCAGATTCAAATCCAGGCAGATTACAGAAAGCAACCAAACACTAATGTGATTCTGTAGCTGACTCTGCCTCCACAGTGAATTACTATAATAGCTTCTTAGCATTGGCTAGATTTATGGATGAGCTTTGGATAGTTCATTTCCTTGATCTAGGTGATTGGGTGGGTAATAATGATCAAGGAAGATGCCCTCTTTCTCTCAGCGAAATATATTCACTGGTCCTATTTTCAAGTATTTCTGTCAAGAAACCTTTGGTTCTGTAAATGTAAAAGCTTCTCCCTTTGCCAAACTTTAAAAAATACCATTATGTCAGAGAACCTGAGGGGCAGCACGGTAGTACAGTGGTTAGCACTGCGGTCTCACGGCGCCAAGGTCCCAGGATCGATCCCGGCTTTGGATCACTGTCCGTGTGGAGTTTGCGCATTCTCGCCGTGTTTGCTTGGGTTCCGCCCCCACAACCCAAAGATGTACAGGGTAGGTGGATTGGCCACGCTAAATTGTCCCTTAATTGGAAAAATAAATTGAGCGCTCTAAATGTCAGAGCCTGGCCATTGAGTACCATTATTTTGTAATTCCATAGAGGTCAGGAAGTCCTCATTTATTTTAAACCCAAGGATCCATATCTCCCTTATTCTGAAGAAGCCATTCAAGTTGGCAAATTTAGCAACATGCATTTTTGGTGCACTACTGTGTAGCGGCTTTGGAATTTTCAGAAGCATACTTTAACAATGTTTTTCAAGAACCACAACTACTTGTGCAAGCTTTTGCCATGCGTCCCAACTTCAAGGGCCTGAACAGTCACAAATCTTTTCCCATTATGCTGGCATTTCTACAGCTCTGCCCATATCTAAATGGCTAGTTTGTCAGAGTTCCCTTTCACACACCATAGGCAGCTATCCTCTCCAGTACTAATCCAGTAAGATGACTTGATATTTTTGCACTGTAAGAAATTCATTATCCAGTGTGGGATTTGTTCTTAATAAAAACGTCCCCGACCCCTTATGTCCCTCTGACAGCAGCTTCCTGCTATTCCCCAGCCACCAACATTGGCAATTGTGCCAGTAGCTGCCTAAACCCCCATGCTCTTCTAAAATCCCCTCATTAAACTTGCCACCTCTCTATTGCCCATCTCCAGAGCAGGGGTGTCAACCGCAGGGTGGCTTGGACAGTTAAAGGTACAATCACGAACGGTGGGGTAAAGGGAATGGGGTGATTCCAGAGTTGGAGAAATGTAGAGGTATGTTGGGGAAGATTAGAGACACATGGGTGGCAGGGGGAGGGTGCAAGACTTTGAAGGGATTTCATCTAAGATGAAGAAAATTTTTAATATGAGGCATCGGAGGACAGAGGTTACTGGTGAGCAGGACTTGGAACAGGTCTGAGGATGGAGAATGGGATGCAGCCAAGAGTACTATGGCATACTTGAGTGAGATAATTATAAAGGCTCGGGTGATATAACATTTAATAGGTGGGTTAAGACAAGGTGGGGGAGGGATAAATGTTCTTTGTTGGAATGTGGATGTTGCTGGAAAGGCCAGCATTTGTTGCCCAGCCCTATTTCCCTTGAACTGACCGTGTTGGGTTCAGTCGACTGACCATGTCTGGGAGATGCCGCTAATAGGTAGCATGCAGATCAAGATTATAATTCTGATTAAAAAGTTCAGTAATATATTTGGCACATATATTTTGCTACTAAACGATAAGCACATCAAGCATAATGTAGTAATGTAACTTCTAGCAGAATTCAAACACTTTGCAATAGGTAGAGTGATAAAGACCTGGATATGTAAAATTGATCAGGGGTAAAAATTCAGGATTGGAAAAGTGCTTACCTGTAGTGAATTGAGGTTTACTGGGTGGTTCTTGAACAGAGATAGGAAAAGTGGCAGAAGCAGGTGATGACTGCGCTCGGGAGAGTGGACGATGTCCGCTATAGGACACTGGAATCCCTGCCGCTTCCATGGATGCTTGATAATTGCGAAGTTGATGAATACGTTGCTGTTCAAGGAGAAGAGCTTGCTGTACCATAGAGAGAAATAATAAAGTAAAGCTCAATGTTTGAATAAATTAAACATAAAGATTTAATTCTTGGCTCTTTATTATCCTTCCTGCACTCCTTATGTACTTTTATTTTTTGATTATTCTCTCAGGTGAGTCACATAGTCACAATATACGTCAATGACTTGGATGAAGGTACCAACTGTAATATTTCCAAGTTTGCTGACGACACAAAACTAGGTGGGAATGTGATAGGTGAGGAGGATGTTAGAGACTTCAAGGTGAAGTTGAGTGAATGGGCAAATGCATGGCAGATGCAGTATGACATGGATAAACGTGAAGTTTAGATAAAGAAACAGAATGGCAGAGTATTATTTAAATTGTGATAGATTGAGAAATGTTGACAAAGGAACCTGGGTGTCCTAGTATACCAGTCACTGAAGGCAGGCATGGTACAGCAAGCAGTTAGGAAGGCAAATGTTGGACTTCAATGCAAGAGGACTTGAGTGCAGGAGCAAGGATGTCTTACTGCAGTTGTAAACGACCTTAGTGAGACCACACCTGGAGTAGTGTGGGCAGTTTTTTTCTCCTAATCTAAGAAAGGGTATACTTGACAAAGAGAGAATGCAGTGAAGGTGCACCAGATTGATTCCTGGGATGGCAGGATTGCCGTATGAGGAGACATTGGGTCGACTGGGTCTGTATTCACCAGAATTTAGGAGAATGAAAGAAGATCTAATTGAAATGCATACAATTCTGACAAGACTGGATGTAGGAATGCTGTTCCTTCTGGCTGGGCCCAGGGTGTGTTTGTGTGTGTGTGTGTGTGTGCGTGCGCGCTAGAACAAGGAGTCAGTCTCAGGATGCGGGCTAGGCCATTTGGGACTGAGGTGGGAAGAAACTTCTTCACTCAGAAGGTGAACTTGTGGAATTCTCTACCATAGAAGGCTGTGGGAGAAAAGTCACTAATATATTTAAGAAGGAAATAGATTTCATGGAATTTACAGTGCAGGAGACCATTCGGCCCATCGAGTCTACACTGGCCCCTGAAAGAGCACCCTACCCAAGCCCACACCTCCACCCTATCCCCGTAACCCAGCAACCCCACCTAACTTTTGGACACTGCGGGACAATTTAGCGTGGCCAATCCACCTTACCTGCACATCTTTGGACTGTGGGAGGAAACCAGGACACCTGGAAGAAACCCATGCAAACATGGGAAGAACATGCAGAATCAGCACAGACAGTGACCCAAACCGGGAATCGAACCCGGCTCCCTGGCGCTGTGAAGCAACAGTGTTAATCACTGTACACTAAAGGCATCAAGGGGTAAGGGGTGAGTGTGGAAATGTGGCATTGAGTCAAGAGGATCAGCCATGATCACATTGAATGGTGGAGCGAGCTTGACGGGCCGAATGACCTACTCCTGCTCCTATTTTCTACGTTCTTATGTTCCGCAGCTCCTTATAGCTCGGTGAACATTTTCATTAGTCCTGGTATCTAATTAAGCTTTTGGTAATACGCCCAGGATATTGTATAGAAAAACTGGTTTTATCTGTATTTTCATTGGACCGGTCTCCAGACCTTGTTTCCGACTTTGGCTAAAATGACAACTCATTTACCAATAAATAAGTGAACCAGTATGGCATACAGGCTGGGTTTTCAGCTTCTGTGCTTACCAGCCATGATTCCCACCCATATTACCCTGGTGAGCATAGCAGCAGAAAATCCTAACCCTTCTGTTTTGTGACAGAACTTAAAGTAACCATGAGGCTAAAACTGATAAAAATACTTGACTTTTGTCACAGGTGCCACCACATTACCAGAATTGTTGGGTCAATGCAAATTTGAACAGAAACCAAAAAAAAAGACATCAAATAAATATTATTCCTATTTCAATGAGTTAGGATTCACCAAAACACAATGGATTAACCATTACCCTCTTCCCAATGTAAATTATATGCTGTTGCTACATCTCATCTACACGCAGTCCTTTGGTGAAACATATGAAAGCCCACTGTTAGTTTTCATATATATAGTGACAGCACCCAACTCTACCTCATCACCAACTCTTTCAACTACTCCACTGTTACTAAATTATCAGACTGCTCATCTGCCATCCAGTACTGGATAAGCAGACGTTTCCTGCAATTAAATACTGTGAATACCGATGTCATTTACTTCAGGCTTCGTCACAAACTCCAACCTATAGCTACAGACTCTATTCCTCTTCCTGGCAACAGTCTGAGATTAATCAGTCTTGTAGTGAAGATTCTTTATCCTTGTATTATATTTAACTTCTCCTGTAGAGGGCAGGATTGAGACAATATCAAGACAATGCTATATCCTTGCATCTTATAGCAAGTTGAAAAATGGGAAACCAAAACAAATCCTTATATCTATTAGAAAAAAGTTGAATAAAAGCTGGACTAGCCAAGTAGTCAGAGTAAATTTGTATCTGAAACTGAACATTAAAGGAACAGAGCAACAGGCCATTTTGGCCCTCCAGCTGGCTCTGCCATTTAGTTAGATTAACTAACATCTTCTTTGCAGCAGTGTACTACAGATAACTTCAAGAGCTAATAAATTTGGAGAATTAAAATATCTTAAAATAATACATTTTCATTTTTGAGTTTACCTTCCCTCAATAAGATTCTCAACCAAAAGGATCTGCCTCTAATGTGATCCAGCACTACAGGCAAATTTTCAAAACAGTCCAATGAAAAAAAAAAATAGAAATTTTTAAAGCATGCCATTAATTCATTCTTTGCACAATGTCAATTCTTAAATGGCTCAAGTGTACAAACACAATTGCTTGCTCTTTTCCCCATCACATAATTCAAGGTAAATGTACATTTTTTTTTAAAGCTGTCTTCACTCTAAATGTTTCGAGCACTGTCTGTAGATCCATGCAGAGAACCTAGAGAAAACACCTGCTGAGCCTTTGAAGTGGACAGATTAATGGTCGTCTCCAGCATGCTTTGAACTGTGCGCAGAGCAATTTGTAATCTGCTCATTAGAGATAAAACAGAGCCTTCCACTCCAGAGTTGAAATTATGCTTTATTAGCTAGTTGCAATTCAAAAAGTGACTTACTTTAACCAACATGTAGAAAGATGTATGTAGCTTTCAAACTCAGCTATACTGAAGTTTCCACTCAACAGGTCTGTGTCTTTAGATCTTATAGGCTTGAGACTGGGACACCTTAACTGCTACAGAACACCAACATTTTAACTCCTTTTCGAAAACAAATATGCACTCATTCCCTCCAGTTTTACCCTCATTGAAAAACGTTCACTTTCATATAGCCTTCTGAACAAAAGCTATATTCCAAGACTTTCATGGTCTTTTCTACGCTGTAGATTATAATAGGAAGTGTAACTCTATGGGAAACACAGAGGCAGTTTTTCCACAGCCAGAGCAACAGGCTGGATGTGGTGCTCTTCGTAGTGTCTAAAAAGCTACAGCAGCTGAATTCTAAAACAGTGGAAATATGGAGTCAAAGTTATAATACACTGTATTGTGCTGTATAAAGCTAATTAAATCAAAGATAATAAAATTTTAGAAGATTCACTTCAACAACTTCAAATCTGTTTTCTCTATGCTAATTCAGAAAGTAGACTCCATCTTAAATCCTTTGAAGCTCTATCGTATTTTAATTAAAATGAAGTGACTAGCAGTAGCAAAATAATATGCTCTGTATTAAATAGTCTTGACCTGCAAGAACAACAGTCCCTTTTAATTTAAACATGCATTTCTTTCCTTTCCTTGGCATTCTGAAATTCTTTCCTTTTTCCCTTTCCTTTCCATGAAAACTCCTTTTTGATTCTATAATACCTCAGGAAAGGGGCTTGACAGATTAATCAAATCTCAAGACTTCTATCAGGAAACAGTTCTGTTTTCTCTCCAAATTAATGACATCGCCAAAAAAGCAGCCAAGAGAGTTCTTTCCTCCTAGACATTATAACTGGCACAGGATAATTCCCAATGGTTAAGACCATTACCTGACTTTAGTGAAAACTTAAGGGATAAAGTTAATTTTACGCCTTTCATCTATATCATGAGCACAGGTTTCCCCATCAGTAAGCCTAACCACTGGTGTCAATTCAATCAAACATAGAATTTGCTAAAATTGTTTCAAACATATCAGGAGCCCCCCATTGGTGCAGGTAACCACTTAGGTCTCAGTGCAATTAATTGGAGTCTTTTCTGCTAACCATGAAGCAGAGCCCTCTGTCAAGTTACTAGCTGTGTCCCAAATGTTTTCATGGCAGCTGTACTTTCACACGTCTGCACATTTTAAATGGGTTAACCCCTTGTGGAGTTTAAATACAGTACAACACCGTGTACTATTCTTATTGGCTACATACATAAGCTTTTTGGTGCTGACACGTCATCAGAAATAGAATGTTCCTATGACTCTGCTTACAGACAGACATCCCGCCAGCTGTCACTCATGGGAATGCAACAGAAAACATGGCGTCACAAGAGGCCTAATTTAAAAGGAATACAATTTATTTATACAAACACAATCTGAAATCCCTGCAGAAGCCAACTGCAAAAAACCCTGCTGGTGCCTTCTACGATTACTTAGCTGGTGTCAACAGAAATGCACAACATTAGTCTCAAGATACCATACTTAATTTTACATGAATAATTCTACTCATACAAGCCAGACTCTGGTCAATGCTAAAGACCATAATTTGAAAGTTACAGGTGATGCAGAACTCATCAAATAACCCAGCACAAAGGAAGATGGTTTTGGGTAGCCCCAGACCA
Organism: Scyliorhinus torazame; assembly: GCF_047496885.1. Taxonomy (NCBI): domain Eukaryota; kingdom Metazoa; phylum Chordata; class Chondrichthyes; order Carcharhiniformes; family Scyliorhinidae; genus Scyliorhinus; species Scyliorhinus torazame. The sequence continues at coordinate 184,003,991 of NC_092708.1, read as the reverse complement.
TTGTTGCATACTCAGGGGAGCATCATTGGCCCAATCATCTTCTGCTGATTCATTGTTGACTGTCCCTTCATCATATGGTTGGAAGTGGGGATGCTCACTGATGACTGTATAATGTTCAGTCCCATTTGTAACTCCTCAGATACTGACACAATCCATGCTTGCATGTAGCAAAACCTGGATAATACTCAGACTTGGGCTGGAGTGGCAAGCAGCATTCCCAACACACAAATGTCAAGCAAAGAGTGTCGTGTTAGGTACACTGGTATAACACTGGCTGCAACTGGATGCACCATAGATCAAAAAGATACTTCAGACCTTGAAGGTAGTTCAATCAGGTTTATTGAACTAATAGCACAGTTAGCACAGTTCTGTGAGTTCGACTCTCTGCTAACTTAAGTGTGGTTACTCTGTCTGACTGAACCAGACTAGCTCTTAGCCACGTGGTGGGGGTGTGAAATTGAAACAACACCCTTGACTGACTCTCTAGATGTTCATCAATGGAAAGAGGCGGAGTGTGAGTGCCTCGTGTCTTTTATAGTCAAATCCCACCCGAGTGCCTGCTTATTGGTCATGTCCTGTTTTCTGTGTCCATTAGCTTGCTTGTCTGTATATCATTATGTGTGTGTCCGCAAATCATGACATCTCCCTTTTTTCAATGTATTGCTGGAAAATGACCGCGCATTGATTTTTCCCCTCTTCTTATGGTCTGATTGGTCTGGTCACTCGCGGTTGGTACGGAAAGATCATCTCGGCGAAATCAAAGGTCAGTCTGGGGATTAGAAAATTAAACTGATGGGATATCATAATTGATAGTTCAGTTTTGGGTTAATTGTGGAACTGATGGGACATCTGGAAGATGGTTTAGTTGCACGAGTGTTGTTGATGAACTGATGGGACATCGGAAGATGGTTCAGTTCTACGAGTGTTTTTGATGAACTGATGGGACATCGGAAAGATGGTTCAGTTCCACGAGTGTTTTTAAAACTATAGTTGATTAAGCTAAAATTGTATCCTTGGACTGAAGTGGCGAGAAACGATAAATTTTAAAAGAAACTGGATGCTGCATGTTAGTTAAAGCAGAAGTCTCTCAAAGGGTTAACAGCAGCTTGAGTTAACAGGAAGCTTGTGGCGTAATTGGATACCTTTCCTTCGAGTCAGTGAACTCCAGCAAAGTTACGTTTTGAATTAATTAAAGGAAACCAGTGGGTTTCTCTACCTCTTTGATAAAAGTTATTATTTTCGAAAGCAATTGATTGAAATTGCCAGAATCTTAAGTTTTACTTACTTGAAATAAAGTTAATCTCATTTTATTTGTGAATTAATAGAAACTTAAAGAAACTCACTGACACCATTTTAAAAAGTGTAAATCTGGAAATGACAGTTGACTTTGCTCCGGTATACATCACCGCAGCTAACTGCTTCCTCATTGATAGCAGCCAACATTTTTGTGAATGTAAGAAAAACTTGTTAAAAGAAAAATTGTTAAGATAAAGAATTAATTAAGTTGTAAAAGTTATACAAGTTTGTGTTTAGCAAATCGTAAATTTAGTTCTGAGCTGAGATCAGAGCTAAGCTTGCAGGTTGCAGTAATTCAATTTGAATTTTCAAACGTTTTAAGTTTTAAAGGAACACTGTTAGAACCTTTTCAATAATTTTGCCAAGTAGCAAAAATTGCCATTGGTTATAAATAGGCAAATAAATAAAAAAATAATAATAATAAAAAAGAAAGAGAACCAAAGTATGAAAGCTAAAGAGTTAATTAGATTATGGAGACAATATTGTCAACATGAGAGGCATAAGATCATGTTATTCAGTTGGCAAGAAAATGCCCTTAAAATGGGGATTCCAATTAGTGAAGAGGGTAAAAAAAGAAAACGCTAGACATCTTGACAAAGGAGTGTGCATTAAAAAAAAACAATGGGCTACATAGTTCAATGGCTGGCCTTGCATTGACAGAGACAGAGGATGAAGATTAAGACAATTTGACCAGGTCGGCTAGGATTCCGACTGCACCTGTAGCATTGTCTGCACTAATTCCGGAACCACTAGAGTATCATAATTTATATCCAGTCACTGCTCCCCAGATTCAAATCACTCCAGCCCCTTCGGTTGATAGCGTGGGTCCTATTTTACCATCTTCACTATCTAAGAGAGAAGGGGAGCACTGTTCCACAAGCCCAATTAGCTCTAGGACCTGATCTCGGACAGCGAGAGAAGGGCCTGATCCTATCCAGAAACAATCAAGCATACCAACTAAATCCCTTCAGACCGATAAGGGGGAACAGAAAACTCCGAGAACATAGGGAGAGGAAAGGGATGGTTCTGAGGAGAAGGAGCTCCCTCTAGTGACAGGGAGGGACGTCAAAGTCTTGGAAGAGCCAGAGGAAATAGCTAGAGTGCCCCCTGGTGAGACTCTGAGACAGTTGCCGATTAGGAAAATACCAAACCCTGACGCTGTGACGGCGGCCGCCCAGCCCACGATAGACGTTTATTTCCCATGGAGACCCAGTGAGATGATGGCTATTATGGCTACAATCCCAGACAGAAAAAAATCTCCTGCTGCGTTTGTGGATCACCTGAGAACTACCATCTCAATTTATCAAGCTGATTCTAGGGACCTCTGGGCCCGAGTCCAGCAGGTTTTAACCCCAGCAGAGTACCGCAATCATCTTAATCACTTGAATTATGCTAGCCACGCTGCACTTCAGCAAGCCCATGCGTTGGACGATGATAGACGGACACAAATCCTGAATGCGTTGAATAACACATTTCAAAAGCACATAAATATTTCTGCTATCTAAGCTCTCAAACCTAAAGAGATTGAAGAGCCAGAGGAATTTCTGGAACGTTTTAATGAAATCTACCGTGGACAGTCAGGCGACTTGCCATATCAAAATGGTCAGAATTCCCCTCAATATTGTGCTATGTTAATGCGTTGCCTGCCACCTTCCGTGGCTACTGCCGTGAAATGTAACAACATGAATTGGACAGAGAACGACCCTTCCCGAATGGCCAGGGCAGTCAGATTTTATTGGAAGGAGGGTGTAGGCCAGGAAGGAGGCTCAGTTACAAAGCTTAAGACTGAGTATGTAATGAAAAAGGATGATCTGAGACCCCAACCAGCGGCAGAAACGGTGGCTTACCAGCTGGAACCCCAATATTGTGACTTTGGGTGGGTGGATCAGCAAGGGGGAGGATATCAAACCCACCCAAAGGGACCCTCAGCTCCTCTTTATGGCCCACCGTATGTACCAACAGCTTTACAACCGCCGCCCCCTCTGAGGGGCCATTGGTCTACTGGGAGAAAAGGACGGGGCAGATATAGAGGGAGCAATGCATGTTTTAATTGCGGCCGTGCAGATCACTGGCAACAGGAATGCCCCTTTAAAAGACGGGCAGCAGAAGGAGACTACCCGACCCAAAGGAGGAGGTACCCACCAAGGGGAGGACAGACGAGATACACTGACTTCTCCCAGGCAAACCTTTCACAACACAGGATTGACTAGATAATTTAGTCATAAGGACTCTCCAATCGGAAAGGGAACCTATTATCTCTCTGCAGATAGGAGATCAACATCACCCATTTGTAATCAACACTGGAGCAGCCATGTCTTCAGTGCAATCAGAACTTCGACTGCCACTATCTGACCACACGCAGTATTTGTCGGGGTTCCAAGGACAGGTGTGTGAGTATCCTATCTCTGAACCTGTGACAGTCACTTACGAGAATAAGTCTGCAGATCATCAGTTTGTAGTGACTACTGGATTGGACTGTAACTTGTTGGCCCGAGATTTACTGTGTATCTTCCAGCTACAGCTAGAGTGCGGAGACGAAGGGGTGACTGTTCAATCATGGAGGATGAGACAACAGTGCTATATTTCTATCACCCCCCAGTGGTGGACGTTAGACATTGAACATTCACTGCATCACGTTACCCTGGCCTATGACAGAACCGGACAAAACAGGGAGTTGGAGGACAAATACCGGCTGCTAATTGGGACCGAATGGCCAGTCAAGGTTATAGCCATAGTCACGGGAAAAGAAGGTATGGCCGATTTTGTTACAATACCACCACATTTATGGCTACAGTCAGCTTCGGTAAGCCCTCATATTACACGTCAGGTCCACGTCCGGTACCATGCCAAGGATCTGGGGCCTATGGTAAGGAGGGCAGTGGATCATTCAGGTCCAACAGAGAGCGCACTTCAAGTGACGCCAGACGGCACTTCCATAAAATATTTTGAGGGCCCTGAAACGATTAACACTCGACTTCAGCCAACCCACAGCTCTGGAAGAATAGGGGATTCCTTGCGTCGGCAGGCACGGAAGTATCCCACCGGGGTTTAGTTAAAGACCTACTGCAGGCCCTCCTTATGCCCGCGCAGATTTCCGTCATCAATGCGCTGCCCATACAAACGGTAAGACTCCAGTTGACGTGGGTAATGTACAAGCAGATTGTGCAACGCGGACAGCCGTGCAAATTTAGCAAGTGATGGTGCCTAAAATGTTAAGCCAGACTAAACGATCTGCTATAACTAGGTCTGCTTCTGACAAGCCAATGCCAACCATCCAAGACGTCATAAGGTTCCAGGAGGACGCTCCTGAGAGTGATAAACAAATGTGGAAACGGTTAGGTTGTACATATGATTCTGTTTCCTCTTTATGGACCACGCCAGCACATCAGACTTGGATGTCTGATGTACTGGCTTTATGGGTCACTGAATGTGTACACTTTGCAACTCATTGTGGGGCTCGGGGGACGAGTGATTTGTTGCTGGACACTTGGTGGCACCCTAAAATGCAGGGGTTGGCTCAGAGTATTAGCACTCGGTGTTTGATTTATCAGCAATATAACACCGGCAAAGGTATCCCTTGTGGTATGGGGCAAACCCCGTTGCCCACTGGTCCCTTTGAGACGCTCCAGGTGTTTACATTGAGTTGGAAAGGTGTCAATGTTGTCAATATTATAAATATGTTTTGGTTATTGTGGATGTGTTCAGTAGATGTGTCGAGGTGTATCCGACTATCGATAATAAAGCTGCTACTGTGGTTAAAGTTCAGGGGCGAAATTCCCCGGAAACGGCGCGATGTCCGCCGAAACGGCGCAAATCAGACGGGCATCGCGCCGCCGCAAAGGTGCGGAATCCTCCGCATCTTTGAGGGCCGAGCCCCAACCTTGAGGGGCTAGGTCGGTGCTGGACGAATTTCCGCCCCGCCAGCTGGCGGGAGGGGCCTTTGGTGCCCCGCCAGCTGGCGCGGAAATGACATCTCCGGGCGGCGCATGCGCGGAAGCGTCAGCGGCCGCTGACGGGATTCCCGCGCATGCGCATTGGAGGGAGCGGAAAGGAAAGAGTGCCCCCACTGCACAGGCCCGCCCACGGATCGGTGGGCCCCGATCCCGGGCCAGGCCACCGTGGGGGGACCCCCCGGGGCCAGATCGCCCGGCGTCCCCCCCAGGACCCGCCCGCGCCGCCTTGTCCTGCTGGTAAGGTAGGTGGTTTAATTTACGCCGGCGGGACAGTCATTTTAGCGGCGGGACTTCGGCCCATCCGGGCCGGAGAATCGAGCGGGGGGGCCCGCCAACCGGCGCGCCGCGATTCCCGCCCCCGCCGAATATCCGGTGCCGGAGACTTCGGAAACCGGCGGGGACGGGATTCACGCCAGCCCCCGGCGATTCTCCGACCCGGCGGGGGGGTCGGAGAATCTCGCCCCTAATGCGGGAAATCATTCCCCAGGTATGGTATACCAGCTCAGTTGAGTTCTGATAACGGGCCTCATTTTCTTGGACAGATTAACCTGCCTCCCTTCTCCAGTGCTATTTTACAGGTGTGGAGCATGATGGGGTGGCTACGCACCGCCTGTGTGATCTTCGGCCTCACCTCGCTTGGAGTGTCATCGGCGACGGACATGGAAAAGGGAAAGATTATCTACATTTGTAACCCCAGCCAAACTACAAGGACATTTTGTTTATGCAGAGGTGATGTTCTTCGATGCCCCCATATACGAGGGCATGGTATCGACTCAGGGAAATTCATCAGGTTAATTGACAATGCAGGACTCATGAAGCAATTGCACTGGTCCCGGCGATGGGAAGGAAACATTACATGGACATTGCCTTGTTTTTGGAGTACATATAAATTTGATTTTGGATGTGTTAAGCTTGGTGCCATAAAGGTACAATCAGACCGTCAGGAGAGGGTAGGAAGAGGTTGTGGAAGAGAGTGGGGGAATAGAGAGAGGACGGGGCGTGTAAGGAGGGGAGTACAACTAGAACGTAAGGTTATCAGGAGATACACTTACTTAATTTAGAGGCCAAACTGAGGAAAACCCGGGTAGTATGAATCTCTTCTACCAGATTTACCACCGCTTGTATGGCCAGGGACGGGTTGTCTGCTACCCGAACCCCGCAGCGGTGTTTAGGTTATTTTCTGTTTCACCGCTTTGGGGCACTCTCCAAACGGTGGTTCATTGTCAGCGTTCCGAGCCACCGCCCGAGCAAGTCACTCTTCCTTACGATCCGGGTTCAGCACCACCGGCTATTTGCCTTCCCCTTCCTCGGGATAATTACCGTTCACAGTAAGATACGCTGCAACGGTGGAGGGCGTACATACCTAGCCATTTCACTCCCAATAGGGACTCCTGGTCGTACGAGAATTGATTCAGCAGTGAAGGATACATTGAACGCCGGCCTGCAGCTCCTTTGTGGCTGGGCGAATGTCTCTTGTATCACTATTGGGACTAGGACTTTCCGCATTGCTAGGCGGCCCAAATGGGTAAACTGGGCTACTGGGGGATCCCTACGCAACCGATATAATGATTGTGATGCTAGCCTGTACACGGAGCAAGGATACTTCTTTTTATTTAATGGCACAGCGATCAATGTTTTGTCACCCCCATTTCCCCACCAAATTGCTATTCGGACTCTAGTCCCTACCACAGTCCCCTGCCCCTCGGCGTGGATGCTGCATAATCAGTTAGCACGCCGGGCAGTCTCAGCTGAATTCTGCGAGAACTGGAAACAAACTCAGGTTCTCGCACCCAACCGGGGCCACTCAGCCGGGCGGGGAATTCTGAGCGTCTTGTAGCTGCGGTTGTTTGCAATGCAGAACCGATTATGCTCTTGACTATCTTCTGGTCAGTGAAGATGGGGTATGCGCCATAGTACAGGGCAAGTGTATCATGGGAGTTCAAGACTTAACCGCTAACATCGCTAAATTTATGGATCGTATACGGGATCACCTGGACGGAATGCAGGATCCTGGTTCTTGGGGTAACTGGGGATTTGGAGGTTAGAAGGATTGGTTGATAAATATGGCCATGTATTTAGCAGTGACTATTGGCTGCATCTTTGTGGGCCCAGCCATCCTTAAATGCGTGATGGGTAGAATGCGGGGTGCACTGGAACAGATAGATGCCCCAAGAATCTTGGCTGTTAGGATCCACGAGAGTGCAGCGGATGAAGGGGGCTACTACAGGAATTGGAAATGCAGCGGCAAATCTTTTTAGATGAGGGACCGTAGCTATGGATTGAATAGTTCGGTTATCATGAAATGATAAAAGGAGGGAATGACAAATGTGATATAAAATAGTTACTTTTGAGGTATTAGCTATTGTAATGTAAATATAGGCCGGTCTGATTCTGTTAGTTCACAGACAAAGGATTTCAGAACGCATGGCAAAGCAAGGGGGAGGGGTGTCCAGATAAGCAGGAGAAAAGGATGCTGGGTAATAGGAGGCCAGAGGAAGGGATGAGAAGTGAGCCAATCAGGATGTATGGTCAGGTCAGGAGGGGTATAGGATGACCTATGGGAATCGTGTATGTTACACTTGATGCCATTTGAATGTATTTGCAGAAATCCCTTTGTCTCCTTCTTCATTCGTTTTCCAGGGGTATAGGAGACTTGTTCTGTGTCCTGTGTCTGTGAGAAACGAATCGGATTTGCAAGTCAAATAAAATAACTAATGCTATACCTGCAAATCCATCTCGACTTTTGTTGAGGCCAGACTGACGGGTAAAGAAATTTATATTTGTCAGCATGACATGTTTGAACGTATTTACAAGAATAGGCCAATATTAACATATATACATGCAGTGGATGTGAACATATGTACATGTGAAAACAGCTGTCTAATGCGAGAACACAGAACATAGCAAACAGAACAAATGTTCATAAGTCCAGTCTCTGTGGCTCGAGTCTGATCCTGGTCAACCGCCGGAGAGGTGGTGGTGGGGACGACAGTGCCTTGATGGGCGGGAGAAGCCTGACTGGTGGCCTTGTGGGTCGAGGTATCAGGAGGTGGCAAAACAACAGAAGGAAACGGAGAAGAATGTGGCTGCGGTCATGCAACTTTGCGCAGTGCCCTTCTGTTTTGTCACACAACAGAACCATCAGCCAGACGCACAACATACGAGCGGGGGCCAGCCTGTCGAACAACGACAGCTGGAGCTGACCAGCCTCCATCAGGGATCTTGACCCAAACAGTGTCGGACGGGGGTAACACGGGTAAATCGGTGGCATGAGCATCATAGCCCCGTTTTTGCCGGTCTCGGAGTTGCTGCACCTTCTGCAGCACTGGGAGGTGATCCAGGTTGGGCACGTGTATGGCTGGAAGTGTCGTTCGCAGGTCCCTGTTCATCAGGAGTTGAGCCGGCGACATGCCAGTGGACAGTGGGGTCGTCCTGTACGCAAGCAGCGCAAGGTGAATATCAGACGCAGAATCCGCGGCCTTGCAGATGAGCTGATTCACTATGTGCACCCCTTTCTCAACTTTTCCGTTTGACTGCGGATAGTGTGGGCTGGAAGTGACGTGTTTGAACTGATATGACTTGGCAAACATAGACCATTCATGGCTGCTGTAGCACGGGCCATTGTCACTCATGACAGTAAGTGGGATACCATGCCTGGAGAACGTCTCCTTACAGGCCTTGATGAGGGTCCGAGATGTCAGGGTAATTGGAAAAATAATCAATGATTAACACGTAATCACGACCATTTGCATGAAAGAAGTCGATGCCAACCTTGGACCACAGTGAGGTTTCGATTTCATGCTGCTGAAGTGTCTCCTTACTCTGTGCTGGCTGGAAGCATTGACAGGTCGCACAGTTAAGGACCATGTTCGCGATGTCCTGGCTGATCCTGGGTCAGTAGACAGTCTGCCTGGCTCTGCGTCTGAACTTTTCCATGCCCAGGTGGCCCTCATGGATTTGACGGAGCACCAAGCTCTGGAGACTGTGTGGAATTACAATCCGGTCCAGTTTGAGGAGGATGCCATCAACCACCGCCAGGTTGTCCTTTACATTGAAAAATTGAGGGCACTGCCCTTTTTGCCAGCCATTGGCGAGGTGTTGCAGAACACACTGCAAGAGGGAGTCTTTGGCTGTCTCCTCGTGGATACGAATCACCTTCTCATCAGGTGCGGGAGGGTGCGAGCACACAGCTGCACTTGTGACTCAACCTGTGACTCAATTTGCCGGATGACGTTCAGTGGTTCACTAGGCAGGGTGATGGAGCGGGACAGTGTTTCAGCAATGATGAGCTCCTTGCCAGGCGTGTAGACCAGGTCAAAGTCGTACCTTCTGAGTTTGAGGAGTCTTTTATCGTCAGATCCCACCCCGAGTGTCCTGCCTGCTTATGTGTGTCCCCGCACATCAAGACATAGAGTATCTCCAAAATGAAAGAGAATCAAACCATTAGCATTGATCAGGAACTTAAGTGAATCAGTCACATAAATTCTGTGGCTACAAGAGCAGATCAAAGGCTGGGAAGTCTGTGAGTTATTGCCAATAACTTGCCTCAGGACTCTCCAAAGCCTGTCCACCGTCTACATGGCAAAAATGGAGTGATGGAATACGCCCCACCTGTCTGGATGAATTCAGCTCCAACAACACTCAGAAACTTGATACAATCTACTTGATAATCGCCCCATCCACTACCTTAGTCATTCATTCCCTCCATAATCAGTGCACATCAACAGCAGTGCGTAACATCTATAAGATACACAGCAGCAACTCACCAAGATTCCTTCAATAATACATTCCAAATGCATAACATCTACGACCTAGAAGAAAAAAGGCAAGAGGCATATGGCAACACTGCCATTCTGATTCAAAATTATATTCCTGTTCCTTCACTGTCAGAGTCAAAATCCTGGAGCACCGTTCCTAAAAGTAACGTGGGTCGACATGACAGAGACCAAAGCGGAGATGGTGATATAGTGGTAATATCACTGGACAAGTAATCTGGAGACCCAAACTGATGCTCTGGGGACCTGGATTCAAATCCCACCACGGCCATTAACTTTTTTTTTAATTAAATGTTTTATTGAAAATTTTTGGTCAACCAACACAGTACATTGTGCATCCTTTACACAATATTATAGCAACACAAATAACAATGACCTATTTTATAAACAGAAAATGAATAAATAATAAATAACAAAAATGAAAACTAACCCTAATTGGCAACTGCCTTATCACAAGTAACACTCTCCAAAAATATAATTTAACAGTCCAATATATAATTATCTGTAGCAACGACCTATACATATTATACAGTATATATTAACAACCCTGAGAGTCCTTCTGGTTCCTCCCCCCCCCCCCCCCCCCCCCCCCACCCCACCCCCCACCCCCCAACCGATCCTGGGCTGCTGTTGCTGCCTTCTTTTTTCCATTCCATCTATCTTTCTGCGAGGTATTCGACGAACGGTTGCCACCGCCTGGTGAACCCTTGAGCCGACCCCCTTAGGACGAACTTAATCCGCTCTAGCTTTATAAACCCTGCCATGTCATTTATCCAGGTCTCCACCCCCGGGGGCTTGGCTTCTTTCCACATTAGCAATATCCTACGCCGGGCTACTAGGGACGCAAAGGAAAAAACATCGGCCTCTCTCGCCTCCTGCACTCCCGGCTCTTGTGCAACCCCAAATATAGCCAACCCCCAGCTTGGTTCGACCCGGACCCCTACTACTTTTGAAAGCACCTTTGTCACCCCCATCCAAAACCCCTGTAGTGCCGGGCATGACCAAAACATATGGGTATGATTCGCTGGGCTTCTCGAGCACCTCGCACACCTATCCTCCACCCCAAAAAATTTACTGAGCCGTGCTCCAGTCATATGCGCCCTGTGTAATACCTTAAACTGAATCAGGCTTAGCCTGGCACACGAGGACGACGAGTTTACCCTGCTTAGGGCATCTGCCCACAGCCCCTCCTCGATCTCCTCCCCCAGCTCTTCTTCCCATTTCCCTTTTAGTTCATCTACCATAGTCTCCCCTTCGTCCCTCATTTCCCTATATATATCTGACACCTTACTATCCCCCACCCATGTCTTTGAGATCACTCTGTCCTGCACCTCTTGTGTCGGGAGCTGCGGGAATTCCCTCACCTGTTGCCTCGCAAAAGCCCTCAGTTGCATATACCTGAATGCATTCCCTTGGGGCAACCCATATTTCTCGGTCAGCGCTCCCAGACTCGCGAACTTCCCATCCACAAACAGATCTTTCAGTTGCGTTATTCCTGCTCTTTGCCACATTCCATATCCCCCATCCATTCCCCCCGGGGCAAACCTATGGTTGTTTCTTATCGGGGACCCCCCCAAGGCTCCAGTCTTTCCCCTATGCCGTCTCCACTGTCCCCAAATCTTCAGTGTAGCCACCACCACCGGGCTTGTGGTGTAGTTCCTCGGTGAGAACGGCAATGGGGCTGTCACCATAGCCTGTAGGCTAGTCCCCCTACAGGACGCCCTCTCTAATCTCTTCCAAGCCGCTCCCTCCTCCTCTCCCATTCACTTACTCACCATTGAAATATTAGCGGCCCAATAATACTCACTTAGGTTTGGTAGTGCCAGCCCCCCCCCCCTATCCCTGCTACGCTGTAAGAATCCCTTCCTCACTCTCGGGGTCTTCCCGGCCCACACAAAACCCATGATGCTCTTTTCGATCCTTTTAAAAAAAGCCTTCGTGATCACCACCGGGAGGCACTGAAACACAAAGAGGAATCTCGGGAGGACCACCATCTTAACCGCCTGCACCCTCCCTGCCAGTGACAGGGATACCATATCCCATCTCTTGAAATCCTCCTCCATTTGTTCCACCAACCGCGTTAAATTTAACCTATGTTCAATTTATACCCTGAAAAATCCCCAAACTCCCCAAGTATCCGCATTATTTCTGGCATCCCCTCCGCCGGGTCTGCCACATATAGTAACAAATCGTCCGCATACAAAGATACCCGGTGTTCTTCTCCTCCTCTAAGTACTCCCCTCCACTTCTTGGAACCCCTCAACGCTATCGCCAGGGGCTCAATCGCCAGTGCAAACAATAATGGGACAGAGGGCATCCCTGCCTTGTCCTTCTATAGAGCCGAAAATATGCAGATCCCCGTCCATTCGTGACCACGCTCGCCATCGGGGTCCTATACAACAGCTGCACCCATCTAACATACCCCTCTCCAAAACCAAATCTCCTCAACACCTCCCACAAATAATCCCAACTCCACTCTGTCAAATGCTTTCTCGGCATCGATCGCCACTACTATCTCCGTTTCCCCCTCTGGTGGGGGCATCATCATTACCCCTAACAGCCTCCGTATATTCGTGTTCAGCTGTCTCCCCTTCACAAACCCAGTTTGGTCCTCGTGGACCACCCCCGGGACACATTCCTCTATTCTCATTGCCATTACCTTGGCCAGGATCTTGGCATCTACATTTAGGAGGGAAATAGGTCTATAAGACCCGCATTGTAGCGGGTCCTTTTCCTTCTTTAAGAGAAGCGATATCGTTGCTTCAGACATAGTCGGGGGCAGTTGTCCCCTTTCCTTTGCCTCATTAAAGGTCCTCGTCAATACCGGGGCGAGCAAGTCCACATATTTTCTATAGAATTCGACTGGGAATCCATCCGGTCCCGGGGCCTTTCCCGCCTGCATGCTCCTAATTCCTTTCACCACTTCTTCGACCTTGATCTGTGCTCCCAGTCCCACCCTTTCCTGCTCTTCCACCTTGGGAAATTCCAGCTGATCCAAAAAGCCCATCATTCTCTCCCTCCCATCCGGGGGTTGAGCTTCATATAATTTTTTATAAAGTGTCTTGAACACTCCATTCACTCTCTCCGCTCCCCGCTCCATCTCTCCTTCCTCATCCCTCACTCCCCCTATTTCCCTCGCTGCTCCCCTTTTCCTCAATTGGTGTGCCAGCAACCTGCTTGCCTTCTCCCCATATTCGTACTGTACACCCTGTGCCTTCCTCCATTGTGCCTCTGCAGTGCCCGTAGTCAGCAAGTCAAATTCTACATGTAGCCTTTGCCTTGCCCTGTACAGTCCCTCCTCCGGTGCTTCCGCATATTGTCTGTCCACCCTCAAAAGTTCTTGCAGCAACCACTCCCGTTCCTTACTCTCCTGCTTCCCTTTATGTGCCCTTATTGATATCAGCTCCCCTCTAACCACCGCCTTCAGCGCCTCCCAGACCACTCCCACCTGGACCTCCCCATTATCATTGAGTTCCAAGTACTTTTCAATGCACCCCCTCACCCTTAGACACACACCCTCATCTGCCATTAGTCCCATGTCCATTCTCCAGGGTGGGCGCCCTCCTGTTTCCTCCCCTATCTCCAAGTCTACCCAGTGTGGAGCGTGATCCGAAATGGCTATAGCCGTATACTCCGTTCCCCTCACCTTCGGGATCAACGCCCTTCCCAGCACAAAAAAGTCTATTCGCGAGTAGACTTTATGGACATAGGAGAAAAACGAGAACTCCTTACTCCTAGGTCTGCTAAATCTCCACGGGTCTACACCTCCCATCTGCTCCATAAAATCTTTAAGTACCTTGGCTGCTGCCGGCCTCCTTCCAGTCCTGGACTTCGACCTATCCAGCCCTGGTTCCAACACCGTATTAAAATCTCCCCCCATTATCAGCTTTCCCATCTCTAGGTCCGGAATGCGTCCTAGCATCCGCCTCATAAAATTGGCATCATCCCAGTTCGGGGCATATACGTTTACCAAAACCACCGTCTCCCCCTGTAGTTTGCCACTCACCATCACGTATCTGCCCCCGTTATCCGCCACTATAGTCTTTGCCTCGAACATTACCCGCTTCCCCACTAATATAGCCACCCCCCTGTTTTTCGCATCTAGCCCCGAATGGAACACCTGCCCCACCCATCCTTTGCGTAGCCTAACCTGGTCTATCAGTTTCAGGTGCGTTTCCTGTAACATAACCACATCTGCCTTAAGTTTCTTAAGGTGTGCGAGTACCCGTGCCCTCTTTATCGGCCCGTTCAGCCCTCTCACGTTCCACGTGATCAGCCGGGTTGGGGGGCTTCCTACCCCCCCCTTGTCGATTAGCCATCCCCTTTTTCCAGCTCCTCACCTGGTTCCCACGCAGCTGTATCTCCCCAGGCGGTGCCCCCCCGCCCATCCCCTCCCATACCAGCTCCCCCCTCTCCCCAGCAGCAGCAACCCAGTAATTCCCCCCTCCCACCCCCCCCCGCCCCCGTTAGATCCCCCGCTAGTGTAATTACTCCCCCCATGTTGCTCCCAGAAGTCAGCAAACTCTGGCCGACCTCGGCTTCCCCCCGTGACCTCGGCTCGCACCGTGCGACGCCCCCTCCTTCCTGCTTCTCTATTCCCGCCATGATTATCATAGCGCGGGAACCAAGCCCGCGCTTCTCCCTTGGCCCCGCCCCCAATGGCCAACGCCCCATCTCCTCCACCTCCCCTCCTCCCCCCATCACCACCTGTGGAAGAGAGAAAAGTTACCACATCGCAAGATTAGTACATAAAACTCCTCTTTCCCCCCTTTTTAACCCCCCTCTTCGCCCCCCACATTCGCCCCACCACTTTGTTCAAACGTTCTTTTTAATAACCCGCTCATTCCAGTTTTTCTTCCACAATAAAAGTCCACGCTTCATCACCCGTCTCAAAGTAGTGGTGCCTTCCTCGATATGTGACCCACAGTCTTGCCGGTTGCAGCATTCCAAATTTTATCTTCTTTTTATGAAGCACCGCCTTGGCCCGATTAAAGCTCGCCCTCCTTCTCGCCACCTCCGCACTCCAGTCTTGATAAACGCGGATCACCGCGTTCCCCCATTTACTGCTCCGAGTTTTCTTTGCCCATCTAAGGACCATTTCTTTATCCTTAAAACGGAGGAATCTCACCACTATGGCTCTGGGAATTTCTCCTGCTCTCGGTCCTTGCGCCATCACTCGGTATGCTCCCTCCACCTCCAACGGACCCGCCGGGGCCTCCGCTCCCATTAACGAGTGCAGCATCGTGCTCACATATGCCCCGACGTCTGCTCCCTCCACACCTTCAGGAAGAACAAGAATCCTCAGGTTGTTCCTCCTTGCATTGTTCTCCAGTGCCTCCAACCTTTCCACACATCGTTTCTGATGTGCCTCATGCATCTCCGTCTTCACCACCAGGCCCTGTATGTCGTCCTCATTCTCGGCTGCCTTTGCCTTCACGACCCGAAGCTCCCGCTCCTGGGTCTTTTGTTCCTCCTTTAGCCCTTCGATCGCCTGTAGTATCGGGGCCAACAGCTCTTTCTTCATTTCCTTTTTGAGCTCTTCCACACAGCATTTCAAGAACTCTTGTTGTTCAGGGCCCCATGTTAAACTGCCACCTTCCGACGCCATCTTGGTTTTTGCTTGCCTTCCTTGCCGCTGTTCTAAAGGATCCACTGCAATCCGGCCACTTTCTCCTCCTTTTTTGATCCGTATCCAGGGGGGGAATTCCCTTCTGGTTTACCGCACAGTGTTTTTAGCTGTCAAAATTGCCGTTGGGGCTCCTATCAAGAGCCCAAAAGTCCGTTTCACCGGGAGCTGCCGAAATGTGCGACTCAGCTGGTCATCGCCGCACCCGGAAGTCCACGGCCATTAACTTAACCATGAAACCATTGTTGAGTGTTGCAAAATCTCATCTCCGTCCTTACCTGATCTGTCCTACATGTGACTCCAGACCTACAGCAATGTGACTACAAACATGGCAATTAGGGATCGGCAATAAATGCTGGCCCAGCCAGCGAACCCTACATCCCTTGACTTAATAAAAACAGTGGCTCTCAATGGCAATCAGGCATGAGGAATAAATGCCTGTCTTGCCAGCAAGATTCAAATCCCATAAACGAATATAAAAAAAGCGATGCTTAAACCAAATGCTGTACAATCTATGCAGCATATGCTGTAGCATATATTTTCCTGTGGGGCTTGATATATTGAACAGCACATAAACAGTCACTCAGCTGTGATCACTTGACTATTCAAAATATTGGGAAATGAATCTGAATGAAGCAAAAACTACTCGGCACATCCTTCTACAGGTACTGATAATTTCACTGGAGTAACAAAAGCACAAAGTTTATTAAAAGGAATCTATGTATATATTTAGATTCAAGTTTTAAGTTCACATACATTTTAGTGATAACAATTAGGCTTGCAAGTTTCTCCCACCTTCCAATACTTTTATTTCTCCATTGCATCAAAGAGGAGGTTTCCAGGTCAAGATCACATGCCATTTATTACAATATAAAGTGATAGGTTTCCATTGCATATACAATATTTAAATGGAATACCATGGGAATGTAGCTGTGATTTATTGGTGTTGTTCACCTTAGAGTGAAAGGATTGAGGGGAGATTTGGTAGAGGTGTACAAACTTATGACAGGTTTAGATAAGGTAATCAAAGAAAAGTTGGTCGCATTAGCTGAAGGAATGTGCAAGAGATGCAAGGGCGATGCGAGGCTAGCATTTATTGTAGAGTGGTAATGATCGAGAACTCACTGCCTACAAAAGTGATGGAAGTGAATATGCAAAATGATTTTAAAAGGTAAAAAGCAATTGAAGGAAACAAACTTGCAAGGCCATGTGGATAGAACAGGGGAATGTGACAGATTGGGTTGCTCTATAGAGATCCAGTATGTACCTGATGAGCTGAATGGCCTCCTTCTGTGCTGTGATGATTTTATGACATGGGCAAGCGTGCACCTATTTCAGCCAGCGTCACAAAATAAACATTTACGGTCAAACATAGCCCAGGTATTAAAACTAGAGCCTTCTGACTGAATGGTTAGTTTGACACAAGGAGACATCTTGATTCCTTCAGTTACTTGGTGATCAGGAAAGTGGAAACTTTTTTTTATTAAGGAATGGAGAAAGGAAGTAAATATATTTGTGGAAGGTCAGGAAGACCAGCACAGGACTAAATCGCTGGCTTTAAAAGCAGACCAAGGCAGGCCAGCAGCACGGTTCAATTCCCGTAACAGCCTCCCCGAACAGGCGCCGGAATGTGGCGACTAGGGGCTTTTCGCAGTCACTTCATTGAAGCCTACTTGTGACAATAAGCGATTTTCATTTCATTTTCATTTCAAGAGTGGACTTGCCAAAATTGGGAACTTTACTGGTGAAATCCTGACTTAGAAAATGAGAAAATCCAGGGTTGGAGCATCTTTTAAAATATGATAGACGATTTTCACCTTTCCCTCTTTATCTCCTTCCTCCATCTACTTTTGTTCTGTTACTGACAGTGACCACAAGTCACTACTGACTGCAGCGGTTCAAGAAGGCAACTCACCACCACCTTCTAAAGGGCAACTGGGGAGGGGCAATAAATGCTGGTCTAACACCTAGATCCCATAAATGAATTTTCAACAAAATATGGCTACTTTTTACATTTGAAACTGCATCTTCAGTTGGAGAACAGAAGTAACATACCCAATTTAGACTTTCCACTTTTGGAACTAGATTATAAACAGGGAATAATGGCGGTCAGCAGATTCAAGTTATAATAATTAACTGAAAACACTAGAATACATAATATATTTACAATTAAAGTTTATATTGAGTGATTTAAATCTAGCGCCTATGAAAGCTTGCACACATCAGAATGCTGACAGAAAATGTTTAAAGTGTTACATTTATTTATCCGGATGCAAGTTTTTTTTAATGAAAATATTTTTATTCAAGGTATTTTCACATATTGAAAAAGAATCAGAAGAGCAGAACAAAACAATTCAATAAACAACCACACCCCATCTGCTCCCCTGACGCCAACTCCACCTCGCATAACGCCTTTTCCATTTTGACCGCCTTTCCACTCCACCCCCTTGCTGACCCTTCAAACCTCCCGAAGGAAATCAATAAATGGCTTCCACCTCTGGGTGAACCCCTCTACCGACCCCCTCAAAGCGAACTTGTCCTTCTCCAGCCTCAGGAATTCTGCCCAGTCACTCAGCCACACTCCCGCTTTAGGTGGCTCCGAGTCCTGCCATCCTGGCAAAATTCTACACCTGGCTATCAGGGAGGCAAAGACCAAAACATCGGCCTCTCTCACCCCTGGACTCCCGGATCTTCCAACACCCCAAATATTGCCAGCTCTGGACTCGGAAACACCTCCACCACTGGCATCTCGGACATCATGTCCGTTAACCCCTGTCAGAACCCTCTCAATCTCGGACAGGCCCAGAACATGTGGAAGTGATTTGAGGGCCCCTCCCCACATACCACCCACACCTATCCTCTACCCCCTCAAAGAACCTACTCATCCTCGCCACTGTCATACGAGCCCTATGTACCACTTTAAACTGGATGAGGTTTGACCTCGCACATGACAAGGACGCATTCACCCTTCGGAAGTCCTCCGCCCACGTGCCCTCCCAGCTCCTCCTCCCATTTACGCTTAATATCCCCACAAGGATTTTCTCCCTCTCCATCAACTCCTTATCGGCATCTGACACCTTCTCCTCCAATATTTTGTCCTTCGACAGCACCTTGTCCGACAACCCCAGGGGCGGCAGCACAGGAAAGGACAACACCTCTCTTCTTACAAAGTCCCGAACCTGCAGGAACCCAAGGCCATTCCCCCCGGGCAACTCACACACTTTCTCCAGCCCCACGGATTTGCCCCCTATAAACAAGTCGCCAAAGCGCTCAATCCCTGTCTGCAGCCTTCCTAAACCACACATCCAGCCCCGCCAGTGCAAACCTATGGTTATTGCATATCTACGCCCACACTGAGGCACTCTCGAGCCACAGATGTTGTCTCCACTGCCCCCATGCCCTTAGGGCCAACACTATCACGAGGTACACGGAGTACCTGGCTGGTGAGAAGGGTAAAGGGCAAAAACAACAAAGCCCTCAAACCACGTATTCCTGCAGGATGCTGTCTCCACCCGCTTCCACACCAACTCCTCCCTCCACTGCCCATTTCCTTACCATAGCAATATTCGCCACCCAATAATAGTTCATCATATTTGGCAACGCCAGCCCATCCGCCCCCGCTCCAAGAAAGCCTTGTTCATTTGCGGGGTCTTCCCCGCCCACACAAACTCATTGACTTTCCTAAAAAACGACTTGGGAACAAAGATTGGGAGGTTCTCAAATACAAACTGAAACCTCAGCAGCATCATCATTTTCACTCTCTGCGCCGGCCCTGCCAGCGACAGCACATTCCAACCTCTTAAAATCCACCTTCATCTGCTCCACCAGCCGAGCCAAGTTCAGTTTATGCAACTGCGCCCAGCTCCACACTACCTGGATACCCAAATTCCTGAAACATGACCCCACCACCCCAAATGGCACCGCCCCAGCACCTCCAACAAATATGGTCACTCCAACCAATCAAAAGTCTTCTCCATGCCCATTGCCACTACTACCTCCACCTCCTGTCCCCCCCACCCCCCGAACGCATCATAATTACATTGAATAGCCTCCTCACATGCGCCGACAACTGCCTCCCCTATCACCCCCGGGACACAGTCCTCAACTTGCGATGCCAACACCTTCGCCAATAACTTGGCATCTATGTTCAATAGTGATATCGGGCAGTACGACCCACACTGCTCTGGATCCTTATCCTTCTATAAAATCAGGGAGAAGGAAGTCTGCGGCAATGTGGGGGGGGGGGGGGGGGGGCTCTCCCTTGCTTCATTATATGCCCTTACTAGTAGTGGCTCCAGGTCCACCCCAAACTTTTTATAAAACTCTGCCGGGAACCCGTCGGGCCCTGGAGCCTTCCCTGTCTGCATTCGTCCCACACAATGCATCGCTCCACACTATACATCACCTCCCTCAGCCCAATTGGGGCCCCCAGACCCTGAATCAGCGCCATCTCCACTTTGAGAAACTCTAACCCAGAAACCGCCGCAGCCCCTCCTCCCCTGTTGGGGGCTCCGACTCGTAGTGCCTCTCATAAAACACCTTGAACACCCCATTTCCCCCTCCTGGTCCATCACTACCTTGCCCTTAACATCCCCAACTCTACTAATCTCCCTCACCACCTCCTGCTTTCTTAATTGGTGCGCCAACATCCTGCTCGCCCAATGAGAGTCCGAGACCATAATCTTCCCCAACATCCGCCTCATAAAATCCACGTCATCCCAATTTGGGGCATAAACATTCACCAGAACCACTGGCATCCCCTCCAACTTCCCACTGACCATCACATACCTATCCCCTGCATTGGCCACAATGCTCCCCACCTCGAACGCAACCCGCTTATTAACCAACACCATCACTCCGCTCATCTTCATATCCAGACCCGAATAAAATACCTGCTCCACCCATCCGTTTCTCAATCTCATCTGATCCCCAGCTTCGAAGTGGGTCTCCTGCAAAAAAGCCACGTCCGCCTTCAAACTCCTCAGATGCGTGAACACACACAACCTTTTAACCGGCCCATTCAACCCCCTCACCTTCTATGTGACCAGTCTTTTCGGGAAGGTTCCCCACCCCCTTCCCCTGCTGATCAGCCATATTGCTTTTTGGGCCAGCCCCCGGCCCTCCAGGCCTGCCCTCAGATGTCCACCACCATCGATCCCTTCCAAACGGGACCACAGCAACCACACCCATGTCAACAATCCCCTCCCTGACACTCAAACACGCCTTCCCCCTGGTAACCCCTCCTACTTTACTCCCATTAACTAGCCCGCCCAGCTAGCATGGTGGCCCTCGCCCAAGTCCTCCAACCACCCTTCCTCCCTCCAGTTCCCCTCCCCCACCAACCAACCCAACTGTCAGCCCTAAAGACTAACAAAAGGCACATGCACCATTTTTGCTCCAGCGTAAGAACCTGCCCAGAAAGCCAACCAGCCAACACTTTAAAAAGCACAGAAAACTCCTCCAAAGTCCAGTGTCCTCACACTCCTGCCAGTTCATTATCCCTCATAAATCTTATCGCCTCTTCTGGCATGTCGAAATAAAGCTCTCGCTTCTAGAAAGTCACCCACAGGCGGGCCTGGTACAGCTGCCCAAACTTCGCCCCCTTTTCAAAGAGGTAGCCTTAATCTAATTAAACCCGGCCCTCCTCTTCACCAGCTTCGCACCCAGGTCCTGATACACCTGACAAATATGATATAAATAGTTAGTTTAAATATATTAGTTACAGTAATGTAGATGTAGGCCGGTCTAATTCTAGTGAGTTCACAGACAAAAGATTTCAGAAAGCATGGCAAGGAAGGGGGAGAGGTGTCTGGCAGAGGAGGAAAAAGGATGCTGGGTAACAAGAGGCCAGGGTTAAGGAATGAGAAGTGAGCCAATTAGGATGTATGGCCAGGTCAGGAGGGGTATAGGATGACCTATGGGAATCGTGTATGTGAAACTTGATGCCATTTGAATGTATTTTGTAGAGATTCCTTTGTCTCCAATAGCACTCGATTCGGAAGACCATGGAGGCAGCTTGTGTTCTGGGTTTTTGTGAAGCGAGTCAGACTTGCAAGTTGGTTAAAAATAAATAATACTATGCCTACAAATCCATCTCGAGTTTTATTGAGGCCAGACTGACGGGTAAAGAATTCAACATTTGTCATTTGGTGCCGGAAACCCGTGATATCTCAAGACGGTTACCAACCAACCGCGAAATCAGAATTAGACTGATTTTGGACAAGGAAAGTGGAAAAGGGCCCACAATGTGTAGCTGGAAAATGACCGCGCATTGATTTTCCCCTCTTCTTATGGTCTGATTGGTCTGGTCACTCGCGGTTGGTACAGAAAGATCGTCTTGACAAAATCAAAGGTCAGTCTGGGGATTAGAAAATTTAACTGATAGGATTTCATAATTGATGGTTCAGTTTTGGGCTAGTTTTGGAATTAATGGGACATCAAAATTGATGGTTTAATTCCATATGTGTGTAGTTTTGGGATTGATGTGACATCAAAATTGATGGTTTAATTCCATATGTGTGTAGTTTTGGAATTGTTGGGACATCGGATGATGGTTTAATTCCAGGTGTGTGTGTTTTGAAATTGATTTAATTCCACGTGTGAGTGTTTTGGAAACTATAGTTGATCAAGCTAAAATTGTATCCTTGGACTGTAGAATAAACGCCGTCTTGAGGACTAGTTTGAGATTATGGGGAATTGCTTGGATAACACGAATGATCCAGGCACGCCATTGCAAATAGTATGTGATATTTATCCAGATAAAGCGAGAGATTTTAGGAAAATGTCAGCAACCTTAAGGAACAAATTGGGTGACGAATGGCCACTAGGGGGCACTAAAGACCTGGATATCATTAAGAAAATTCAGGGAAAAATCTGGAAAAAGAGCCAAAGTATGAAAGCAAAAGAATTAATTGGATTATGGAGACAATATTGTCAAGAGGAAAGAGATAAGATCATGTTATCAAGTTGGCAAGAAAATGCCCTTAAAATGGGAATCCCAATTAGTGAAGGGGGGGAAACCAGAAAACTCTGGAGATCTTGAAAAAGGAGTGTGCATTCAAAAAACGTGCAAGTAACGAGAGGGTGGACTCGAAAAGAAAAAGGGCTACGTAGTTCAATGGCTGGCCTTGTATTGACAGAAGCAGATGAAGACTTCGAAAATTGGACCATGTCAGCTAGAGTCCCGACTGCACCAGGAGCATTATCTGCACTAATTCCGGAACCACCAGGGTATCATAATTTATATCCAGTCACTGCTCCCCAGATTCAAATCATGCCAGCCTCTCCAGCCCCTTCGGTTGATAGCTTGGTCCGATTTCAGCATCTTCACTGTGAGTTAGAGAAGGGGAGCTCTGTTCAACAAGCCTAGTTAGCTCTAGGACCCGATCTCGGACAGTGAGAGAGGGGCCTGATCCTATCCAGAAACAATCAAGCATACCACCTGGATCGCTTCAGACCGATATGGTAGGACAGAAAAGTATGAGAACAAAGAAAGAGGATGTGAATGGTTCTGAGGAGCTGGAGCTCCCCCTAGTGGCAGGGAAGGACGAAGTCTTTGAAGAGCCAGAGGAATCCGCTAGAGCGCCCCCCTAGTGAGACTCTGAGACAGTTGCCGATTAGGAAAATACCAAATCCTGACGCTGTAACGGCGGCCGCCCAGCCCACAATAGACGTTTATTTCCCATGGAGACCCAGTGAGATGATGGCTATTCTGGCTGCAATCGCAGACAAGAAGAAATCGCCTGCTGTTTTTGTGGATTATCTGAGAACTACCATCTCAGTTTATCAAGGTGATTCTAGGGACCTCTGGTCCCTGGTCCAGCAGGTTTTAACCCCAGCAGAGTACCGCAATCATCTCAATCACTTGAATTATGCTAGCCACGCCGCACTTCAGCAAGGCCATGCTTTGGACGATGATAGATGGGCACAAATTCTGAATGCGTTGAATGTCACATTTCAAAAGCCCATAAACATTTCTGCTATCTTAGACCTCAAACCTAAAAAGACTGAAGAGCCAGAGGAATTTCTGGAATGTTTTAATGAAATCTACCGTGGGCAGTCAGGCGGCTTGCCATGCCAAAATGGTCAGAATTCCCCTCAATATTGTGCTATGTTAATGCATTGCCTACCACCTTCCGTGGCTACTGCCGTGAAATGTAATAACATGAATTGGACAGAGAACGACCCTTCTCAAATGGCCAGGGCAGTCAGATTTTATTGGAAGGAGGGTGTAGGCCAGGAAGGAGGCTCAGTTACAAAGATTAAGACTGAGTATGTAATGAAAAAGGATGATCTGAGACCCCAACCAGCGGCAGAAACGGTGGCTTACCAGCTGGAACCCCAATATTGTGATCTTGGGTGGGTGGATCAACATGGGGTAGGATATCAAACCCACCCAAATGGACCCTCAGCTCCTCTTTATGGCCCACCGTATGCACCAACAGCTTCACAACTGCCGCCCCCTCTGAGGGGCCATTGGTCTACTGGGAAAAGAGGACGGGGCAGATATAGAGGGAACAATGCATGTTTTAATTGCGGCCGTGCAGATCACTGGCAACAGGAATGCCCCTTTAAAAGACGGGCAGCAGAAGGAGACAACCCGACCCAAAGGAGGGAGTACCCACCAAGGGAGGACAGACGAGATACACTGACTACTCCCAGGCAAACGCTTTCTCAACACAGGATTGACTAGCTAATTTAGCCATAAGGACTCTCCAATCGGACAGGGAACCTATTATTTCTCTGCAGATAGGAGATCAACACTGCCCATTTGTAATCGACACTGGAGCAGCCATGTCTTCGGTGCAATCAGAACTTCGACTACCACTATCCGACCATACCTAGCATTTGTCGGGGTTCCAAGGACAGGTGTATGAGTATCCTATTTCTGAACCTGTGACAGTCACTTACGAGAATAAGTCTGCGGATCATCAGTTTGTCGTGACTACTGGATTGGACTGTAACTTGTTGGCCCGAGATTTACTGTGTATCTTCCAGCTACAGCTAGAGTGCAGAGACGAAGGGGTAACGGTTCAATCATGGAGGATGAGACAACAGTGCTATATTTCTATCACTCCCCAGTGGTGGACGTTAGACATTGAAAATTCACTGCACCACGTTACCCTGGCCTATGACAGAACCGGACAAAACAGGGAGTTGGAGGACAAATACCGGCCGTTAATTGGGACCGAATGGCCAGTCAAGGTTACAGCCACAGTCACGGGAAAAGAAGGTACAGCCACATTTATGGCCACAGTCAGCTTCTGTAGGCCCTCATATTACACGTCAGGCCCACGAACAGTACCATGCCAAGGATCTGGGGCCTATGGTAAGGAGGGCAGTGGATCATTCAGATCCAACAGAGAACGCACTTCAAGTCACGCCAGACGGCACTTCCATAAAATATTTTGAGGTCCCTGAAACGATTAACACTCGACTTCAGCATCACCGGGGACGTGACGTTTTGGAATATGTCAATCCACAGGTCTGGGCGGAATACCCATCACAAGTGGGAAAGACAAATGTTACACCTATTAAGGTAACGATTAAGGACCATGTGAAGCTGCCTTCCATTCGACAATACCCCCTGAAACCCCAAGCTGCCCAGTCTATAGATAAATTAATCCGAGAGCTGTTGCAACAGGGTATTTTGGTCCCTTGCCAATCAGAATGTAATACCCCCATACTTGCTGTGCCTAAACCAGCCAAACCAGACCAGTACCGATTAGTACAGGATTTACGTTCAATCAATGCCATTGCACAGCCGTTAGGCTCAAATTCCAGCTCGAGCCCGGGTCTTCGCCATAATTGACCTTCAGCACGCTTTCTTTGCCCTTCCACTCGCATCTGAAAGCCAATATTTGTTTGCCTTCACTTACAATGGACAGCAGTATACCTGGACCCGACTGCCTCAGGGGTTCGTCAACTCAACTACGCTCTTCTCCAGATGTCTGCAGACCCAACTCCAGGCCTTGACATTGGAGCATGGTTCCACTCTAGTGCAGTATGTAGATGACATATTGGTAGCGAGTCCTGACGAGCCCAGTAACAGGGATGATGTGATCCAGTTATTAAACCACCTATCCTCGTTGGGCTATGTTGTTTCACAATCAAAGGTCCTGGTGGCTCAGACAAAGGTCAAGTTCTTAGGAGTTTTACTTACAGCCACAGAAAGAAGTCTCGAACCCAGTAGGATTGAACCAATATGCCAATTCCCCGCCCCTACCACAGCCAAAGAGGTCCGTCATTGGCTGGGTATGGTGAATTATTGTAGGCAGTGGATACCAAACATCGCTGTCTATACAAAGCTGCTGACGCCTTACACTAGTGAAGGGGGGAATTTTACTCACACCACCGAGGTACTCGAAGTCTTCCGTTGCCTGAAGCAGGCCTTGATACAAGCACCGGCCCTCGGTAGGCCCTTGTACGACCGACCGTTCCAGATATACTGTACTGTTCTGGAAGAATGTTCAACAGCGGTACTCACCCAGCAACATGGGGACAAGCACCGGACCGTAGCATATTACTCTTCCAAACTTGATCCAGTGGCGTTGGGCCACCCTGTTTGCACCCAGATCTTGGCAGCGATATACAAGTTTGCAGGCTGCTGCCAATATAACTCTCCAACTGGATATTACGGTGTATAGCTCCCACTCGGTCATCGCACTACTGGGGCAACTGCAGACTCAGCATCTTACCGCAGCTTGTCAGAATAAGTATGAAATATACCTTTTGAACAATCCACGTCTGACATTTAAATACTGTACCACTATCAATCCAGCCTGTTTTCTTAGCGGTCCCCCTGTCCATGAAGACGCACCTGGCCATGACTGTTTAGCCTTGATTCAGGAAACTACCACAATAAGGGACGATCTGAGTGATATTCCGTTAGAACAACCTGACATGATTATGCATGTTGATGGCAGTGCATTAATAAGCTCCACTGGCCAGAGACTGTCCGGTTACGCAATCGTAGATCAGGATGGTCTGATCCTAGAAGCGGCCGCTTTTCAGACCCCTTATTCAGCCCAACAAGCCAAACATTTTGCCCTTACCCGTGTATGTATACTTGGGGTAGATTGTCGGGTAAATATTTACACTGACTCCCGATACGCCTTCGGGGTAGTTCATGATTTCGGACAGCTCTGGAAGAATAGGGGATTCCTTACCTCGGCGGGCACGGAAATACCCCACCGGGGTTTAGTTAATGACCTACTGCAGGCCCTCCTTATGCCCGCGCAGATTTCCGTCATTAATGCGCTGCCCATACAAACGGTAAGACCCCAGTTGACGTTGGTAATGTACAAGCAGATTGTGCAACGCGGACAGCCGTGCAAATTCAGCAAGTGATGGTGCCTAAAATGTTAAGCCAGACTAAACGATCTGCTGTAACTAGGTCTGCTTCTGACAAGCCAATGCCAACCATCCAAGACGTCATAAGGTTCCAGGAGGACGCTCCTGAGAGTGATAAACAAATGTGGAAACGGTTAGATTGTACATATGATTCTTTTTCCTCTTTATGGACCACGCCAGCACATCAGACTTGGATGTCTGATGTACTGGCTTTATGGGTCATCGAATGTGTACACTTTGCAACTCATTGTGGGGCTCGGGGAACTAGTGATTTGTTGCTGGACACTTGGTGGCACGCTAAAATGCAGGGGTTGGCTCAGAGTGTCAGCACTCGGTGTTTGATTTATCAGCAATATAACACCGGCAAAGGTATCCCTTGTGGTATGGGGCAAACCCCGTTGCCCACTGGTCCCTTTGAGACGCTCCAGGTGTTTACATTGAGTTAGAAAGGTGTCAATGTTATAAATATGTTTTGGTCATTGTGGATGTGTTCAGCAGATGGGTCGAGGCGTATCCGACTACTGGTAATAAAGCTGCTACTGTGGTTAAAGTTCTGATGCGGGAAATCATTCCCCGATACGGTATACCAGCTCAGTTAAGTTCTGATAACGGGCCTCATTTTATTGGACAGATTAACAAGGAGTTCTGCTCCCAGTTGGGCATACGCCAGCAGTTACACTGTGCGTACAGACCGCAGGCGGCCGGGTTGGTTGAGAGACACAATCAGACCCTCAAAACTAAATTGGCTAAATTAAGAGCAGACACGGGACTGACATGGCTTAAGTTGCTCCCTGTTGCCCTCTTCCAGCTGCGGGTTATGCCTGCGGGACCGGCCCAGCTCTCTCCTGCCAAAATCCTTTTTGGCAGACCCTTTAGAACTCCCTGGAGCCTGCATGTTCCCAGACTGGTTCAGTTTCGCCATGTGACTGAAGAAATGACCACCTATGTTCTCGCCCTCACTAAGGTCCCCAAGGAGCTCCATGGCCAGGTCCACGCGGCTCACCCGCCACCGCCCCCATTACCTAGCTCACTTTCAGGACTCATGAAGCAATTGCACCGGTCCCGGCGATGGGAAGGGGACATTACATGGACATTGCCTTGTTTTTGGAGTACATGTAAATTTGATTTTGGATGTGTTAAGATTGGTGCCATAAGGGTAAAAATCAGACCGTCAGGAGAGGGTAGGAAGAGGTTGTGAAAGAGAGAGGGGGACTAGAGAGAGGACGGGGCGTGTAAGGAGGGGAGTACAACTAGAATGTAGGTTATCAGGAGATACACTTAATTCATTTAGGGCCCAGACTAGGGAAACCCGGGTAGTATGAATCTCTTCTACCAGATTTACCACCGCTTGTATGGCCAGGGATGGGTTGTCTGCTAGCCGAACCCCGCAGCGGTGTCTAGGTTATTTTCTGTTTCACCGGTTTGGGGCACTCTCCAAACGGTGGTTCATTGTCAGCGTTCCGAGCCACCGCCCGAGCAAGTCACTCTTCCTTACGATCCGGGTTCAGCACCACCGGCTATTTGCCTTCCCCTGCCTCGGGATAATTCCCACTCACAGTATGATAGGCTGCAACGGCGGAGGGCGTACATACCTAGCCACTTCACTCCCAATAGGGACTCCCGGTCGTACGACAATTGTTTCAGCAGTGACGGGTATGGCTGTTTGCTGTTAGAAGTGGAAACGAACATAACATGTCTGTTCCCCACCTGTACGGATAGGAGGTGTCATATCACCCAGGCGTCTGGCCAATGTGTTTGTTACAACACCACCTGCGTTCCATTGAACGCCGGCCTACAGCTCCTTTGTGGCTGGGCGAATGTCTCTCATATCACTGTTGGGACTAGGGCTTTCCGCATTGATGGGAGGCCCGAATGGGCGTTCCAAAGCTGGATAAACTGGGCTACTGGGGGATCCCTACGCAACCGATATAATGATTGTGATGCTAGCCTGTACACGGAGCAAGGATACTATTTTTCTTTTTAATGGCACAATGTTTTGTCACCCCCATTTCCCCGCCAAATTGCTATCGGGACTCTAGTCTCTACCACAGTCCCCTGCCCCTCGGCGTGGATGCTGCATAATTAGTTAGCACACCGGGCAGTCTCAGCTGAATTCTGCGAGAACTGGAAAAAACCTCAGGTTCTCGCACCCAACCGGGGCCACTCAGCCGGATGGGGAATTCTGAGCGTCTTGACACTGGGAGGTGTGGGGGATTCCTTGGCGGTCAGCGATAGGAATTATTTTATTTGTGGCCTTACCATCCTGGGAAATGAAACCTTGGGAGCCCTCGGGGCAATAACCAAGGAATTGTCTCAGCTGCGGTTGTTTGCAATGCAGAATCGGTATGCTCTTGACTATCTTCTGGCCCGTGAGGGTGGGGTATGCGCCATAGTGCAGGGCAAGTGTATAATGGGAGTTCAAGACCTAACCGCTAACATCGCTAAATTTATGGATCGCATACGGGATCACCTGGACGGAATGTAGGACCCTGGCTCTTGGGGTAACTGGGGATTTGGAGGTTGGAAGGACTGGTTGATAAATATGGCCATTTATTTAGCTGCGGCACTCGGCTGCATCTTTGTGGGCCTGGCCATCCTTAAATGCGTGATGGGTAGAATGCGGGGTGCACTGGAACAGATAGATGCCCCTAGAATCTTGGCTGTTAGGATCCACGAGGGTGCAGCGGATGAAGGGGGGCTACAACAGGAATTGGAAATGCAGCGACAAATCTTTTTAGATGAGGGGCCGTAGCTACGGATTGAATAGATAGGTTATCATGAAATGATAAAAGGAGGGAATGACGAATGTGATATAAAATAGTTAGTTTAAATATATTAGTTACAGTAATGTAGATGTGGCCGGTCTAATTCTAGGGAGTTCACAGACAAAGGATTTCAGAACGCATGGCAAAGCAAGGGGGAGGGGTGTCCAGATAAGGAGGAGAAAAGGATGCTGGGTAATAGGAGGCTAGAGGAAGGGATGAGAAGTGAGCCAACCAGGATGTATGGTCAGGTCAGGAGGGGTATAGGATGACCTATGGGAATCGTGTATGTGACACATGATGCAATTTGAATGTATTTGTAGAGATTCCTTTGTCTCCAATAGCACTCGATTCGGAAGACCCTGGAGTCAGCTTGTGTTCTGTGTTTTTGTGAAGCGAGTCAGACTTGCAAGTTGGTTAAAAATAAATAATACTATGCCTACAAATCCATCTCAAGTTTTATTGAGGCCAGACTGACGGGTAAAGAATTCAACATTTGTCACACCCACAGCTCACTCCCCACCTAGCTCACTCCCTTCCAAGGTACATTTCTTGGTCTGTCTCGCCCATCGAAGGATCTTCTCATTGTCCAGAAAGCGGCGCAACCGCACCACCATTGCCCTCGGCGGCTCGTCCACCTGCAGCCACCCCCTCAGTGCCCAGTGTGCTTGGACCACCTCCAGAGGCCAATCGAACGCCCCCCCCCGCCCCATCAATTTCTCCATTATCCTTGCCACATACACAGCAGGCTGCGCATCTCCAATGCCGACAATCCATACGTTTTTCCTCCTGGAGCGAGTCTCCAAATCCTCCACCTTCTCCCTCAACCTCTCCTGGTTCTCCTCATCACTCCCACCTCTGCCACCAATGAGGCCAACTGCTCCTCATGGTCCCCCGCCGCCTCGTCAACTTTCTGGATAGCCTGCCCTGGGGCTTCAGTCTCTGCTCAACTCGCTCAATCCCAGATCTCAGCAGTTCCATCAACTTGGCTAGGTCTCCCAGGGCCTCTTTGCTCTGTTGCCGAAATTTATTATTTGGGAACTCTACCAACTGCTGTGTCGACCACTGGGCAGGCAGCGCCCCTCCCCGCCCCCCTTATCCTCAGTTATATTTACTTGTGGTGTACCACAAAGACTCTCCTGCTCCCCCTGCTCTTTCTTTCTTGCACCACTCCTTGTCCGTGGATCCATCTATCAGCCACACCAGAGGAATATTACCTTCCCCAGGCATTCCTGTACATTTTTCACTGAAATACTTTTAGGCAGGAGAAAGATTTTTTTAAATCCGCCTGGAGCAGGGGCCATCAAAGTGCGACCATTCACTCCATGGCCAGCACCGGAAGTCCTGGATGTAAATTTACTGAGATACTTAAAGACTCTGCAGCAGTGTGTTGTGCAGCCAGTGCAAGTTGCGTTGTAGGTTTCATAGATCATAGAATTTACAGTGCAGAAGGAACCCATGGAGTCTGCATCTACCCTTAGAAAGAGCACCCTAACTAAGTTCACACTTCCACCCTATCCCCGTAACCCAGTAACCCCACCCAACCTTTCTGGACACTAAAGGCAATTTAGCGTGGCCAATCCACCTAACCTGCACATCTTTGGTCTGTGGGAGGAAACTGGAGCACCCGGAGGAAACCCACAGAGATACGGGAAGAAAGTGCAAACTCCACACAGACAGTGACCCAAGCTGGGAATCGAACCTGGGACCCTGGATCTATGAAGCAACTGTGCTAACCACTGTGCTACCGTACTTTCAAACAATAATAAGGATTATGTTGTACAACATATTACAAAATGAGATAAAATTCCAATTATTATTGACATATTAGCTGAAACCAAGGCCTGAATTTATTATCGTGCACATAGTTAATTTCTGTCAGAAAAAAATACTTTAAGACCATTGATGTTTTCTGATGCGATCAGCTTCATTCTACTACATTCCCTAGCATTGAATACTTTCAACTACACCAACAGTATAGTTATTCCCCATCGAATTAGCCAGAAAAAGATAGCAGTCACTTAGAAATGAATGAAACTCAATTTATGGCACCGTACAAACATTTCTTCCTTTCCTTCATGATCCTGCTTCTTGAAAACTGAGCAGTCATAGGAACAGGAGTAGGTCATTCAGCTCCTCAAGGATGCCCCGGCGTTTAATAAGATTATGGCTGATATGTGGCCTTACTTTGGCCCATATCCCTCAACATCTTTGCTTAACAAAATCTATCTCAGATTTAAATTTAACAACTGTTCCAGCTTCAACTGCTGTTTGTGGGAGAGAGTTCCAAACCTCTACCACCCTTTGTGTGAAGAAGGGCAACCTAACATATCTCCTGAACGGTCTAGCCCTAATGTTTAGACTATGCGCCCTAGTTTTAGAATCTTCAAACAGTGGAAGTAGTTTATCTTTCCCTGTTAATATCTTGAATGCTTAGATCAGACCACCCCTTAACCGTCTAAATTCTAGTGAAAACAGGCCTAGTTTGCGTCATCTATCTTCGTAACTTAATCCCTGTACTCCAGGTATCATTTTTATAAATCTACGTTGCACTTCTTCCAAGGCCAAAATATCCTTCTTACGGTGTGGTGCCCAAAACTGCTCAGAGTTCGCCAAGTAGGGTCGAACCAGGGTTTTGTATAGCTGCAGCTTAACTTGTGTCTTTATACTCCAATTCTCAACTCATGCACGGCCTTACAAATAGTCTTAGTATTATCATATCGTTTGCTTCTTTCAGTCAGTAACACAACAGTAACATGGTTCCTCGCCATCTCCTGACTCCAAGTGAGCTTTGCCGCTTCCTATCAAGCCATTCCCGGACATTGTCCATTGGCAATATCCCAGGAGCAGCCCAGCAGAGAGGATGAGAAGATGTGGCATTTTCACAACAGCATGGAACAACAAACTTTCCTGTCAATTATACCATTTGCTTTTCTTCGTCGCCCAATATATAACCTACTTAATTCAGGAAGGTAGCACCTAAAATGCAATTTAAAAAAACGCTTGCATGTATTAATAATTCTTGAAGCACCATATATTTTTCTAAATTGTATAACATTGGGATTGGTGACTGTTACAATTTTATCTTCCACATTTTTATCTCTTTTCAAAATTGGATTTGGATTTATTGTCAAGAGTACTGAGGTACAGTGAAAAGTATTGTTCTGTGTACAGTCTAGACAGGTCGTTCCATACATGAAAAACCTAAATACACAATGCGAATACATAGGTGCTGGCATCGGGTGAAGAATTTGGAGTGTAGCGCTACTCAGTAGAGATGCTGTATGAAGCGATCAGTTCAGTCCATAAGAGGGTCATTCAGGAGTCTGGTAACAGCGGGGAAGAAGCTGTTTTTGAACCCGTTAGTGCAAGCTCTCAGACTTTTCTATGTCCTGCCCGATGGAAGAAGTTTAAACAGAGAATAACCCCGGTGGAGGGGTCTTTGATTATGCTGCCTGCTTTCCCGAGGAGAGTCAATGGATGGGCGACAGGTCTGCGTGATGGACTGGGCTGTGCTCACGACTTGGTGTAGTTTCTTACGATCTTGGGCCGAGCAGTTGCCATGCCAGGCTGCAATGCAGCCAGATAGGATGCTTTCTATGATGCATCTGAAAAAAACGCTGAGTCAATGTGGGCATGTCAAATTTCCTTAGTTTCCTGAGGAAGTATAGGCGCTGTTGTGTTTTCTAGTTCGTAGTGTTGACGTGGGTAGACCAGGACAGATTGTTGGTGATGTGCACACCTAGGAATTTGAAGCTTTCAACCATCTCTACCTCGGCACCATTGATGCAGACAGGGGTGTGTACAATACTTTGCTTCCTGAAGTCAATCACCAGCTCTTTAGTTTTGCTGACATTGATGGAAAGATTGTTGTCATTACACCATGCCACTAATCTCGCTCCTGGACTCTGACTCATCATTGTTTGAGATCCAACCCATTACGGTTGTGTCATCAGCAAACTGGTAGATAGTGTTGGAGCCAAATTCTGTTTTTTTTTTTTTTTAAAAGCTTTTTATTGGCATTTCTCATATTTATAAACAATTGTATATATACACATCACATTTTTCTTACCCGCGTTAATTTACTTTATTGTACAGAAAGGTTTATTTTGTCTTTCTTTTAATTGGTTCTATATACATTTCGCTGCCCTCTGGGTCGGTCTATGGTCTCTCCTGCCCCCCCACCCTTGCATACTCCCCCTATCCCTTCCCCCCCTCCCCCTGTCAGCTTCAGCTGAGCTTTGTTTTTATTTTCAGGGGGGGGGGGCTCTCCTCTTCGCTTCTCTTCTTTTTGTGGTCTCTCCACCTTCCTGCCCCCCCCCCTCCCCCAGGTTGCGCAGTCCTTTGGTTCCTCATCCACCTTGTTTTTTAAAAAACCTCCACCTTCTTTCCCAGGCCTTTGATGGTTCGGTGCATTTGGTTTGTCGCCTTCGACATCACCTCCTTCATCATCGTGTGGAGCTCCTCCCTGATCCCCTTCTTTATGGTGTTTAGCTCCCTTTTCAGCACGCTTCTCCATTCTGCCCCCTTTGCGGGGGGAGGGGGGGGGGGGGGGGGGAATGGTTGAATGGTTGCCGCATCCTGTTCCTGCTCCGCTGTTCAGACCGTCATCTTCGTGGGGCCGTCTGCCTGCGCGCCCGCAGCTCCTGCCCTTTTCCTTCACTGCTGCTCCTTACATCTCGCCATTCTCTCAAATTACTATTTCCAGGCATATTCCTTTTGTGTGCCTTTCGCCTTTGGCTGGGTCTTGGTGGGATTTTTAAGCTGAAATTCTCGATAAATTACCTTTGTTGGGTTCGTTTGGCAGGAGAGCCACCTGATGTGCATCCGCTCAGCATGTCGCCGCCATCAGAAGTCAGAGTTGGAGCCAAATTCTGCCACTCAGTCGTGTGTGTATAAGGAGTATAGTAGTGGGCTAAGTACGCAGCCTTGTGGGGCCCCAGTATTGAGGACTATTGTGGAGGAGGTGTTATTTATCCTTATTGATTGTGGTCGATGGGTCAGGAAATCGAGGAGCCAGTTGCAGAGGGAGGAGCCAAGTCCTAGGGTTTTGGAGAATTTCTTGAGGCTTCTCATGTGTCTGCTCATTTGCAAATCCTAGCTTCTGACTTTTGTTGAACTTCTAATTTAATCTATCCCCTATTGTACATAAACATGTTATTAAATTTTCTTAAAACCTAGTAATAACTTTGTATTTTAAAATGGTGCCATTGGCAAATATATAGTACTGATGAGAAAGGCAATTTGGCGCACCTAGTTCATCCAAACATATCTGGTATATAATACAATAGAAAGGAAATCATAAAATAATTAAAGATTAATTAAGACCCTTTCTTCCTGGCTTCTAGTTACTTCCTCGTCTTGGTCTTTCCATAGTTGGCCCTGCTTTTGCAATTCTGGCTCTCAAACCATGGGAGGTGCAGCCTAGAATGACATTCATGGGAACTTCCCAGCCATCACTTGATGATTTCCAATGTCAGCAATGGAGAGGTTAGGTATTCCATATAGAGGAAACTCCATACGTTCTCATTTGACTAACATTTAACATAAGTTAGCTCCAACACATTTCACCAATGTTCTGGGTTTAGAATCTCTAGGGGTTGGATTTTAAAGACGAGTCATCGTACAATTCGCTGCTGCTGACTCTCAGAAGCCCATTGCCATTTAACGCTCACTTGAGCATTGATTGGCAGTGGGTGGGAACTGCCCACTCTTGGAAGTCCCACCCATGCGAGCTATGAACCAGATTGGCCTACAGCTATCCAACCTGGCCAAGCACAGTGCTGCAGTGGCCAGAAACGGGACTGCACCACTTTGTCTGGAACTAAGTCCAGGGGCCATTGTAAAGATAAGTCCTGGGGTTGGAAGGGTAGGAGATGCCCTGGGGGTGAGGAGATCACAGATCACAGTGTTGAGGGGTAGCCCAGGGGAGGGCCATCATATTGAAGTGCCTCCACCCCCCTTCCTACCCGAGATAGAAAACCTTTTTTTCTCTGTTTCCCACCCTACTCACACTGGCTTCCGTCATGTGAATCCTGCCTAACTGTGAATTTTACACTCCCCCCCCCCCCCACCTCAGAACCTGTCTTGGGCGGGGGGGGGGGGGTTAAAATTCTTCCCTAGGTTATTTAGCTTAGAACCAGGGTTTAAAAAAATATTTTATAACATGTTTATGCACAATAAAGGATAGATTACATCAGAAGTTCAATATGAGTCAGTTTGGATTTGCAAATGAACAGACAAATGAGACACCTCAAGCAATTATGCAGTTAGTTGCACAAAAAAAATACAAATCACTTCATAGATTATAGATGTAACATGATTTTTTTCAAATGGAGCCATTTGTGTTTTATGTATGGTGAGAATAATTAAGTTGAAAACATTTTGTGAAAAATGATAGAAATATCTCTAATATTTCTATCTTAACCTCAACAACCCTACCAGCACTGCCTTCCACTGACCAGGATTATTAGATTCCAATCTGTCACTGATTCTTTTGTCACACGTCCTGGACAAAGATTGGAGTCAGATATTATTACCCTGGATGTCAGCGAACTTGGTTCCTAACATTTTTGTACTAGGGTTTTGTTTGTGTGAACTGTAGCCAACCCATGACGGCTAGCTGAATTAAAGAAACACACAAGACCAAGATGTGTGTTTACCTTTGGCACAGACCACACACAATTCATGGTCCAGAGTGTTTATTTGTTCTTTTGAATACATACACATGCAAAATATATTTCATGGCTGGCTGTACTCAGGAGTTGAAAGTAACAAACTTGAGATTTACAATTAGAAAAATCTATCAAGACGGCAGCAAAATAAATTAAACAAGTCAGTCACTAAAATTATGCCTGTATCTTGCATTTGTGAGGTTACACTATCTAAATGTTAATCACAGTTAAAATCAAGAGCAAGTTGGAATAAAACCAGAGGGCTGATTTAAACTCCCAGTGGGAAATTAGCAAAAGCAGATGGCATTCCTGTCCAGCAACTCAACTTGAAGGCTGGCAGATTAAACAGCCTGCCAGTCAGCTCGTTGTCCGTATTGAATAGAAAACAACAGCTGGCTACAGATGGATAAAAAAATTTTGAGCACTCATTGCTGTTGAGTAACTCAAGACAGCAATTTTTGACATCTGCAGGTGCAGTTAAATGCTGAAATCAGGAATTTGTTGTCTAAGTCACACTGTTCCTCCAGATGTTATGATATACCATTATCTTCTTGAAATATTCAAAATTCAAGCACGTGAAGGGCATGAAGTTGTGGTACTTACCCACTAAATACCTTCCAAAAATGCCAGTAAGTTAGAACTTGACCATTCAAAATGTTTTTTAAAACAGCATGGTGTTGGACAAGTCTTAATTACTGCCAACTCTGACCTCGAAAATTAACTCAATAGTGTGGAGTCTCATTTCTGAAGATTTTTGTTGTCGGAAATTTAAAAAAATAATTTTTGGGTGTGATTTTCTAGTTGTTCCCACAGGCCGGATCATCTGGTTCCCCAGCGGTGGAGGTGTGACCAACGGGAAAGCCTGTTGACAGTGAGCCGCACATTGGCGAGTTGTCTCTGCCACTGTGGGGAGGAGGGCAGAAAATCACACCCAATGTTTCACTTTTTCGGTTATCTTTCACTTAAGCCCACCTCTATATTTCCCGCGTGGTCTGTGCATGATTTGACACTGAATTAAACATTCTAACTCACATCTCTTGGTTTGGACTCTGTGGTAAGGAGATGTACAGCTGTTTGCAATGTTCAGATAAGTCAAGATCCCCTGTATTTTTTTGATTCTCTAATTACCACAATAAGCAGTGCAGAAACCCACAGACATTTAAGGTGTAATGAACGGGACCGTTCCTTGTCGATTGAAAAATCCCTGCCATTTACCCTTGGGTAAACAAAAAATTAGTCTGAAAATATTGTCAGCTGACAATTTTGTAATGGATCCAATTTTAAACATCACAAAAGCTAGCTTAAGAGTTATTTACTCATGCACTCTCACCCTTCACCTCCACATGAATCATTACACTAGCTGAATTTGTACAAAGTCACTGATACTGTACATATATATATGTTCACTAAAACACAAAAATACCTGTCTGAAAAGTAGTTCCTGCTGTTGCTCCGCCTGCCTCTTTCTTTGCTCCATCTCATGCTGCTCTTCCCCTTCTTCATCACTTTCGATTGGTTCTTGTTTGACCTGTACCACCTTGTTCATAGTTGTGGACTCATTTGGATTGACACCTCTGTCTGAGTATGGTTCTTCTGGCATGGCCTGATGTTCTCTGAGCTCCTCTTCTGTTTCTTCAGGGTGACTTTCATGCTGCCTGGGCTGCTCGCTAGGCTTTGGCATCAGCTGTTAAATGACAAGAGGAAGGAAAGAATCGATAAATAATTTAAGCATCAAAGCCAACTCATACTACTTCAGATCCAGAACCTTTAAAAACTTCAGGTCCGAATAACCATATTTTCACAATAGAAAGAAATTTGCCTGCAAACTGTTTCACAATCAACTTGCAGTGATTTCTTTATAATTGTTAAGCCTTTCATTATAAAGTTAACAGCACACTAACAAAGGACACTGTCAAACTAATGTCACACATTAAACAAAAACATAGAAAGCTATTAATCCACACATCTCAAATTCAGTGCTCCAATTGACAGCCCAGATGATGTTCCAAAACCACTTGGGCTTTACAGCACGAATTAATGGAAAAAAACGTTTGTTGGGTGTTGTAGCACTGGGATGATCACGTTATCGAACGAGACTCTTATTTTTTCGAGCCTCAGCGGGGAACGCCTTGCCGAGGCCACGCTTCATTTCCTGCACTGAGGAGCTCCGCTTGCTAGTACAGGAGATCAGAGCGCCATTTTTAAATGGCGTCCCGATCTCTTGATCCCCCAACGCAATCCAACCGGACTTCCCCAATGCCCCAACATACCTGTTGTGGAGTCTTCAAGCCACCCCCACAAACCCACCTCATAAGGGCAGGGCACCCCCGGGCCCGATTCCAAGCAAGGGCAAAATGCCACCTTGGCACAGCCAGCCTGTGCACCCTGGCAGTGCCACATGCAGTGTCAGGCTGGCACCCAGATGGCAGTGCCAAGCTGCTTGGGTGGCATCAGCAGTGCCAGGGTGCCACCCTGTCCAGAGGCTGACCACCCGGTGGCCTTAGTTTGCCTGGCAAAATCTGGAACAAGACCTTTTACTCAGTGGTCCAGGTGAACATTCATTGGCACTGACCATCAAGGTGCCTGTTACTAGAGGGTCACCCTGACTCCAGGTCTCTCCCCAAGGTTGTGCATTCTCTTCTCCTACAATGAGAGGAAGTGTGAATCATGACATATGTGACTAGCAGGACAGACAACATTTGTGAGGCATCAGTGTGAGAGGGAAAGAGGATTAATCGGAGTGTGCATGTGTGACTGTTCAGATGGAAATGTGAAGTGCCTGGAGAAAGAGGAATGAGTGGGACCTGCAAGGTCCGTTGCAAAGGAGAATGCTTGGAAAGTCAAAGTCTGGGGCTTGGTTTCTGAAATTCCAACATCATTTTCCTCAATCTCCTGAGCTGATTGATCTTCTTGATGCACTATCTGCTGATTGGAAGGACCACACTCCCGCTCTGACTTGCTCAGCTATTTTCATCCATGCCTACGTGCATTCTTCCTCCTGTCCTGAGAAATCCCTCCTTTGACATAATCAATGTGTCATCATGCCTCTCTCTGGCCAAGGAGTTCAGCGGTGGAATGCTATTCCTATGGCTTGCTGGAGAGTTCATTGGGCTTGTCTCGTCAATGCTCCTGCTGTTGTGGCAGGAATATGGCACCATTCTAATGTTACAGTAATAAAATGAGAGGAATGCTGAAGCACTTTCATGACCATTATCTTAACTCTAGATTACAGGAGTCACTAAAGCATGATGCAAAACGCTCTTGCAAATCCAGTGCAACCTATTTCCTTTTATTCTCTCTCCTGTTTATTGTTTTGCATACATATTTTTTTCCTGTTTGGTTTAACAACTTTAAAACTTGGTCCCTTTTTGCCCTGGCTATAACTTCCATTTTGAAAGAAAATTAAATCAGAATTTATTTGGCTTCTCGTTTCCAGACAATCAATCAAAACTTTTACATTAACCCACAGCAAAGTGCAAAAACACACAAAAGCAGGAGAAGAAAAAAAATCAGTCAGTTATTTTGGAGTCTGATAGCATCCACACGACTAAACTTATGCACAATGCTGTAGGAGTTAAAAACAAATTGTTCTTGTGCCGTCCATTATTTAGGTATTCAAGTTCTCCAGCTTTTATAGTCACAGTAATGACCTCTGCTCTTTGCCCTTGGGCTCTGATTGCATTTGGAAGAAATTCAGTGGAGAAGATCTGAGGTCAGTGCTCCAAGTTCACAAAATGCATATTCCTGAAACTGCCCTTTACTCTGCACTGAAATATCTTCACATTGAGCAGCACTCAACAACGAAAAACAAACACTAGGGATAATAGCAGCTAAGTTGAAAGAAAAAGCATATAAGGAGGCAAAAGTCAGTGATAGCCCAAAGATTGAGATAAATTCAGAATCCAGCAAAGGAGGGCTAAAAAGATAATAAAGAGAGAGAAAATAAACTACATGGACAAACTAGTGAGGAATACAAAAACTGACAACAAGAGCTTCTTTAAATGTTTAAAAAGGAAGAGAAAGGTCAAAGTGAACATAGGCCCCTTAGAAAATGAATGTGGAGAGATAGTTATGGGGAACAAGAAAATACCAGAGGGCTTAAACAGATATTTTGCATCGTCTTTAGGATGAAGAAACTTCGAACATCCCATTAATAATAAAGAATATGGGGGAGGAATTAAATACTTTCACCATCACTAGAGCTGTATTAGATAAACTAAAGGGGCTAAAGGCAGTTACGTCCCCTGGCCCCGATGGCTTGCATCCTAGGATCCTAAAAGAAATAGCCACAGAGGTATCCTTGGATTCTGGAGATGTACCGGATGATTGGACAACTGCCAATGTGACATCCCTATTCAAAAATGGGGGGGGGGGAGGCAAAAGGTGGGTAACTATAGGCAGATTAGCCTAACATCTATTGTTGGAAAAATGTTGGAACCAATTATTAAGGGAGTATTAGCAGCACATTTGGAAAATCATAATCTAATCAAGCAAAGTCAGCATGGCTTCATGATAGGGAAATAGTGTCTGACTAGTTTTTCGAGGAAGTCACAACCAGAATGGATAGAAGGGAATCAGATGTGTTTTATTTGGAATTCCAGAAGGTATTCAACAAGATACCTCGCAAAAGGTTAAGTCATAAGATAAAAGCCCATAAGATAAAAGCTGGCATGCATAGCGAATCGACTAATTAAACTCCTATTTATGGAAAGAAATACTGCACACGTCATCGGGACATAATGCATCTTCTTACATCCCACAATCTGCACTCAATTCAGAACTACAAGGCTGAGAGTCACAAAGGAATTCAATGTGTCACTTCCTACAAAATTCCTTTATAGCATTTATCTTGGCAAATATGAAAATGCAGTTTGGGGACAGGTGTCAGTAATAGGACCAGTACCAGTAATAGATCTGACCCTTCACAATCAAGAGGTAAAACACTCCTCTCTCCTCTTGTTGTCTTCCATTTCAAATGCCATTGTCATGATTCGAAGTAGAGGATTGTATTATTCAGTAGGAATTTTGCAAAGGCCTGAAGCTATTGCAAGTTCTGCACCAAGTGAAATACTATGCAGGATAATATTCCAATGAAATACAATAATGTAAATTAAATACAGTAGACATAAATTTGAATTCAAAAACAAAGTAGGTGGATTGCTTTGAATGGCCATGGCTAGATTCATATGGAGATTAAAATTCTAAAATACAAATAAAAGTTATGCCCATTTTGGTTTTAAAAGTTTGTTATTTAGTCATTGTCTTCAATCTCTGCCACAAACTTTGCTCCCTAGCCACTTACTCCATATCTCTCACAAGTACCTGTCTGAGAATACACAGCTGATCGCAACAATTTAAAAAAATATATTTTTTAATTCTCCTTTTTCACATTTTCTCCCAAATTTACACCCAACAATAAACAATAGTCAGTAACGAAT
Organism: Scyliorhinus torazame; assembly: GCF_047496885.1. NCBI lineage: Eukaryota > Metazoa > Chordata > Chondrichthyes > Carcharhiniformes > Scyliorhinidae > Scyliorhinus > Scyliorhinus torazame. The sequence goes on along the minus strand of NC_092708.1, from coordinate 183,962,115 downwards.
TCAATGTCAATCCCCATATCAATAACAACGATCCCATCCTCCCACCAAACCCCCAAACATTAGCCTGCATGTTAACATAAACAAATGACAAAGAGGAATCAGGAATCACCCATAGTCACCATTAATACATACAGTCTCCCTCCCCCCAACCCCCCAATGTTCGATGTGATCCAATTCTCAAAAGTGCATAATGAATAATGCCTATGAACTGTAGAATCCCTCCTTCCTTCCCCTCAGTTCAAATTTGACCTTTTCAAGCGTCAAGAATTCCACCAGGTCCCCCCACCACGCCAAGGCACAGGGTGGAGAGGTTGATCCCCACCCTAACAGGATCCGCCTTTGGGTGGTCAACGAGGCGAAGGCTACAACATCTGCCTCTCCGCCCGTTTCCAACCCCGGCTGGTCCGACACCCCGAATATGGCCTCCCGAGGGCCCAGGTCCTGATCGCAACCTTAGTGTCATATTTGACTCTGAATAAGATTCTAACTAAATATCCGTGCCGTCACTAAGGCCATATATCTTTACATCCATAATATCGCCTGATTCCTCCCCCCCACCCCCCCGCCTTAGCTCATTCGCTATCTAAACTTTCATCCATGCCTTCATTATCTATGGACTTGACTATTGCAATGCATTCCTGGCTGACCTCCCACCTTTTACTGTGTAAATTTGGTTAAATAAGTGCAGGAAGGCACGAGGAAGAAAGATGTCCAAAACCCAAAGGAAAGCTGCCGTGAAGAAGGCGGCGAATGAAAGTTCGCCGTCGAGTGGAAGGGTTGGCTCAGCATCTGGAAGGATGCCGGAGGCTGGGTCGCTGAGTGGGGCCGCACTGTTCACGGCAGAAAAGATGACCGAGGTGATGGTTGTGGAACTTGAAAAACAGTTCACAAAGCACTTGGAGGTGATGAAGAAGGAGATGATGGCAGTATTGAAGGTGCTGGTGGAAGAGGCGATTGCCCGGTGAAGACGTCGGTGTTGAAGGCATCGGCCAAGGTGCGGGAGCAGGGTGAGAAACTGAAGGGAGTGGAAGAGGCCTTGTCGCATACAGTGACCAACTCACCTCGATGGGTGAGGAGCTGCAGAGGGTGTTGGAGGCCAAAAAGGGTATGTGAGCCAAAGTAGAAGACCTTGAAAATAAATCTGAGGATCGTGGGCCTGCCCAAAGAGTGGAGGGCCCGAGGCTGATAGATTATTTTGCCAAGGTGTTGGCGGAGCTGTTGGGGAGGGGGAAGATCCCTCTTGGTACGAACTGGATCGGGCTCATAGGGCTTGGAGGCCTAAACCAAAGACGAATGAGCCGCCAAGAACAGTGATTATTTGTTTCCGTAGGTACTGCGTGAAGGAGAAGGTTCTGTGTTGGGCAAAGCAGAAGCGGGAGGTCCATCCTGTGACATACGTATATACCAGGACTTTACTGTGAAGTTGGCGAGGAGGTGGTTGAGTGAAGAAGGCACTGTATAACAGCAGGGTGCGGTTTGGTGTACTGTACCGAGCTAAGTTGAGGGTGATCTCCAACACCAAAGACTTTTATTTCGAGACGATGGAAGCGGCAGAGGCATTTGTGAAAGCAGAAGGACTGGGGCAGAAGTAAGAAATGCGGCTGAGGATTGGTCTTGGACTGAGGATAGTGGATTTGGAGGAGTGTATGTAGCTCTATTTTTCACTGCATGTTGTTATATGTGCTAAATGAGTTGACTTTGCCTATTTGGACAAGGTAAGAGTTGGGATTTTCTTTTGCAATGATGGTTCTTTGGGGGTTTGTGTATTTACACTGGGGTTGTGTGTTGAAGGGGATTTCTTTGTTTTCCTGGGACCGGGCAGGGGGGAGTGGATTGGAGGGGAGAGAAGCTTGGGCAGGGGCCTCCACATTGGCTAGCTCAAGCTGGCCAGTGAACAGGAGTATGGTGTGGGGAGGGGCTGCGGCCATCAGAGCCTGGTAGAACAGATTTCAATGAGCCTAGGAGATGTGAAAACTTGGGGGAAGCGGACCGATACTGGGTGAGATGTTTTCAAGATGAAGTGGATGGGAGGATTCTGGGAGGGGTGGGGGGAGGTGCTTGATGGTAACAATAGGATAAGGTGGGCCAAGCCCAGGGGGCAGGGCCTGGAGTTATGAGGATGGTGGATAGGAGGGGGGTTTGCGGGGAGGAGGGGGGTTTGCGTGGTGGGGGGGGGGGAGAAGAGGGGTGAGTGACCCCCAGTTAGGGTAGTTACGTGGAATGTGAGGGGTTTGTTGATGGGAGGATTTCAGGGTCATCTCGGGGGCAGTGCTTGTGAACTTGGAACCAGGGCCCCTAGAAGCCATTTTCGGGGGGTCGGACAGGCTCGGGCAATAGGCGGGTGCGGGGGCAGAGGTTTGCTTCTCCATCCTGTGACACAGCTTGGCGGGGGGGGGACCAACTTGAATTTCTTTGACTCCCGGGAAGGTGAAGTCTCAGCTGAAGTGGATGAAGGAAGAGTTTCAATTCATATTTACGGATTGTTAATTTGTGTTTTTTTTTTAACCTGGAATGTACGCGGGATGTTTTGGTCTCTATATATTGAGTGGGGCGCGGTTTGTGTGTCGGGGACTGTTACTGTATTTGGTTTGGTTTGTTTTTTCTTTGGTTGTTAATTGATGAAAGTGTTGAAAATGAGGAGAATAAAAAGATTTTTAAAAAAGAAATGAATGTGTATTTTTTTATTGATTTACCTGGACAATCACAGAAACATAATCCTCAAATTTCCAGATGATACCAAAATGGCACACAATCAGAGTCAAAGGATTGAGACAATTGGGCCAGATGTGCAACATAATTTGGATTAGTCGAAAGTGGGTTCTTACTATTCCTACGTCAGGGCCAGAGCTCTGGGTTCAAGGCCCACTCCAGGATTTGATGGCCACGGAAGGCATTTTCATAACATGGCCAATGAGTTGATTATCAGCCTGTAAATGTTTTCAATAAGCCTGATGGTAGGCAGTAAGAATGGGAGAGTTTTCTGGTCAGTCAGCCTGCAGCACTTTGCTCAACATAATCATGGATTAATCCAAAGGAAGCCCATGATCACCAACACCCACTTTGGGCAGACAACCTGAAGGAGGAGGAGGACAAGATGCCAAAAAGGAAGTCATATGTAAGGCTAATTTTAAAAAAAATCGGGAGCAATTGGGGTTAAATCTGTAAATCCATCTCCCCCAGATGGAACTACAGTATATAAAAACAAATAACCTACTGATTTGCAGCGGTATTTCGACAGTTTTAATATTGAGAAATAACTCAGAATCTTTATGGTGCAGGAGGCCATTCAGCCCATTGAGGCTGTTCAGTAGTGTCATATGAGAGTACCTTTAAGAAATGGGTGTTTATTACTGCAGTGATGTCAGAGAGTGGTGGAGCTGGGCTGTCGGTCAGCTTTTTCCTTTGGTTTTAGATTGTTTGCTGCAGGGTGTGTTTTAGTTTTGTTTTCATAGATCATGGAATTTACAGTGCAGAAGGGAGCCATTCGGCCCATCGAGTCTGCACCGGCTCTTGGAAAGAGCACCCCACCCAAGGTCAACAACTCCACCCTATCCCCATAACCCAGTAACCCCACTCAACACTAAGGGCAATGTACCACGGCCAATCCACCTAACCTGCACATCTTTGGACTGTGTTTCAGTGTTGGAGCTGGAGCCAGACAAAGCAGGTGTACTGTTGATCTCTCTGCCATGAAAAGACTAGCTCTTGATCATTTGGTGAATTCAGAATTATAAATGTTTTCAGTAGTGAATGTAAACCTGATGTGCTTCTGTTAAAAGGTGTTTCTTTTGTCTTCTGGATGTTGTTTGGGAAATTATTAAGGATTACTTAGTGTTGTATTCTTTGGGGGTTGTATTTGAATTGATGGTTGCTAAGATGTTCACTGTTATGTTGATGTTTATGTTTTAAAAAGGTTAACTTGAGTTCATAGAATAAAGTTTTGCTTTAAAAAATACTTTTCCATTTCTGCTGTACCACACCTGTAGAGGTGTGGTACAGCAGAAATGGAAAAGTATTTTTTAAAGCAAAACTGTTTATTCTATGAAGTCAAGTTCATAGAATATGAACGATCCAAAGTTCTCTTGGCCAGCTGCCCCCCGCAACCCACCTTGCACCTGTTCTACACTTATGCTCATCCAAAACCCTGCTACCTGTGTGTTTGCAGCAAGTATTGCTCACCCATCCTACATTGGATGCTGAACTGTCAACTAATCCATTTGGGGCTGTTTAGCACAGGGCTAAATCGCTGGCTTTGAAAGCAGACCATGGCAGGCCAGCAGCACGGTTCAATTCCCGTAACAGCCTCCCTGAACAGGCGCCGGAATGTGGCGACTAGGGGCTTTTCACAGTAATTTCATTGAAGCCTACTTGTGACAATAAGCGATTTTCATTTCATTTGAAAATTCTCATCCTCTCCCTATCTTTGTAGCCTCCTCTGGTTCTACAAGACTTGGATTCCTCTGTCCCTCTTAAGATGGAATTATCTCTCCAAGCCTTGCCACCTCTTCACAATGCTCTGGTTCTTTAAGCCACTATTTAGAGCCCATCTCTGACCAAGTTTTTGATCATCTGTTGCAATATCATGTTATGAGGCACAGGGCCAAGTTTTGTTTGATAGTGCTCTTGTGAATTATCTTTGGACACTTTATGATGTTAAAGATGCTATATAAATGCAATTTGTTGTTGCTGAGGAGAGAGAAGTAGGTTGGATGGAAGTTTCAGACAGCAAGACTGAGATGGCTGAAGGTTTTGGCCCTAACAGTGATACAAAGGATTAGTGGATCACAGGACATGGAAGGTGAGTCTGTTGCAGCTTCTGAACTGCTCCATCATCTCTATCTTTGATGTAGTTGTCCTCAGGAAAAAACATATCGTCTCCCATTCAGGTCACTTCTCCTGTACACTTTGCTCCTCAATGGGGTAGTGTTTAGCCTATTTAGTGCACAACCTGCTTAACCATCCATCGCCAGATTTGGCAGACACATCAAGCACAATGACGCATTACTTGATTACCCCTTTTTCTTTCTTCCACCCTTCTCCCCTGTTACCCCCTTACACTCACCACCGACAGAAAGTGCAAAGTGCTCAAGAACTACTGTTAGTAGAGTCTTCTGCTGACCTCATCCTTTGTTGCCTACAAAGCCAAGCTTTTTTCAAGGTTACTCCCTGCCAGAAATCTGATCCGATATCTGTTTTTAGTTTCTCTATCTTCCCCTCACATTCTCTCTGAGCTAAGTCTGTTCATGAGTTACACCTCTTGTATGCCCAATTATGGACATTGTACATCCTTGATTTTCATTACCACATTGGTGGAAATGCCTCAACTCTTCTCTGACCTCAATTATGGATTCCCTTCCAAAACCTCTCTGCCTCTCCTCCTGTAAGACTCTCCTTAAAATCTATTCTTTTAACCAAGCTCTTAGTCACCTTTCCTAACATCTCCTCCAACTTTGGCTGACTGTCAATTTCTGTCAGATTTCACATCTGCAAGATGCCTTGGAAATGTTTTTCCCTGTTAACAGTACTACATAATTGCAATTTGTAAATGAGCATTTCAAACTACTATGTTAAGGGACGGAGGTAATTTCAGTGGAATGAGGAATGAGCGGCAATGGATGACATTAGGAATACGTCCTCTGGTAATTGCTGATTTATAAGGTGTTGATTGCAGCACTGAAACAGACTGTATTATTGAATTCAAGATACAAATTGATGCATATCTAGTCATACACAGGATTCAGGGATGTGGTTTACTTAACCAACCTCCCAGACTCAACAAGATGTCTCCATGAATTTTTTTTTCAATTAACATTTTATTGAGGTATTTTTGGTATAGAAACAACAACAAAATAGAATAAACCATAAACATAGTGCAAAAACAGTTTACCTTTCATACAGGTCTCACCCTTACTCTCTCTTCCCCCCCCCCCGGTCTGCTGACGATTAATTTTCCGCAAGGAAGTAGACGAACGGTTGCCACCTCCGGGTGAACCCTAACAGTGACCCTCTCAAGGCGAACTTAATTTTCTCCATACAGAGAAAGCTAGACATGTCCGATAGCCAGGTCTGCGACTTCGGGGGCTTTGGGTCGCTCCATGCCAAAAGTATCCGTCTCCGGGCATATTGTGCACCTGTCCTCCACCCCAAAGAATCTGTTCATCCGGGCCACTGTCATGTGAGCCCGGTGAACGACCTTAAATTGTATCAGGCTGAGCCTGGCACATGTTGCAGACGTGTTGACTCTACTAACGCGTCTGCCCATAAACCATCCTCTATCTCACCTCCCAGCTCCTCCTCCCACTTACGCTTCAGCTCTTCGGTCTGAGTCTCCTCCGACCCCATAAGCTCCTTATAGATGTCCGAGACGCTCCCCTCCCCTACCCATCCTCTGGAAATTACCCTATCCTGAATCCCCCTCAGCGGTAGGAGTGGGAAGGTTGCCACCTGCTTATGAAGGAAGTCCCGCACCTGCAAGTATCTGAATTAGTTTCCCCTCGCCAGTCCAAACTTTTCCTCCAGCGCCCTTATACTCAGGAAACTCCCTCTATGAACACATCCCCCATCCTTTCAATCCCTGCTCTCCGCCATACCCGGAACCCCCCATCCATACAGCTCTACTGCTGGTTCCAAGCAAAACGAAAAACTTTTTACAAAAACAGAGAAACAAAACAGAGAAAACAGAAACACGAACGTTGCAGCCAAGTTCAAAAAGTTCTCAGTCCTTGGTCAGCCCTTTCTTTCTTGCAAAGTCCAACGCGTCCTCAGGCGACTCAAAGTAAAAGTCCTGATCCTCATGCGTGACCCAGAGACGGGATGGGTATAACAGTCCAAACCACCTTTTTCTTGAAAAGGATCGCCCTGATCGGATTAAAGCCTGCTCTCCTCCTGGCCAACTCCACGCTCAGGTCTTGGTAAACCCGCAGGATGCTATTGTCTCCCACTTACAGCTCTGTGTCTGCTTGGCCCACTGCAGAATACGCTCCTCATCCGAGAACCTGTGGAATCTCACCACCATAGCCCTCGGGGGATCTCCCATTCGCGACTTCTTCGCAGGTGCTCTGCGAGCCCTATCCACCTCCAAGGGCCGGAAGAAAGCCCCATCCCCCAGTAACTTCTCAAACATGCCTGCGACATATGCCCCAGCGTCCATTCCTTCGGACCCCTCCGGGAGCCCGACAATTCTTAGGTTCCGCAGGCGGGACCTATTCTCTAGGTCCTCCATCTTCTCCAGAACCTTCTTTTGCTGGTCACTCAGCATCCCCACCTCCAGCTCCACTGCGGTCTGATGCTCCTTCTGCTCAGCCAGCGCCTTCTCCACCTTCTGGATCGCACGATCCTGGGCATCCAACCTGAGCTCCAGCCACTCAATCATCGCTTTTATTGGGTCCCAGCAGTCCCGATTCTGTGTAGCAAAGCCCTCCTGGATGACTTGCATCAGCTGCTCCATAGACTGCTGGGTCAACAAGCCAGAGGTTCGCCTATCCGCCATGCTGTCCTCTGTTGCAACTACAGCCCAAGTCTTCTCTGTCTTCCTATTTCTGCCCTTACGAACACTTTTAATCCTTTTCTCCATGCACTGAAGTGGGAATTCCGTAGAGAATTGCAACTGACATCCATTCTGCAATTCAAGTCCGTTAAAAGATCGGGGGGGAAAAGGTCCAAAAGTCCGACCAGAGCGGGAGCCACCAAATGTGCGACTTATTCCTTCATAGCCGCCACCGGAAGTCGATGTCTCCATGAATTAAATGTCCTATTTTTTTTCTCTATGTTGGCAAGTCACAAAAGTAAGTAATGTGGCTTTATTATAATGCCCACAAAACATTTAGCTGCAGTTCATGGTTATAGTGAAACCAAAATTACCAGGAAATATGCACGTTCTAAGATCAACATGTTCTAAAATCAGAATAACACTGTTTAACATGCAAATAGAAACCATTGTAATACACTCATGGATGATCAGATTAATCTCACACACTGAGTGTACCAGTTATTTCATGGTTACACACACATCCACTTTTAGTTGCATCCTTTCCATGTGATGTGTACATTGAACAGAAACTTTATAAGCTCACTGTACTCCAGTGGCTGCAAAGAAAAAAAAGCTAGCACTCGATCTCCACAGTTTTGTAAATTAAGATTTTAGATTGCCAAAGCAGCTTTAATACAAGATTAAAAAATGACTAGCAGCAAGTCAATTTAACAATTCCAAGAATGTTAAAAGTGCAGGGGGGAAGCTCAATTTACTAATATGACCAAAATCCTGAAGATGAATCATTGACAAGTTCACTACATTGTATATTTTTGCATGAAGTTAAGGTTACTTTTAAATCTCAAGTCCAGGATACAATCTGATATTGGTAAAATAATAATAATAATTTTTATTGTCACAAGTAGGTTTACATTAACACTGTAATTAAGTTACTGTGAAAAGCCCCTAGTTGCCACATTCTGGCGCCTGTTCAGGTACTCGGAGGGAAAATTCAAAATGTCCAAATTACCTAACAGCACGTCTTTCGGGACTTGTGGGAGGAAACCGGAGCACCCGGAGGAAACCCACGCAGACACAGGGAGAACGTGCAGACTCCACAGACAGTGATCCAAGCCAGGAACCTAACCTGGTACCCTGGCGCTGTGAAGCAACAGTGCTAACCACTGTGCTACCTTGCTTCTCTCTTTCCCACCCTCCCCACACCAAATATGACAAGAAAATATATCAGTGTATCGAACTTCTGTCCATCTTTTTAAGGACTGTAAACACCATGGTAGTTATGCATATATTAAAATTTCAAACAAAAAGATAAAATTTAAAAATAATCAAATATTAAGGTACATCAGACTATATCCTTCTAACAAAAGCAACAGTGTAATACAATTCTTTAAGCTCAACAATACCAATTATAAACTGTCACAGTTGATGAATTCAAGGGCTACAAAGTTGCCTTAACAACCATGGTAACAAACCACATGAATACTCTTATTTGATGTGGTCAACAGTGGGCATACGCAGAATATAGTGGCAGTTCTCCAAAAGTACAGCATTGACGTCAGAAGGTTGTGCAATCATCTCATTTTGGCTCTAATCTATAAACAATGAACAAGCATTGGACATCCATGCAATGGAGCTAATGTTGTATTTGCAAAACACAGTCCTGGCATTAAATATATATGACATCTAGAGGAAGAAACTCACAAGCCAATCAAAGCCGCTTTCCTATCCCTCCTCCCCAACTCCAGTTAGGACCACATGCATTAAATGCATTCTGTAAACTTCTGAAAAACATCTCTAGTGTTGACAAATAGTTCTGCTTTAACATTAAAAATGTTCAAATAAATAATATCCCCCAAACAACAAATTCTTAGACGGTAAATAAGAAAATTATTTAAATATACAGAGCCAAATGGTCACAAAGAGCCAATCGCCTTCCTCTATATTAATTTTTATTAAATTATAAATATTGGCCTGGTGAAATAGTCTGCACATACATTGCATTAATATATGATGTTTTAAACCAAATATTTCAACTATCCAAAAATCTTCTATGCAAGCTTGGCATTTCTTTATAGGAGTGTAGGGCGGCACGGTAGCACAGTGGTTGGCACTATTGCTTCACAGCGCCAGAGTCCCAGATTCGATTCCCAGCTTGGGTCACTGTCTGTGCGGACTCTGCACGTTCTCTCCGTGTCTGCGTGGTTTCCTCCGGGTGCTTTGGTTTCTTCCCACAAGTCCCGAAAGACGTGCTCGTGAGGTGCTGTCTGCCAGTATCAAGACCCGCCAATCTCACCCCTCACACAAACTTCACTCAGCCACTCAGTGTCCTTCACAGGCCCAAGCTCCAACAGTCTCAATGTTGCAAGTACTGTCCCCGCCTCCTCCTATTGGTGAGTGGAACAATGTGGCTATGGATGTGATGCTAGGAAAGTTAATTGAATAATTTGGACGCTATTCGGATGGAACAAGGCAAAATATTGCGGGTGCAGGCAGCTGCGACCAGCATTTTCAATCTAAAAGCCGGTTGCGGCCTGGGTGCTTCTCCCACGCACACCACGACCGATTGCTCCGCGACCCAGCCGCAGGTCGTGACCCTGAGTTTGAAAAACCCTGTTTTATAGGATTGTGTGAAATGATTATGCATATTGTCTAGATTTTTTCCATTTACACAAGTCCCGGCAGCAATTTATGATTCCACTACTCAGGGTTAAAGAATATGTTAATAGCATTTTGCTAAAGTGTGTCAACATGCGTACTAAGTATCACAGTTGGCACACTTTACCTTTGGCCCATAGTTTTGGATCCAGCTGTGAGTAAATGTAATGAAAAGGTCTCCTTTCTGTGCTAGCTGTAAGAATGGTACAAGACGTCTGAGCACACTGACAGAGTAAGGGGAATTTATTCTGCATTCAAACAATGCCAGATCTGACCGGAGAGCAATCCATCCAACAGCAAATAATTTGGAAAAGTGTATATATTTACATTGCCACTATTTCCTCATGGATTAATTTAAACTCAAAATTCAAGTCTTTGTAATATTGAATTTCAAACATATTTACAGTGATATAGATCATGGTTAGAATTAAAAATTCTCCAGATAAATCCCAAGCAATTACATAGAACTGCACATAAAAACCAAGATTTTCTCAAATAAATAGTCTTGGTGCAGCTATAAAATCAGATTTACTATCAGACTGCTCAGCTATTTTTCTGGCCCAATGTCATAAGATAATAAAAGAAATCTTCAAATGAAAGACAAAAATACATTACTGAAAAAGGCACAGAGGAAGCAATCAGTGACAGTATCTGTTCACTCAAGCTGCCATTTCAGTTAGAATGTAAAACAGTATTCACCATGTTCAGCACTCAAGTGGTTAGCACTGTTGCTTCACAGCGTAAGGAGCCTGGGTTCGATTCCCGGTTTGGGTCACTGTCTCTGCTGAGTCTGCACGTTCTCCCAGTGTCTGTGTGGGTTTCCTCTGGGTGCTCCGGTTTCCTCCCACAAGTCCCAAAAGATGCACTTGTTAGGTGAATTGGACATTCTGAATTCTCCCTTGGTGTACACAAACAGGTGCCGTAGTGTGGCGACTAGGAGATTTTCACAGTAACCTCATTGCAGTTTTAATGTAAGCCTACTTGTGACACTAATAAAGATTTTTTTACAAATAGTGCAGGATGGTGTAGAGGCAGCAAATGCAGTGGGATTGGATTTACTGGCTGCCCTTTCCAAACCACATCTTGCATCTGCAGGTTGCATTACATGTCCACATCCTTGACACAAAACCCAAAATATAAAGTGCTAAGTGTACTTTCCCATAGCATCTAAGAATTTTGTTTTCCTAGCAAATGGTAGTGAAAATATAAATGTTAATTTTGTTGAATAGCTCAGCACTAAAGTAACAGTTATGCACAATATACATCAACCATGAACACATAAACAAGCAAACATTTACGTCTCTACTCCTACAAAGCAGTCCAGTGCTGTACTTTTCTTTGTTCTTTGCATCTTGACAGATACATGAATAGGATGGAAATAAAGGGATATGGACCCTAGAAATGTAGAAGATTTTAGGTTAGTTGAGCAGCATGGTTGGCGAGGATTGGAGGACTGAAGGGCCTGTTCTTGTGCTGTACACTGTTCAACACACTGCTTCTGCATGCAGCTTGGAGAATCTGTGGTGTCATCAGTTCTGTACATGAAGCCATTCCACATACAAGTGAAGAGCAAGACTGGAATTCATCAGAATATCCTACCTAGTCACATACAAAAAGCTGGGTAACTAGCACTAGGCTATTAAAATTAATGCCCATGATATTGTGAAAATATCCCCTCCCATGCATCAATGTAATATTGCACATTCCCTTTCATCTTATTCCTTAAATCTTTTCCCGTTTTCAAACTTATTACATCCCTGGCAAAAGAATGCCAAAAATCCATCTGAAACAAAGTAGAAATTTAATTCATAAATAACTACAGATTCATGATACAACTACATTTTCAAATATAGAATTGGAACTATGCTTTGCTATTTACCCATAAACCACTGAAATCTATCCCAATTTAACAACTATTTATTGAGCCCTTTTGAGCCCATTTTGAATTTTTAGAAGGGTCCAGGTGTTGTAAATGGTTAGGATTAATGGCCATTGTTCAGATTGTGGATCTAGATTTCGATGATTTGGTGTACAATGCTAAAATCTGCTGACAATGATCAAAATAGGGTTCTAGCTGTAAACAATGTGGAAAAATTGCAAAAGGCAAGTTTTGTAGAAGAGAATTTCAAGAGTCAGGTGTAATTTAATGTGGAGGGTTGGGAGATAATATATTTTTGGAAGAAAAATAAATGCATATTCTGTGGGAAGATGTAAATGAATATGGAGACACAAATGGTGAAACTGGTCTACTCCAGAATCACAAAATGAATGGATTTTACATTGAGCCAATTTTCATTCCCAGCAACTAGCACGTACCAATTTCACCACCGAAACATCTTGAAAATAGAGGTCCAGGCAAATAAAGCCATATAAAAAGAGGAACGGCATTTTGGAATGATGAGAGTGGCCGAAGACAAAAAGGTCTGAATATTTTTTGTGACGAGGAATCAAGGAATTATCGCACTTTTATAAGAACTAGGAGCAGGAGTAGGCCATCTGGCCCCTCGAGCCTGCTCCACCATTCAATGAGATCATGGCTGATCTTTTGTGGACTCAGCTCCACTTTCCGGCCCGAACACCATAACCCTTAATCCCTTTATTCTTCAAAAGATCTTTTATGATCTGCATTAAATGTAAATGCTTTTGGGTGACTTCAAAAAGGTGAAATTATTTGACTTCAAGTCAGTAAAACCATTCAGTTTTCCCTTTTAACTGATATTATCGTCACTTCTGTTAACCAACGCATTTGCATCAATCACCAAAATGGCCTCATCATTTAATGCAGTTATTGCAAGGACAGGACGAAAGTTCATACGGTTATATATGTGGGTTGTTGCTGCAATGTCTCTTTAAGAGTTAGTAGGTCACTTGATAGTCCAGGATAGAAATGGCAGCACGGTAGCACACGTGGCTAGCACTGTGGCATCACAGTGCCAGGGTCCCAGGTTCGATTCCCCGCTGGGTCAGTCTGTGAGGAGTCTGCACGTTCTCCCAGTGTCTGCGTGGGTTTTCTCCGGGTACTCCGGTTTCCTCCCACAGTCCAAAGACGTGCAGGTTAGGTGGATTGGGCATGCTAAATTGCCCTTAGTGTCCAAAAAGGTTAGGAGGGGTTATTGGGTTATGGGGATAGGATGGAAGTGAGGGCTTAAGTGGGTCGGTGCAGACTCGACGGGCCAAATGGCCTCCTTCTGCACTGTATGTTCGATGTATCTATGATGTCACCGGCTGCTTTGTGGGCTTTTGCCTTCGGTCAAAAGCTGCTGCAATCGGCCAGTCATTTTTTTTTTTACTACACGAGTATCTGAAGGGGAGTTGTGAGAGCACACAAAGATTGCTTAAAAAAAGGTGGAAAACTTTGGGTATGATGGGCTCATTTGATGAAGACTCAGAAATCTCAGATCATACTCTTGATAGATTCCACTATTTTATTCTCACAAAAGTACTAGATCATGATGTTGATTATTTGATTGAAATGGAAGCGGAGGACGACATTTGACTTATTTTCACCAGAGGAGACATCTGACATGGTAGAGTAAAACCAACAGTCACAGATCCTGAGACCAGAAAATAACTCATAGAAAAGCCTGTTTAAACAAAGTGAGCAAGTGCCAGAACACAGCTACACCATCAATGACAAGTGGGTTCCTGCAACTGTTTTGGTTCAGACTGGCCTAATCTCCTACACAATCCAAACAACAGATGAATTCATGTGGAGATGCCATGTTGATCAATTGTCATCCACTCTCGTCAATGTGCCAGTGCCACAACTACCTCTTGAGGGAACAGCCTTCATTCCACCTGATTGCGTTCATCTGCAGAAGCAGAGATCGTACAATATGTGCCAGTACTAGTCTTCCCTCTGAAAATGAGACTGTAATGCCTTCCAGGGCAGTCATCAACTGAAGAGCCTGAAAATACATCTAAGTTGTGAACAACATAATCCCGGAATTGCACAGGCGACATTCCGGGACATCACTGGCTATTTCAAGGGTTTTTGGCTTCAGTCTGGTTCCAGCTCTTGCACAGCGTACAGCTTGCAAATAAATCTCCGTTGATTGTTACCGTAAACCCACGTACTACAGCATTCTCTTCTTTTAAAGTACAAGATACAACTACAAATCTAAAATGTACCAACAAAACAGGACCTTGCTGGATTATGTACATGCAGCAAAGCAAAGGACTACGGCATTGCTTTTCAAACAATCCTACAATATGACCCCATTTTAACTCTCTGCCACCTACTCAAGGACAATTAGATATGGGAACAAATACTGGCCTTACCAGCAATGCCCACAATCCATGAATAAATTTATAAAATGTTTAAAATTAACAGACCACAGATGCCAACAAAAACAAAACAGTAATAAAGCAGAATAGTATTCAGCATATAAAGTTCACATAATGGTGGAGATGGTTAGCAGTTTCAAATTCCTAGGGGTGGACCAGGACAGATTTTTGGAGATGTTGATGCTACCACCAAGAAAGCACAACAGCGCCTATACGTCCTCAGGAAACTAAAGAAATTCGGCATGTCCACATTAACCCTGACCAACTTTTACAGATGCACCATAGAAAGCATCCTATCGGGCTGCATCACAGCCTGGTATGGCAATTGCTCGGCCCAGGACCGCAAGAAACTTCAGAGAGTCGTGAACACCGCCCAGTCCATCACACGAACCTGCCTCCCATCCATTGACTCTGTCAATGCCTCCCGCTGCCTGGGGAAAGCGGGCAGCATAATCAAAGATCCCTCCCACCCGGCTTACTCACTCTTCCAACTTCTTCCATCGGGCAGGAGATACAGAAGTCTGAGAACACGCACGAACAGACTCAAAAACAGCTTCTTCCCCACTGTCACCAGACTCCTAACTGACCCTCTTATGGACTGACCTTATTAACACTACACCCTGTATGCTTCATCCGATGCCAGTGCTTATGTAGTTACATTGTATATGTTGTGTTGCCCTATTATGTATTTTCTTTTCTTCCCATGTATTTAATGATCTGTTGAGCTGCTCACAGAAAAATACTTTTCACTGTACCTCGGTACACGTGACAATAAACAAATCCAAATCCAAATCATATAAATAGAAAAAATATTTCCATATTCCCTTTGTGATGGAAGACTCAGTAAATCCCATTTTCCTTTCTCACACACTTTGTAATAAGCCCCTCGGTCCCACCACAAATTCTCACTCACGCTCTACTTCGTAAACCCCCTCCCCCCCAACTCACTCGCTGAGCAGCACCTTTCTTTCTTTTTAATAATATTTTATTGAGGTATTTGAAAAAGTTTTGTAACAGTAACAAAAACAATGACATCAACATGGTAAAATAAACATTTCCCCCCCCCAGCCCAATCTTCACGCACCTCAACCATACAACAACAATCGATCCGCCCCCCCTCCCCTTGGAATACTGCATCTGCTGACATTTTAATTTTCCCCGAGAAAGTCGACGAACGGCTGCCACCTCCGGGTGAACCCAAACCTTGACCCTCTTAAGGCAAACTTTATTTTCTCGAGACTGAGAAACCCAGTCATGTCACTACCCCAGATCTCGACACTTGGGGGCTTCAAGTCCCTCCACATTAACAAGATCCGTCACCGGGCTACCAGGGAGGCATAGGCCAAGACGTCGGCGTCTTTCGCCCCCTGAACTCCCGGATCTTCCAACACGCCAAAGATGGCTACCTCCGGACTCAGCACCACCCGTGTTTTTTGCACCGTGGATATTATCTTAGCAAAACCCTGCCAAAACCCTCTAAGCTTCGGGCATGCCCATAACATGTGGACATGATTTGCTGGGCTTCCCACGCACCTCGCACACCTATCTTCTACCCAGAAAAACTTGCTCATCCTAGCCACTGTCATGTGTGCCCAGTGGACTACCTTAAATTGTATCAGGCTAAGCCTGGCACATGATGAGGAGGTATTAACCCAGCTTAGGGCATCTGCCCAGAGATCCGCCTCTATCTCTCCACCTAGCTCATCAGCCCACTTGCCATTAAGCTCCTCCAACGGGGTTTCCTACGCCTCCGAAAGCTCCTGGTAAATATCTGATACCTTCCCCTCCCCCACCCAGGTACTGGCAACTACTCTATCCTATATCCCCAGTGGCGGCAGCAGCGGAAAGGCCGGCACCTGTTTTCTCAGGAAGTCTCGCACCTGCAAATACCTAAAACTATTCCCTGCTAGCAATTTAAATTTATCCTCCAAGGCTTTCAAGCTGGAAAGCTCCCATCAATAAATAGATCCCCCATCTTTCTAATTCCTGCCCTTTGCCAACTCCGGAACCCGCCATCTAGCCTACCCGGTACAAACCTATCATTATTATAAATCTGGGTCCAAATCGGTGCTCCCTCCTCTCTCTTATATCTCCTCCATTGCCCCCAGATTCTCAAAGCTGCCACCACCACCGGACTTGTGGAGTATCGGGCCGGCGAGAACGGAAGAGGTGCTGTTATCAGTGCTCCCAAACTGGTGTCTTTACATGACGCCGCCTTCATCCGCTCCCATGCTGACCCCTCCCCCACTACCCATTTCCTAATCAATGATATTAGCCACCCAGTAGTAATTAGAAAGTTCGGCAGCGCCAACCCACCCTCCCCTCAACTGCGCTCCAGTGACTTTCTTTATTCGTGGGGTTTTGCCCGACCACACAAAGCCCAAAATAATCTTATTCACCCGCTTGAAAAAGGCCTCAGGGATGAAGATGGGGAGGCACTGAAAGACAAACAGAAATCTGGGGAGGACCTTCATTTTCACGGTCTGCACCCTCCCCGCCAGTGATAGCGGGAGCATGTCCCATCTCTTCAAGCTCCTTCCATTAGTTCTACCAACCGGGATTGGATTATGCAGTACCTCCCATTCTCGGGCCACCCGGATTCCCAGATATCGAAAGCTCTTCCCTACCATTCTAAGCGGTAGCTCTCCCAGTCTCTCCTCCTGGCCTCTTGCCTGGATCACAAACATCTCGCTTTTCCCCATGTTCAATTTATACCCCGAAAAATTGACAAATTCCCCCAAGATTTGCATTACTTATCCCATCCTCTCCAGGGGGACCGAAATGTACAAGAGCAGGTCATCTGCGTAGAGCGAGACCCAGTGCTCCACCCCCCCCGAACCAGCCCTTTCCAGTTCCTAGAGGCTATAACACCATGGCTAATGGCTCTATGGCCAGAGCAAACAGTAGCGGGGAGAGGGGGCACCCTTGTCTCGTCCCTCGGTATAGTTTAAAATATCCTTCTCCTGTTTCAAGTTCAATGAAGTAGAGGCCTGCAACACTGTTGGGGGAGGACTCCCTTCTCTCTTGCTTCGTTAAATGTGCTCACCAGCAGTGGGCTCAATATCTCTGAAAACTTCTTATAGAATTCCACTGGTTAGCCGTCAGGCCCCAGGACCTTGCCCGACTGCATGCCCTCCAGCCCCTTGATTATTTCCTCAATCTCAATTGGGGCTCCCAGCCCCTCCACCAGGTCCTCCTCCACCCTCGGGAACCTCAAGTGATCCAAAAACTGCCTCATCCCCTCTACCCCAACCGGGGGTTCCGACTCTCATAATCTACTATAGAAGTCCTTAAACACCTCGTTTACCCCGCTGGGCCCAGGACAGTATTACCGGCTCTACTCTTTACTTTACCTATCTCCCTAGCCGCCTCTCTTTTCCTGAGCTGGTGCACCAACATTCTGCTTGCCTTTTCCCCGTACTCATAGATCACCCCCCTTGCCTTCCTCAACTGTTCCACTGCTTTCCCTGTGGTCAACAGCCCAAACTCTGCGTGTAGCCTCCGCCGCTCCTTCAGTAGCCCCGCGTCCGGGGCCTCCGAGTATCTCCTGTCCACCTGGAGTATCTCCTCAACTAACCTATCCCAGTCAGCCCGTTCCACCTTTTCTCTGTGGGCCCGTATCGAGATTAATTCCCCTTTGACTACTGCCTTCAAAGCTTCCCAGACCGTCGCTGCAGAGGCCTCCCCCGTATCATTTGTTTCCAGGTAGTTCTGGATGGACTTGTTAACCCGCCCACAGATCGCTTCGTCCGCTAGCAATCCCACATCCAGTCTCCACACTAACCCGTAGATCCACCCTGTGCGGGGCATGATCCGACACTGCGATTGCCGAGTATTCAGTATCCACCACCTTCGGTATTAGTGCCCCGCTCAGAACAAAAAAGTCGATGCGAATATACCTTGTGGCATGTGGAAAAAAAGGAAAACTCCTTTGTCCTCGGCCGTGCAAACCTCCATGGGACTACTCCTCCCATCTGTTCCATAAAACCCTTCAATTCCTTTGCCGCAGCCGGCCTTCTCCCCGTCCTAGATTTTGACCGGTCCAATTCCGGATCAATCACTGTATTGAAGTCCCCTCCCATGATCAGGTTATGTGACTCTAAGTCTGGGATTTTACTTAACACCCGCCTCATAAATTCCACGTCGTCCCAATTCGGAGCATACATGTTCACAAGTACCAGTCGCACCCCCTCCAACCTCCCACTCACCACTTCATGCAGTACCTACCCCCCCCACCCCCTTGTCTGACACGATTCTCCCTGCTTCGAATGCCACTCGTTTGCTGATCAAGATCACTACCCCCCTGGTCTTTGAGTCCAGTCCTGTGTGGACACTTGGCTGACCCACCACTTCCTCAATCTCGTCTGGTCTGTAACCTTTAGGTGTGTCTCTTGCAGCATTGCCACGTCCACCTTCAGCCCCCTCAAATGCGCGAACACGCGAGCTCTCTTGACCGGCTCATTCAACCCTCTAACGTTCCATGTAACCATCCTGGTCGGGGGACCTCCAACCCCAACCCGAATCCCCCCCCCTCCCCTCTCCCCCTTAGGCCAGCCTTGAGCTCACGCCCTCCGCTTCCGCGAGTCCTCGGGCAGTCGCTGTTCCTGACATCCCATTTGTCCCCTAGTAACAGCTCTTCTCCTATCAGCAAAACAGCTCCCACCCCTTCCCTCTCCCCCCTAGCAACAACGCTAGAAACGCAATCCCCCAAGTCAAACTCCAGCTTAACACCTGCTCACTTCCCACTGCACTTCCGAGAGTCAGCTGACCCATGCTGACTTGGTAGCTCCCGCCCCTGGCACCAAGCAGTCTGTCTCCATATTGTACTCTCCTCTCTTCCCCCCCCCACATGAATAAACATTTTAAAAGCATCATATTCCCCAGTAAACAATCAGAAAAAAGTGAAGAAACAGTCACTTTAGAAAATAGTCACCCAAAAAGCAGAACCAAATTCAAAGCCACTCCCCCCTCTAACCAGCTCCCTGCAAGACGAAACAACCTTTAACCACCCACACAGCCCATCATTTCACATAGCCCTGCTTAAATTTCCACATTCCAGCGCTACTTAAATTTCTACAATCCAGCACAACAAATTGCCGCCACAGTACTTCTCCAAGGCTTCAGTGTCTTTTAAATCGCCTCTAGTTTCATTTCTTTAATAAAGGTCCATACTTCGTCTGGCATTTCAAAGTAGAAGTTCCGTTCCTCATGTGTGACCCACAGGCGGGCTGGGTACACTATCCCGAACTTCACCCCTTCTTAAAGAGGGTAGTTTTTGCCCGATTGAACCCAGCTCGCCTCTTGGCCAAATCCACTCCCAGGTCCTGATAGATGCGCAACTCACAGTTCTCCCACTTGCTGCTCCGTTCTTTCTTGGCCCACCGCAAAACGTGTTCCTTGTCCATGATACGATGAAAACGTACCACCATGGCCCTCGGCGGCTCGTTTGCTCGGGGCTTCCTCGCGAGGGCTCTGTGCGCTCTGTCCAATTCCAGGGGCCAAGGGAACGCCCCAGCCCCCTCAACTTCTCCAACGGCCGTCACATTAGCCCTTGCATCCGATCCCTCACTGCCTTCAGGGAGGCCAACAATTCTGAGATTCTGCCTCCTCGACCTATTCTCCAGGTCCTCCAGCTTTTCCTGCATTCTTTTCTGACGGTCGTTCATCATCCCCACCTTGCTTTCCAGCACAGTTATATACTCCTCGTGCTCGGACAACTTTTGTTCCACCTCCTGGATCGCTCTCCCGTGGGTTTCCTGATTCTGAACCGCTTGATCAATCGAAGCCTTAATCGGGTCCAGTGTGTCCTTCTTCAGCTTGGCGAAGCAATCCTTGAAAAACTTCACCAGCTGCTCCGTCGACCACTGTGCCATCTCCCCACTGCCCTGTTGCCCCGCCATGCTGTCCCGTGCTACCAGCTCTACTTGCGTCTCCCTTATAGGACTTTGTCTTCTCACACAGCCACTTCTGGTCCAATTCTCCATACACCGGAGGGGGATTTCTCCTCACTGTCTCACTCTTCACTGATTTATCCCATAAAATCCGGGAAAAAACAGGGGAAAAAGGTCCAAAAGTCCGTTACAGGCGGGAGCTATCAAATGTGCGACCTACTCCTCCATGGCTGCCACTGGAAGTCCGAGCAGTGGCTTTTCTAACTGCCTTACAGCAACACCAAGTTGCTCTGGGGCCCCAAAAGCTCCTTCATGGCCAGGCCACTGTGACTGAAAACTGGTACAGATTCACTATACTCAGCAGAGAATGGGGCTTTGCTGCACCGTTCTGGGTAGTTAGTTGCACAGTGGTAAAGCATGTCAATTACTATATCCATTTTATCCTATTTTGGATGGACTTTCATTCAGACTTGATTGAATGAAAAACTCAAACAAAAACGTACCAGTCTGAGTTAGCAGTACGGGCAAATTGTCAAAATATATTTAGAATAGAAATATGGTTGTGCTAAGTGTAGTTAGTCAATGAATAATACTTTTCACAATATCTGCATCTTTGAACTGTTTACGGAAGATTCTTACAAATTAAGTTTCTTCGTTTTTGTTTTGCAAAGACAAGTTTTGAAACATCCTGCATCTTAAAGCTAATTATAGTGTAACATCTCAATCAATAAAGAAAATAATGTTTGTGTCTTGTGAGCTTTTTTTAATGCAGCAAAGAATTCTGTAATTTATTTTTTTGCTGGTGTTTGGAGGTTATCAGCTTTTGCTTCCAGTGCACAAGTTTAAACATCTCTTTTAACTTGGCAAATCAATAAATAACGTGCAGTGGAAAATTTACTCACTAACTTTGGAAATTTTCAGTTTTGACACATCTTCATTTATATCCTCTACAGTCACTGTTTCCAAGACTTGCAGAAGAAAAAAAGTTCTGCATCAGGCTCAGGTTCCGTGGCTCCCTCTCCTTCCTGCACCTCTCCTTCCGGCCTTCCGAACCCTGGCTATGCTGCACTACCTACATCACTCACCCCACCCGGGTTGTAAAACTATGCTACCCATATCCTTACCTGCAGCAGGTCCTGATCACCCATCACCACTAAACTCACACTTACAGTAAGCCCCAGTACCTCAATAGTTCTAATTGAAGATACTCATCCTTGCGTTTCAAATCCCTTAGAGGGCAGCATGCTGTAGCACAGTGGTTAGCACTGTTGCTTCACAGCACCAGGGACCCGGGTTCGATTCCCGGCTTGGGTCACTGTCTGTGCGGAGTCTGCACGCTCTCCCAGTGTCTGCTTGGGTTTCCGCCGGGTGCTCCAGTTTCCTCTCACAAGTCCGGAAAGACGTGCTTGTTAGGTGAATTCGAAATTCTGAATTCTCCCTCTGTGTACCCGAACAGCCGATGAGGAGATTTTCACAGTAACTTCATTGCAGTGTTAACGTATGCCTACTTGTGCCACTAATAAAGATTATTATAAGAAATGCCATATTCCACTTTGGTAACATCCTCCAGCTCTAGAATTCTCTAAGAGCTCTGCATTCCTCCAACTATGGCTTCTTGTGCACCCAGCTTACATTGGTCCATGAATTCCCTCCCTAAAACTCTCCACATCTCGACTTTGTTGTCCTTCTTTAAGACCTTTTAAATGGACCTCTTGACCAAGCCTTCCAATTACTCCACCGAATACCATGATCTTTTGCTCGCATCAATTATTGTCTGCTTACGCTGTCATGAAGTTTGTTGAAACCCTGGATCATTTTTCTATGTTAAAGATGATATCTAAATGCAAGGTGTTGTTTTTGAGCCTGTTAAATAGGATTGAATTTTATAGCCCCCTCCTTTGTATTTATAGGTAGGAGCATGTAAAATAAAATGGATGCCTAAGGCATCAGCCAGCCACCCATCCTTTTGGTCAATTGAGGCCTTTGAGTTGGCAAGGGCCCCCCAAGATGGTACATCACTTTTTCCATCCCTCCCTGCCTTCTAGAACCCAACCCACAAGCCCTTTCCCTCTCCTCGCTAAGGTTCCAATCTCTCCCCGAAAAACCCTGGACATAACTTTCAGTTCGGTATCTGAGGCTCTTCTTCTCAGGACTCCTGATCGTCCCAGAAGTGCCCACTGTTATATTTTAGCACTGCTGGGATTATTCAGCTGCTGGCTAATCAGCTCAAAGGCAGGACTTTGTGTGCATGAGGAGCAGAAGTCTTACTCTCACATTGTTAAGGCCACCCCCAGAGTACTGGCAAGCAACATTCCCCGCCCTCTTTCCCCCACAATAATATTCACCCCATGTAACTAATTTTAAATTAGAATATGCAAGTTGTTGTTCGGTAAGAAAGTTAACTTTTTTTTTTAAAAAGTGTTTTTTATTGAGTTTTTGGTATGCAAAACAAATATAAATACGAACAAACAGTGGGAGTTAAACAAGAGAATGTATAAGAAGTAAAACTAGAACTATTTACACCAAGGTCGGTTTTGACTATTTACATAAATACATCACAGTTTCCCCTTCCTTTTCTTTTATTCCTTCCTTACAGTGTTTGCTGCGGTGATTGTGGCCCCCTGCGTTACGCTCCCCACCGGTTTTCCCTTTGCTTTTCTTCGCTTTGGTTCAGGTTGTTGTTGCCCCTGCCCCCCAGGATGGTATGTTGCCTCCCTGGTGCTAGGGCCAAGGATGTCTCGGAGCGGGTACAGGACATTCTGGAGCGGGAGGGTGGATACCCAGTGGCCGTGGTACACATTGGTACAAACAACATTGGTAAAAAAAGGGATGAGGTCTTAAAAGCAGAATACAGGGAGTTGGGAAGGAAGTTAAGAAATCGGACCTCGAAGGTAGTGATCTCAGGATTACTACTGGTGCCACGTGCTAGTCAAAGTAGAAATGACAGGATATATAGCATGAATACGTGGCTGAAGGGATGGTACCAGGTTTCAGCTTGAAGGGGTGAGGGTGGTCCTAGTGAATGTTTACGCTCCAAACTGGGATGATGTAGATTTCATCAAAAGGCTGCTGGGGAAAATCCCCGACTTGCATTCGCACAAGCTGATTATGGGTGGGGACTTTAATACAGTCCTTGATCCCGACCTGGATCGGCCGTGCTCCAGAACGGGCAGGGTCCCGGCAATGGCAAGGGAACTGAGGGGGTTCATGGAACAAATGGGGGGGTAGACCCCTGGAGAATCAGTCGGCCGACGGGGAAGGAGTTCTCTTTCTATTCACATGTTCACAAGGTTTATTCTCGTATTGACTTCTTTATTATGAGTAGGGACTTTTTGGAGGGGGTGAGGGATACAGAATATTCGGCGATCACTATTTCGGGCCATGCTCCACATTGGGTCGACCTGCAGGTCTGCAAAGAAAGTTACCAGCGCCCACAATGGAGGTTAGAGGTGGGATTGTTGGCAGATGAGGGAGTGCGTGAGAGAGTGGGGAAATGCATGCAGAACTACCTGCAGGTCAGTGATACAGGGGAAGTCTCAGCAGCGGTGCTCTGGGAGGCGCTGAAGGCGGTGGTGAGAGGGGAACTGATCTCAATCCGAGCCCATAGGGGCAGAACGGACAGGGCGGAGATGGACAGACTGGTTCAGGAGATGATACGGACGGACAGGGAATATGCGGAGTCCCCGAGGGCAGAGCTACTTGGGGAACGACGGAGATTGCAGGCAGAGCTGGGGGCACTATCCACTGGGAAGGCCGTAGAGCAGCTCAGAAAGGCAAGGGGCGCGGTGTACGAGTATGGGGAGAAAGCCAGCAGAATGCTTGCACAGTAACTTAGGAAGAGGGAGACGGCCAGGGAAATAGGAACGGTAGTGGGCGGGGCAGGGAACCAGGTTGGAGACCCGGCAGGATTGAACAGGTATTCAGGGACTTTTACAGCAAGCTGTATACCTCGGAACACCCCACGGGGCCGGAAGGGATGAGGCGCTTCTTAGATGGGCTTACCTTCCCAAAGGTGGGCAGGGGGATGGTAGAGGGGCTGGGGGCCCCAATTAGGGCTGAAGAAGTAATGGGGGGCCTGAATGGGGGCAGTCGGGTAAAGCCCCGGGGCCGGACGGGTATCCAGTGGAGTTCTACAAAAAGTTCTCGGGGATAGTGGGGCCGGCGCTGGTTAGGGTGTTTAACGAGGCGAAGGACAATGGGGTGTTACCCCCGACGATGTCGCAAGCCACCATCTCGCTGATATTAAAACGGGATAAACATCCGGAAGCCTGTGGGTCCTATAGGCCAATCTCCTTGATTAATGTTGACGCTAAACTGCTGGCCAAGATCCTGGCGTCCAGAATCGAAGACTGTGTACCGGACGTGATTGTGGAGGACCAAACGGGGTTTGTAAAGGGCAGGCAGCTGGCAGCCAACCTAAGAAGGCTGCTTAATGTGATTATGATGCCTCTGGAGGGCAGAGAGGTGGAGGTAGTGGTGGCAGCAATGGATGCCGAAAAGGCTTTTGACCGGGTGGAGTGGGACTATTACGGGGAGGTGCTGGGACGGTTTGGGTTTGGGGAAGGCTTTGTGGACTGAGTTAGACTGCTATATCAGGCCCCGGAGGCTAGTGTAAGGACGAACAGGACGACATCTGAGTATTTCCGACTATACTGTGGGACAAGACAGGGATGCCCCCTCTTGCCGTTGCTGTTTGCATTGGCCATAGAGCCGCTGGCAATTGCTCTGAGAGCCGCAAGGGGATGGAAGGGAATGGTCGGGGGGGGGGGGGGGGGGGGGGGGGGGGGGGGGGGGGGGGGGTAGAACACAAGGTCTCGCTCTACACGGATGACCTGCTTTTGTACGTGTCGGATCCAGTGGCAGGGATGGTCGGGATTATGGAAATCATTGGGGAATTTGGCCGGTTTTCAGGGTACAAGTTGAACATGGCAAAGAGCGAGATGTTTGTGGTGAAGGCGAGGGGTCAGGAGAATAGGCTGAGGGAACTACCGTTTAGGCTGGTTGGGGAAAGTTTTAGGTATTTAGGGATACGAGTGGCACGGACTGGATAAGGATGCATAAGTTGAACTTGTCTAGGCTGGTGGAGCAAATGCGGAGCAAGTTTCGGAGATGGGATGCGCTCCCGCTGTCACTAGCGGGGAGTACTGATGGTGAAGATGACGATCCTCCCGAGATTCCTGTTTATTTTTCAGTGTCTCCCTATTTTCATTTCGCGGTCCTTCTTTAAAAGGATCAATAAAATCATCCTGGGATTTGTTTGGGCGGGGAAGTCCCCGCAGGTAAAGAGGGGGATGCTGGAGCGGAACCGTAGCGAGGGGGGACGGGCGTTGCCGAACCTCAGCAACTACTACTGGGCGGCTAACATAGCCATGATAAGGAAATGGATGGTGGGTACGGGGTCGGTTTGGGAGCGGGTGGAGGTTGCTTCGTGCAGGGGCACCAGCTTGGCAGCCCTGGTCACGGCTTCTCTGCCGCTCCCGCCGGTCAGGTACTCCACCAGCCCTATAGTGGTGGCAGCTCTGCGGATTTGGGGTCAATGGAGGGGGAAGCATGCGGGGGAAGTGAGAGCGTCGGTCTGGTCCCCAATATGCGATAACCACCGATTTGCCCCGGGGAAGATGGACGGCTGGTTTCGAGCGTGGCGGAGGTGGGAACGATGGCCGACTTGTTCCTGGAAGGGAGCTTTGCGAGCATGAGGGCGCTGGAGGAGAAGTTCGGGCTGGCAAGGGGAAATGACTTTCGGTACTTGCAGGTGCTGGATTTCGTACGTAGACAGGTCCCGTCCTTTCCACGCCTTCCACCAAGAGGGATCCAGGACAGGGTAGTTTCCAGGTGAGAGGTAGGAGAGGGGAGAGTCTCGGATGTTTATAAGGAGCTTATGGGAGCGGAGGACACAGGGACTGAGGAACTGAAACTCAAGTGGGAGGAGGAGCTTGGTGGGGAGTTGGAGGGAGGCGTATGGGCAGACGCTCTGAGGAGGATAAATGCAACCGCAACATGAGCCAGGCTCGGCCTGATTCAGTTCAAGGTAGTTCACCGGGCCCACATGACGGTGGCCCGGATGAGTAAATTCTTTGGGCTGGAGGACAAGTGTGCTAGATGTGCGGGAGGACCAGCGAACCATGTCCACATGTTCTGGGCGTGCCCAAAACTTTGGGGGTACTGGTAGGGATTTGCAGACGTCATGTCCCGGGTACTGAAAACAAGGGTGGCGATGGTCATGGGGTGGCTATTTTTGGGGTGTCGGAGGACCGGGGAGTCCAGGAGGGGATAGAGGCCGGCGTTGTGGCCTTTGATTCCCTGGTAGCCCGGCGATGAATACTGTTGGCCTGGAGGGATTCAAAGCCCCCAAAGACCGATGTATGGCTGTCGGACATGGCAAGTTTTCTCAGCTTGGAAAAAAATCAAGTTCGCCTTACGAGGATCACTATCGGGGTTCGCCCGGAGGTGGCAACCATTCATTGACTTCTTCGTGGGGAACTAATCGTCCCCTAATCGGAACTCAGTGGTTGGGGGGAGGGGGCGGGGGGGTAAAATAGTGTAGAGTCGGGGGGAAGAATAGGCGGGTCTTTTTGCGAGAGAGGAACTGTTATTTGCACTATGTTTTTGTAATTGATATTTGCACACTAATGTATATTGTTGCTGTTTACAATGCCAAAAATACCTCAATAAAATTGTTTGTTAAAAAAAAGAAACAAAAGACAATAAGAGGGAAAGTGTATGACAGAGAAGCCACAGTCAAAAATCAAAAAGAGCGAAAGTACAAGGTACAGTGACTGAGGGGTTCTCAGTGAATAGACCCAGTAATACTAAAAGGAATAAAACGGGAAGTAAAAACATAAATGGAAAGCGACGCGGCAGGTTGTTACATGAAGATATGGGTTCAACGAAAAGGAAAATTTAGGGGAACATTAAGAGGAAAAATAACTTAGGAGAGGTTACTGATCAAGGTGTTAAGATTCAAAACAGAGGTATAAAAGCCAACATAAGTGTACTTTACCTGAATGCTCGTAGTATTCGGAATAAGGTAAATGAGTTGATGGCGCAAATCATCGTGAATGACTATGATTTAGTGGCCATTACTGAAACATGGTTAAAGGATGGTCATGTCTGGGTGTTAAATATCCAAGGGTATCAAACTATTCGGAAGGTCAGAGTGGATGGTAAAAGGAGGTGGTGTAGCTGTTATTTAAGGATGATATCCGGGCAATAGTAAGGGGTGACATTGGTGCTATGGAGGATATGGTTGAATCCATTTGGGTAGAAATCAGGAATAGTAAGGCGAAAAAGTCACTGATAGGAGTAGTCTATAGGCCATCAAATAGTAACATTATGGTGAGGCAGGCAAGAAACAAAGAAATAACTGATGCATGTAGAAATGGTACAGCAGTTATCAAGGGGGATTTTAATCTACATGATGATTAGTTTAACCAGGTTGGTCAAGGCGGCCTTGAGGAGGAGTTTATAGAATATATCTGTGATAGTTTCCTAGAACAGTACGTAATGGAACCTATGAGGGAACAAGCGGTCCTAGATCTGGCCTGTGTAATGAGACAGGATTGATTAATGATCTCATTGTTAGGGATCCTCTCGGAAGGAACGATCATAATATGGTGGAATTTAAAATACAGATGGAGGGTGAGAAGGTAAAATCAAGCACTAGTGTTTTGTGCTTAAACAAAGGAGATTACAATGGGATGAGAGAAGAGGTAGACTGGGAGCAAAGACTTCATGGTGAAACAGTTGAGGAACAGTGGAGAACCTTCCAAACGATTTTTCACAGTGCTCAGCAAAAGTTTATACCAACAAAAAGGAAGGACGGTAGAAAGAGAGAAAATCGACCATGGATATCTAAGGAAATAAGGGAGAGTATCAAATTGAAGGAAAAAGCACACAAAGTGGCAAAGGTTAGTGGGAGACTAGAGGATTGGGAAATTTTTAGGGCGCAACAGAAAGCTACTAAAAAAAGCTATAAAGAAGAGTAAGAAAGATTATGAGAGTAAACTTGCTCAGAATATAAAAACAGACAGTAAAAGTTTCTACAAATTTATAAAACAAAAAAAGAGTGGCTCAGGTAAATATTGGTCCTTTAGAGGATGAGAAGGGAGATTTAATAATGGGAGATGAGGAAATGGCTGAGGAACTGAACAGGTTTTTTGGGTCGGTCTTCACAGTGGAAGACACAAATGACATGCCAGTGACTGATGGAAATGAGGCTATGACAGCTGAGGACCTTGAAATGATTGTTATCACTAAGGAGGTAGTGATGGGCAAGCTAATGGGGCTAAAGGTAGACAAGTTTCCTAGCCCTGCTGGAATGCATCCCAGAGATGCTAAAAGAGATGGCTAGGGAAATTGCAAATGCACTAGTGGTAATTTATCAAAATTCACTAGACTCTGGGGTGGTCCCGGCGGATTGAAAATTAGCAAACGTGACACCACTGTTTAAAAAAGGAGGTAGGCGAGGACTTCCGGTTGCGGCTATGCCTGGGTAGGTCGCACGTTCGGCAGCTCCCGCCGTGAACGGACTTTTGGGCCCTCTTGAGGAGCCCCAGCGGCACTTGGACGACGATTCCCGGTGTGGGAAGGCAGCAGTAAGGTTCCCCCAGCACTGTATGGAGTGGACCAGGAGTGGAGCGGTCAAAAAAGTGATCTTGGAGAAGAGAGGAGAACGGGCGCGAAGAAGTAAGATGGCGGCGGGCGGAGACTAGGCAGCGTGGGCGCAATGGTTGCGGAAGCAGCAGGAGTTCCTGAAAAGCTGCTTTGCGGAGCTGAAAACAGAGATGCTGGCCCCAATGAAAGCGTCGATTGAGAGGCTGGTGGAGACCCAGAAGGCTCAAGGGACGGCGATTAGAGAGGAACAGCAGAAAGCCTCTGAAAACGAGGACGAGATCCTGGGCCTGGAGGTGAAAGTGGAGGTGCACGAGGCGCTGCATAAAAAGTGGCAGGAAATGTTTGAGGACCTGGAGAACAGGTCGAGGAGGAAGAATCTCCAGATTCTGGGTCTCCATGAAGGTGTGGAGGGATCCGACATCGGGACATATGTCGCCATGATGCTGAATACGCTAATGGGCGCGGGAGCCTTCCCGAAGCCCCTGGAGCTGGTTGGGGCTGACAGAGTCCTGGTAAGGACGCCCAAGGCAAATGAGCCGCCAAGGGCCGTAGTGGTGAGGTTTCACCGCTTCACGGACAGAGAGTGTGTCCTGAAAAGAATGGAGCAGCAGGTGGGAGAATACGGAGATGCGCATCTACCAAGACTGGAGTGCAGAGCTGGCCAAGAAGAGGGCAGGATTCAACCAGGCCAAGGTGGTTCTCCACCGAAAGGTGGTGAAGTTCGGGCTGTTGCAGCCAGCGCGATTGTGGGTCACTTTTCAGGACCGCCACCATTATTTTGATACGCCGGAGGAGGCGTGGACCTTTATTCAGTAAATTTGACTCGAACTAATGGTTTGCTATGGGTTTTGGGAAAGCTGAGGAGTGGGAAGGGGTGATTGGATGTGCTTTGTGTGTTTTAATGGCCATGGGTATTGTTTTGGAGGGGCCACTCCTCGCGTTCAAAGGGTGGAGGGGGGGGGGGGGGGGGGAGAGGCCCTGGGTCGTTGGGAATTGGGGAGAGGCTGCAGGAGAAAGGAGCTGCGCCACAGGGGGCGGGGCTGGCCCAGGTAGAAAATCGCATGCTTTTTTCCCGTGCTAAAGGGGGGGCGTGGCCCGACGGGAGGGGTGGTGCCGGAGGGGTGTCCGTATCGACTTGAAGGGGAAGGGGGGAGACTTTGACGGGGAATCTAAACGGGGGGATCGTTGGCAGTGGCGGGAGCGTCTGGGGTCAGCTGACTTACGGGTGTGCAATGGTGGGAGTAAGGAGGCTAGACAGTTTTCTAGCCGGGGGGGGGGGGGGGGGGGGGGGGGGGGGAGACTGGGTTGCTGCTGCATTGGCTGAAGGGGAGCTGGAGGTAAGTGGGAGAGTCGGGGCGGGGATCCCCCGTCTGGGGGGCTGGAGAGTGCGGGAGACTTGGGCACGTGGCTGGCCTAAAAAGGAGATGGCTAGTCGGCAGGAGAGGGGCCGGCAGTCCCCCGATCCGGCTGATCACATGGAATGTGAGGGGCCTGAACGGGCCGGTCAAGAGGGCCCGGGTGTTCACGCACTTAAAGGGACTGAAGGCAAACGTTGCTATGTTGCAGGAGACGCACTTGAAAGTGGTGGATCAGATCAGGCTGAGAAAGGGATGGGTGGGGCAGATCTTTCATTCGGGGCTGGATGCGAAGAGTAGAGGGGTTGCAATCCTGGAGAGTAAGCGGGTGTCGTTCGAGGCGCTGAACATTGTGGCTGATAATGGGTGTCGATATGTGATGGTGAGTGATAGGCTGCAGGGGACCTGGGTGGTGCTGGTGAATGTGTATGCCCCAAATTGGGACGATGCAGGGTTCATGAAGCACATGCCGAGTCGGATCCTGGATCTGGAAGCGGGGAGCCTGATATTTTAATACGGTACTGGACCCGGCACTGGACCGATCCAGGTCGAGGCCGGGCAAGAGGCCAGCTACGGCCAAGGTTCTCAGGTGGTTTATGGATCAGATGGGGGGAGTGGATCCGTGGAGGTTTGCTAGGCCGGCGGCCAGAGTTCTCTTTTTTCTCCCACGTGCATAAGGCCTATTCACGGATAGACTTCTTTGTGGTGAGCAGGGTACGGATTCCAAGAGTGGAGGGAACGGAATATTCGGCCATAGCTATTTCGGTCCACCTCCCGCACTGGGTGGAGTTGGAGTTGGGGGAGGAAAGGAACCAGCGCCCGCTGTGGTGCTTGGACGTGGGACTGTTGGCAGATGAGGAGGTTTGTTGGCGGGTCCGGGGTTGCATTCAGAGATACATAGAGGCCAATGATAATGGGGGGGGGAATGCGGCGGTTCCTGGACCAATTGAGGTTCCCAAGAGTGGAGGAGGGGCAACTGGAAGGCCCGGGGGCCCCGATTGGGATATAGAGGAGCTGGTTACAGGGTTGGGGAGTAGGCGGGCAAGGCCCGGGGGCCTGATGGGTTCCCGGTCGAATTTTACAGGACGTTTGTGGATCTGCTGGGTCCGCTGCTGGTGAGAACCTTCAACGAGGCGAGGGAGGAAGGGATTCTCTCCCCGACAATGTCTCGGGCGCTGATCTCGCTGATCCTTAAGCGGGACAAGGACCCGCTGCAGTGTGGCTCATATAGACCGATCTCGCTCCTTAATGTAAATGCCAAGTTGCTGGCAAAGGTCCTAGCCACAAGGATTGAGGATTGTGTCCTGGGAGTGATACACGAGGACCAGATGGGGTTCGTGAAGGGCAGGCAGTTAAATGCAAATGTGCGGCAGCTCCTGAATGTGATTATGATGCCCTCGGAGGGTGGGGAGGCAGACGTGGTGGCGGCAATGGACGCGGAGACGGCCTTTGATCGGGTGGAGTGGGAGTACCTATGGGAAGTGCTTGGCAGGTTTGGGTTCGGGGAGGGGTTCATAGGGTGGGTCAAATTGTTATACCAGACCCCGGTAGCGAGCGTATCTACGAACCGACGGAGATCAGAATATTTTAGGTTGTCTGTCCCCTCTGTTGTTTGCTTTAGCAATTGAGCCGCTGGCCATGGCGTTGAGGGAATCTAGAAACTGGAGGGGGTTGGTCCGGGGAGGGGAGGAACACCGGGTCTCGTTGTATGCTGATGACCTGCTTTTGTACATCGCAGATGCAGTGGAGGGGATGGTGGAGGTCATGCGGATCCTTCGGGAGTTTGGGGACTTCTCAGGCTACAAGCTTAACGTGGGGAAGAGTGAGCTCTTTGTGGTGCATGCAAGGGGCCAGGAAAGGGGGCTGGAGGAGCTGCCGCTTAAGAGGGCAGAGAGGAGCTTCCGATATTTGGGTATACAGGTGGCCAGGAGTTGGGGGGCCCTGCATAAGCTTAATTTGGCGCGGTTGGTAGACCAGATGAAGGAAGACTTTAGGAGATGGGACATGTTGCCACTCTCACTGGCGGGCAGGGTGCAGTCCGTTAAGATGACAGTCCTCCTTAGGTTCCTGTTTGTGTTCCAGTGCCTGCCCATCCTCATCCCCAAGGCCTTTTTTAAGTGAGTAAGCAGGGGCATTATGGGGTTTGTATGGGCAAGTAAGATCCCGAGGGTCAAGAGGCTGTTTCTGGAGCGTAGTCGGGACAGGGGTGGACTGGCGCTACCGAACCTCTGTAGTTATTATTGGGCAGCCAATGTGGCAATGATTCGGAAATGGGTAATGGAGGGATAGGGGGTGGCGTGGAAAAGATTAGAGGTGGCGTCATGCGTGGGCACTGGCTTGGGAGCGCTGGTGATGGCACCTTTGCCATTACCGCTGACGCGGTACACCACGAGCCCGGTGGTGGCGGCGACACTGAGGATCTGGGGGCAGTGGAGACGGCAGAGGGGCGAGTTGGGGGCCTCAATTTGGTCCCCAATACGGAATAATCATAGGTTTGCACCGGGCGGGATAGATGGCGAATTCCTAAGCTGGCATTGGGCGGGAATTAAAAGGATGGGGGACCTATTTATCGACGGGGCTTTTGCTAGCCTGGGGGCGCTGGAGGAGAAATTTGGGTTAACCCCGGAAACGCTTTTGGGTACATGCAGGTGAGGGCATTTGTGAGAAGGCAGGTAAGGGAATTTCCGCTGCTTCCCACACGGAGGATTCAGGACAGGGAGACCTCGGGTGTATGGGTGGGAGAGGGCAAGGTCTCAGCGATCTATCAGGAGTTGCAAGAGGCGGAGCAAGCCTCGGTGGAGGAGCTGAAGGGCAAGAGGGAGGAGGAGCTGGGCGAGGAACTGGATGAGGGCTTGTGGGCGGAGCCCTGGGCAAGGTTAACTCCTCGTCGTCTTGCGCCAGACTTAGCCTGATCCAGTTCAAAGTGGTTCACAGGGCACATATGACAGAGCACGTATTTTGGGGTGCAGGACTGATGTGTGAGGTGCTCGGGAAGCCCAGCAAATCACGCCCATATGTTCTGAGTGTGCCCAGCGCTAGAGGGGTTCTGGAGGGGCTTCGCAAAGGCTATGTCCAAAGTCTTGGACACTCGGGTAAAACCGAGCTGGGGGATAGCAATATTCGGGGTATCAGATGAGCCGGGAGTACAGGAGCCGAAAGAGGCCGGAGTTCTGGCCTTTGTGTCCTTGGTAGCCCGGAGGAGGACCCTACTAATGTGGAGGGATGCAAAACCCCCAAGCGTGGAGGATTGTATTAATGACATGGCAGGGTTCATCAAGTTGGAGAGGATAAAGTTTGCCTTGCGAGGGTCTGTGCTGGGGTTCTCCAAGCAGTGGCAACCGTTCCTAGACTTTCTCGCGGAATGTTAGGTGGAGGTCAAGAGCAGCAGCAGCAACCCAGGTGGGAGACGGGGGGGCGGGGGGGGGTTGGCTTGTTTTTATTATTGCAAGGGGCGTTTGCCCCATTTTTGTTCTTAGTTTGTTAGATAATTTAATGTTTAGTGGTTTAAGTTGTTGGAGTAAGGCCCCCCTTTTTTATTTTTCTTATGTATATTTTCTTTCCTTTTTGGAGTGTTTTGTAAAAATTTATTGAAAACCTTGAATAAAGATTTTTTTTTTTTTTTAAAAAGGAGGTAGGCAGAAAGCGGGTAATTATAGGCCAGTGAGCTTAACTTCGATAGTAGGGAAGGTGCTGGAATTTATCATCAAGGAAGAAATAGCGAGGCATCTAGATGGAAATTGTCCCATTGGGCAGACGCAGCATGGGTTCATAAAGGGCAGGTCGTGCCTAACTAATTTAGTGGAATTTTTTGAGCGCATTGCCAGTGTGGTAGATAACGGGGAGTCAATGGATGTGGTATATCTGGATTTCCAGAAAGCTTTTGACAAGGTGCCACACAAAAGGTTGCTGCATAAGATAAAGATGAATAGCATTAAGGGTAAAGTAGTAGCATGGAGAGAAGATTGGTTCATTAATAGAAAGCAAAGAGTGGGGATCAATGGGTGTTTCTCTGGTTGGCAATCAGTAGCTAGTGGTGTCCCTTGGGGTTCAGTGTTGGGCCCACAATTGTTCACAATTTACAATGATGATTTGGAGTTGGGGACCAAGTGCAATGTGTCCAAGTTTGCAGATGACATTAAGATGAGTGGTAAAGCAAAAAGTGCAGAGGATACCGGAAGTCTGCAGAGGGATTTGGATAGGTTACGTGAATGGGCTAGGGTCTGGAACATGGAATACAATGCTGATAAATGTGAGGTTATCCATTTTGGTAGCAATAATAGCAAAAGGGATGATTATTTAAATGATAAAATATTAAAACATGCTGCTGTGCAGAGAGACCTGGGTGTACTAGTGCATGAGTCGCAAAATTTGGTTTACATGTGCAACAGGTGATTAAGAAGGCAAATGGAATTTTGTCCTTCATTTCTAGAGGGATGGAGTTTAAGACTAGGGAGGTTATGCTGCAATTGTATAAGGTATTTGTGAGGCCACCTGAGAAAGGACGTACTGGCGTTGGAGGGTATGCAGACGAGATTCACTAGGTTAATTCCAGAGCTGAAAGGGTTGGATTAAGAGGAGAGGTTGTGTAGACTGGGACTGTACTCGTTGGAATTTAGAAGGATGCGGGGGTATCTTATAGAAATGTATAATATGAAGGGAATAGATAGGATAGATGCAGGCAGGTTGTTTCCACTGGCAGGTGAAAGCAGAACTAGGGAGCATAGCCTCAAAATAAGGGGAAGTAGATTTAGGACTGAGCTTAGGAGGAACTTCTTCACCCAAAGGGTTGTGAATCTATGGAATTCCTTGCCCAGTGAAGCAGTAGAGGCTCCTTCATTAAATGTTTTTAAGATAAAGATAGATAGTTTTTTGAAGAAGAAAGGGATTAAGGGGTTGGTGTTTGGGCCGGAAAGTGGTGCTGAGTCCAAAAAAGATCAGCCATGATCTCATTGAACGGCGGAGCAGGTTCGAGGAGCCAGATGGCCTACTCCTGCTCCTAGTTCTTATGTTCTTTGTGCCTCCTGGTTCTTTTATTGGGCTTGGCAGCGTGCCAACCCTACTTGGGGACATGCCAACCCGACGTCATCAATATGAGCCGGAAGTGATGTATCGTGGGAACCGGATGTGATGTAATGTGGGAATTATACATTGGACCGGACATGATGTCTAGTCAACACCGGATATGACGCTTAGTCACGCCCTCCTCAATAATTAACAGGGTGGTGGTGGTGAGAGATAGCTCCTGGTCTTCCCCAAGTCCAAAAATGAAAGTTTTGTATTTAAAGCCTTTTATTGTTTCATTTTGACAGTATGACATTTTAAATGACATTACAAGTACAATTGAACTAGCTGGATTCTTTTTTCATCTGAGGATACAGTTTAGGTTCTCCAGAGGTACTCGCTTCGCAAATAGGTGTTGGAGTTTGTCCGCTTGATCCAGCAGTCTAAACGTCCATTGATGTGTCCATGTGAGTTATTTCACATTTATCCACCAATTTACCCTTCACTGTGGCTGCCGTTCTAGACATTCCCTCTGTATGAGGGAATAAGGCTTTTACTTTGGTCAAATCTTCGACGTTTGGTTTTGTGCTTCCTTCTGTGATATTCCATTGCGATTTTGGATACTTCATCTGATATTTAATTAACAATTCTACTCTTATCCATCCTTCTACTGATTTTTGAAATATTAGGTCTGGACTCCAACCTGGGTCTGATTTAATCAAGATTTGTGGTGCGTTAGGAACTAATTATATCTTAGACCGTTTGGAAAGTCAACATGATCAGGTGTTCTCAGAAGTATTGGATCTGTGCTTTCCCAATGTGGTGTCAAATGTATTTCACCCACTAACGTAGATACTCCCCCACCCCTCCTGTGTCCTGGCTACGCCCTCCTGATCTTTGGCTTCCTAGTGTTGGCTATCAACAGGTCTTGGAACAATCAAGTGAATAGCCCCACGTTTTGTGGAAGTCTTCTTCCAACCCTTGAATGGCGAATTAAATTTTCTTCATTTGGAGAAATTCCGATAGGTCGGACAGCCAGTTTGCAGCTTTAGGTGGTGCTGTGGACCGCCAGCCGAGCAGGATTCTCCTGTGGGCGATTAGGGAGGCAAAGGCAAGGGCGTCGGTCCTCCTCCCCATGAAGAGATCTGGCTGTTCTGATACTACTACTCTCGGGCATGGCTCCACCCTCAACCCCACCACTTTGGACATTGCCTCAAAGAAGGCTGTCCAGTACCCAGAAAGTCTGGGGCAAAACCAGAACATGTGGGCATGGTTGGCCGGGCTTCCTTGGCACCGTTCGCATCTGTCCTCCATCTCCGGGAAGAACCTGCTCATTCTGGTTCTGGATAAGTGGGCTCTATGTCCCAATTTTAGCTGCATTAGGCTTAGCCTTGCACATGTGGAGGTGGAGTTGACCCTGTGCAGTGCTTCCCTCCAGAGTCCACACCCTATTTAAAACCCCAAGTCTTCCTCCCACTTCTCCCTTGTCTCGTCCAGTTGGGTGTTGACCCCCCTTAGCAGTCGTCCATACATGTCACCACAGTTCTCTTTCCCCAAGATGTCCGCGTCCAGCAGGTCCTCTAGCAGTGACTGTTGTGGTGGTCGTGGGTACGTCCTTGTTTCTTTTCATAGGATGTTTTTGAGTTGTAGGTACTTAAGTTCGTAACCCCCCCCCATCAGCTGGAATCTTTCTGTTTGGAGAAAAGACGCTCTCTCTTGGAGCATTGTTAACCTGTTGTTGGTGTAAAAGTTCTTAATCTGTCAGCCCCCCCCCTGTCCTGTCCCCATCTTTTGAAGGAGGCCCCCATGGTCGCTGGTGTGAACCTGTGGTTGTTGCAGATGGGGGCTTTATCGGACATCTCAGTTAGCCCGAAATGCTATCGCAGTTGGTTCCACAACTGGAGTGTTGCTACCGCCACTGGGCTCGCTGAATATTTATTAGGTGGGGATGGGAGTGCCACCGTGGCTAGGAGCCCTCCTGCATGAGCACCCACTCAGCTTCTGGCTCCTTTATCCACCCCTTTACTCTCTCTGCAGTCACTGCCCAGTGGTAATATTGGTAGGTTTGGAAGGGCTAGGACCCCATTGATCTTGTTCTCTGCAGTACTCTCTTTGGGATCCTTGCATTCTACCCCCCCCACATACAAACGCCATAATCAGTTTGTCCAGTGAGTTGAAAAAGGTCTTGAGGATGTAGATTGGGATGGATCTAAACAGGAAGAGGAACCTGGGCAGCACATTCATTTTGATCGTCTGCACTTTCCCTGCCAGGGAAAGTGGGAGTGTGTTCCATCTCGGCAAGTCCTTTTTAACTTCCTCCATCAGGCTGGTCAGGTTCCACTTCTGGATCCCTGTCCAGTCGTGTTGTGGATCTCTGTCCAGTCATGAGCGATTTGGATTCCTAGTAGCGGAATCTGTGCCATGCCTGTCTAAACGGCAGCCGCTACAGCTCTGCACCTCCCCCTTGCAGGTTCACCGGAAGATCTCACTTTTGCTCAGGTTAAGTTTGTAGCTCGAGAAGGCTCCAAACTCTTTCAAGAGCGCCAAGATTCCTTCCATGCTGCTTCGCGGGTCCGAGATGTAGAGGAGCAGGTCATCTGCATAGAGCGAGACTCTGTGCTCTCTGCCTCCTCTCCGGATCCCTTTCCAATTCTTTGCCATCCTGAGCGTGATCGCTAGTGGCTTGATTGCTAGGGCGAACAGCAGCGGGGACAACGGGCATCCCTGCCTAGTGCCTCTAGGCAGCTGGAAGTACTTAGTGCTGGTGGTGTTTGTCCGTATGCTCTCCGTGGGAGTGTTGTACAGGAGTTTCACCCGGGTGGTGAACCCTGTTCCAAGCCCGAACCGCTCCAGTACCCGAGGTACTTCCATTCGACTGTCGAAGGCCTTTTCAGTGACCAGGAAGACAATCACCTCAGGTGTTCTCTCCCCGGATGGGGTCATGATCACATTCAGCAGGTGCCTGATGTTCGAAGTCGGGTGTCTACCCTTGACAAAACCCGTCTGGTCTTCTGCAACTACATCTGGTACGCAGTCCTATTTTGCACAATATTTACCAATCACCAGTCATCATCAGAAAAAAAATGTACAATTTCCTGCCATTCGATGCCCATTTATTGTCAGGTCCTACTTACATAATAACTTTACCATTTCATCTAGATTGATATACTTTGACAATATGTAGTATGAAAATAGTATAATGGCAAGAAATATAGAAAACAATTACTTTTAATGCATGACAAGTAGCCGTACTGAGATGATGGTTATGACTCAATCTCAAGATTCTGATTTGAATTGCAATCTAAACATTCATTTTACAACTCACATTAAATAACAAAATAACTCTAATAAAATATAATCTTAACATGACCTTCACAAATAGAAACCATGACTTGTACATTACCTTGCTGACATGAAAAAAAATACATTTCATCTCCCTGAACAGATGTGGTATAATGTATACTGATCAGCACATTGAGCCCTCAGGTTTATTTGGCAAATAATTGCTACCTCAGTACTGACCTTGTTAATGTGAATCTGTTGCTGCTGGAACTGCTGTTTATGTTTCTCCAGAAACTGCTGATGTTGCTGCTGTATGACCAGCTGTTGCAAAGCCTGTGCGTTCTGTGGTAGCGGTGCTGACTGCGTTCTCCCTAATGGACGGTGCTGCCTAAGCTTGTGTATGGAAGGTGAAACTCTGTCTGGACCAACAAGCGACTGTGGGTGAATGGGCAACGCTCCCAATCCTGAAAGATACCAGTCTAAGATATAATGCAGAAAACAGCAGAAGAAAAAAGGAGGGGAAGAAAAGTGGCTGTTGAGTAATTATGGCAACAAGAGACTATTGCAGCCAGCCATTTTCTACTTCAAATACTCGGTTATAATTAACTTAATTTGAGGGAACAAAATCCAAGACAACAAAACTTTCAACATTAAAGACTTCTACAAACCTAAATCTGCAAAACAGCATTCCAACTCAATGTAGTGTAACAGTTTTAGCAGAGCTAACTCACCAAGTAAAGAAAAAATACTTTTATGCAATATAAAGATGAGCAAAATTCAAATAAAGTTGCATTTAAACCTATCGGCAGAACTGAAATATATAACAGAGGACAATAATATAGAATATCAATTGTCACAACATTTTCAATACGCATATGCTATTAAAAGGCACTTGATTACTACATCACTGATACTTCAGCATGCAACCTCCCTGACTATTTCAGTTGAATTCCACATGTCCTAACTAGAGAGATTCTGATCACCAAAACAGGTACTAAAAACACACTAGAAAATTAACACCTTTTCCTTTCTTTCTTTCACTAATTTTCTCCCTTTGTTTTAAAGCATTGATTCAATGTTGATGCACGATTCTAAACTGCCTATTCCATTAACTCATCCAAGTAACCATTACCATGAGCCTCTTCCATGAACAACGACAGGTTTTCAATAATGACATGGGGACTTCACACTCTAGCCTGATCCTGACCTCTCAATTTTCAGCTGGAATCTCTAGATAGCATCAAGAGTGTATAAATTAATTGAATAACTCAAGGATGCTGTAACTAATTCTATTCTTTCCATTGCCTTAGAAAACACATTATAGTATAAAAATTTCAGTATAAAAATGGGTCTTATATATTTTTAAAATAATAAAACCACATGATTATCAGAAATCATTTGAGTACATAAACTAGTATGGCGGGGGGTGGGAATCGGAGCAGCAGGCCAGCAAGTGTAGAGACTGGGGAAGGGCTTGAGACTAAGACAAAATAGCAAAGAGGAGAGCAGGCAGAGGGAGGTTGCTGATCTCAGTGGCTCTGGAGGTCTGGAGTGCTTTTGCTTTAATGCGAGAAATAAAACAGACAAGAAGGGTGAACTTAAAGCTTGGATTAATGTGGGAATTATGATATTGTTGCTATTACGGAGACATGGTTAAAGGAGGGACTAGACTGGCAGCATAATGTTCCGAGAAATCGATGTTTTATACGAGACAAAGGGGTTAGCAGAAAGGGTAGGGGAGTTGCATTATTGGTTAGGGAATATATCACAGCTGTGCTGAGGGAGGATATCTTGGAGGGATCTTGCAGGGAGGCATTATGGGTAGATCTAACGAATAGGAAAGGTGCAATCACAATGTCGGGGTTGTACTATAGGCTTCCCAATAGCCAGCGGATGTAGAGGAACAGATGTGTACTCAGATTCAGGAAAGATGTGAAAATAGCAGGGTTGTGGTGGGCGATTTTAATTTCCCCCATATTGACTGGGACTCCCTTAGTGCCAGAGCTTCGGATGGAGGGCAATTTGTTAGGTGTGTCCAAGAGGGTTTTTTAAAACAGTATGTTGATAGTCCA
Source organism: Scyliorhinus torazame (assembly GCF_047496885.1). NCBI lineage: Eukaryota > Metazoa > Chordata > Chondrichthyes > Carcharhiniformes > Scyliorhinidae > Scyliorhinus > Scyliorhinus torazame. The sequence goes on along the minus strand of NC_092708.1, from coordinate 183,921,470 downwards.
ACCAGGGAGAGGGCCTAAATGGACCTAATATTGAGGAATGAGCCCAGACAGATGACCAAAGTTTCAGTATGGGAACATTTTGGGAATAGCGATCATAATTCCGTATATTTTCGAATACTCATGGATAAGGGCAAGAGTGGTCCTCGAGTGAGGATGCTAAATTAGGGAAAAGCTAACTACAACAGAACTCGGCAAGAGCTGGAGAACGTGGATTGGGAGCGGCTGTTTGAAGGTAAATCCACATTTGATATGTGGGAGTCTTTTAAAGACCAGTTGATTAGAGTGCAGGACAGATTCCTACAATGTCCCTGCGAAAATGAAGGACAGAAGTGGCAGGATTAGGTAACCATGGATGACAGGGGACATTGTGAGACTAGTCAAAAAGAATAACAAAGCATACACAAGGTCTAGGTCACCAAAAATAGACAAAGCTTTTGAAGAATATCGGGTAAGTAGGAACATCTCAAAAAGGGAGGTTAGGAGGGCTAAAAGAGGCCATGAAATGTCATTTGCAAGCAGGGTCAAAGAAAATCCCACGGCCTTTTATGCATATATAAAGAGCAAGAGGGTAGCTAAGGAAAGAGGAGGCCCACTCAAGGACAAAGAAAGGAATTTATGCATGGAGTCAGAGGAAGTGGGTGATATCCTTAATGAGTATTTTGCACTGGTATTCACCAAGGAGAAGGACATGACGGATGTTGAGGCTAGGATTGGTGTATGAATACTCGAGGACATGTCAGCATAATGAAGGAGGAAGTGTTGGATATCTTAAAACGAATCAAGATAGAATGTCCCCTGAGCCGGATGGGATATATCCCAGTTTACTGTGGAAGGCAAGAGAGGAAATAGCTTGGGACTTAACAGATATCATTCCATCATCTCTGACCACAGGCAAGGTTCCAGAGGACTGGAGACAGAGATGGTCTGATTAACAAGTTTGCAGATGACACTAAGAAAGGCGGAGTTGCAGATAGTGAAGGGGACTGTCAGAGAATACAGCAGAATATAGATAGATTGGAGGGTTGGGCAGATAAATGGCAGATGGAGTTCACTCCCAACAAATGCGAGGTGATGCATTTTGGAAGATTAAATTCAGGTGTGAATTATATAGTAAATGGCAGAACTCTTATGAGTATTGACATACAGAGGGATCTGGGCGTTTCAGGTCCATAGTTCCATGAAAGTGGCAATGCAGGTGGATAAGGCAGTCAAGAAGGCATACAGCACGCGTGCCTTCATTGGCCGGGTCATTGAGTACAAGAGTTGGCAGGTCATGCTGCAGTTCTATATAAAACTTTAATTAGGCCACATTTGGAATATTGCGTGCAGTTCTGGTCGCCATACTACCAGAAGAACATGGATGCTTTGGAGAGAGTGCAAAGAAGGTTTACCAAGATTTTGCCAGGTCTGGAGGGTGTTAAGCTGTTAGGAGAGGTTGAATAAACTCGGATTGTTTCTGTTGGAAAGACGGAGGCTGAGGAGAGACCAGATTGAGGTCTTCAAAATTCCGAGAGGTATAGACAAGTTGAATAGGCAGAAGCTTTTTCCCAGGGTGGAAGACTCAAATACAAAGGGGCACAGATTTAAGATGAGAGGGGGAAAGTTTAGGGGAGATGTGCGAGGAAAGTTTTTCACGCAGACTGTGGTGGGTGCCTGGAACGCTTTGCCAGTGGAGATGGTGGAAGCAGGTATGATAGCAACATTTAAGATGTACCTTGATCAACACATGAATGGAGAGATGCAGATCGTTTGGGCAATAAGTAGTAGGTCTAAATAAGGAATCTGGATCAGCAAAGGCTTGGTGGGCTGAAGGGCTTGTTCCTGTGCTGTAATATTTTTGTTCATGTAGATTGTCAAGACCATGTTCGTCTTGATCACAATAAGTTGGATTTATATTAGACTTAAACTTGATCACTTCCCATTTTTGATGTAAAAGGAAACTCCAATTTGTCTCCACTACTATCTATCACAAGCCTATCTTCACTGGTCTATATAAGCACTGGGGTTCCTACAGTTCTAGGCGCTATGAAGTTCCCCTTATCAGCAATCTTTCAAATAGGGCCAGAGAAATTTGCTCACGTGCAAGCTTGATGCTCAAATAGTGCGACATCAAAGACATCCTGTGGGATAATGACTACCTGGATCAGATCATTGCTCGCAAACTCATTAATGGTCCCAAGGTCTTTGTTCCTAAAAAGTGCCCAGTCTACCTCAGATTACCGTAGAAGGATAAGGTGTCTCAAAATGTGAGCAACAGATGAAGCTAGCTGTTGCATACTGTTACTGGACAGTAGCAACAGGAGTGGTATTCTCCAATGCCATAAAGCCAAAAGAATGATCTATGTATCAACAAATGAGTAATGTGATATATGAATTTCAGTGCTGTTGTGATGCCAGGTACGTAGACTGTAGGCCCCATCGACAGGTAGGTCGTATCAAACAGCACATCCCTTCAGCAGTTCACAACAGACAAAGTACTGACCAAAGCCCACCAGCCCGTGCTTGCAAAACTTAAAACAGTGTCCAACATTATGTGTGATTCTGAGATTGGACACTTATTAAACAATTTTTATTGTGTTAAGAATTACCCTTAAACCCAATTTAAAATTATCAGCTGGGCTCACAGTGTAGCTCACTTATGCGTGCTAAAAGCTACATATATTCACACACAGAGCCCTGTCCTTTGCACACAGAAGGAGCACATCCACACATTTTGCCTTTTTCAACTAAACAAAAACTGGGATTGAGCCATTCCCTGGTCCATTTCCTATAGCAATGCCTTGACCAATCAGAATCGATCTATCTGGTTTGAATTTGAACAAATGCTTGACAGTTAGCTGTTCCCTGGTGCATTCTCAATAGCAACACCGTTATCAATCAAAGTCCAATTGCCAACTTTCCTCCTGTGGCATAAGGTGCTGTTCCCTTTACTGTTGGTACTCTTGCAGACTGCCCTGATGCGCAAGACAAAAAGCTTTGACAGCTTATCTTTGTTTCAGCAATACTCAAGAACCATAAAAATTTCTCTGCCAAGTAAGATTTCCTGAATAACAACTTAAATTAAGTAATGCATTTAACATAGTAAAGCATTTTGACTTTCGATGGCGGCCATGTGATTGACGGTCGTGAACTTGGTGGCTCCCGCGCGGAGATTTTTTTCTTATCTAAAGTCCCGATCAGACTTTTGATTTCAGTCCCGAAGTGCGAGTTTAGCATTGTGAAAGTGCTGGCAGACTTCTCGAGCAGTCTGGCATGCATTCAGCGAAAAGCAACGGAGGGAAAAAAACGGCAACAGACAGACAGATTCTGGAGAGCGCAGTCGAAGGCGTGATGGCGGCAGGCCCGGAACCTGTACTCCCGGCCCAATGGTCTATGGCACAATTAGTGGACTTCTTAACCACATAATTTCAGAAGAGGATGGAAACCTCGGAAGACCTGGTAAGGGCCATTGACCCGATAAAAGCAGCAGTGGAGAGGGTTGAGCAGCAGATGGAGTCCCAGGGAGCTTCACTTCAAAAAATGGAGGAGTCTATCACTGAACACGAGGACCGGTTGGCCGTGATGGAAGCAAAGCTTTCCGTGATTGTCGGCAGTTGTAAAAAGGTACAGGATAGAGTGGACTAGCTGGAGAACCGCAAGCGGTGGCTGAATATCCGGATAGTAGGTCTCCAGGAGGGGCTGGAAGGTTTGCAACCTTCGGAGTGTCTGTGGCACAGATGCTGTGAAAGCTGGTAGGGGAGGAAGTTTTTAAATCGCCCCAGAGGTGGATCGCGCATAGAGGGTGCTGAGAAGGAAACCAAAGGCAAGTGAACAACCAAGGGCAATGATGATACGTCTACATAGATTCCTGGACAAGGAAAAAATCCTGAGATGGGCTAGGCAGGCAAAGAAAAGCACGTGGGAGGGGAGCGTTATCAGAATATACCCCGATTGGGGGGGCGGAACTGCTTAAACGCCGTGCCGGTTTTAATAAAGTCAAAGCAGTTCTCCACAAGGAAGGTGTGAGACTTGGTATGCTGTATTCAGCCCACCTGTGGGTCACCTTCCATATAAAATAATACTTCTTGGACACCCAGGAGGAGGCGGATATGTTTCTTCGAGACCATGGGATTGGGATCTTGTAAATATGTTAAACTGTTAAAATGTTCTTGTTCTACTTGTAAGGGACTGTATTATTACTTTGACTGTTGTGTATTCTAATACTGTTACTATGTTCCTCTCTCCATCACTCTCCTCTCTGTTTGAGCTGGACTGGTGCTCACGGGCTGGTGGGATGGCGGGTGGGGGGTTCTGCTTACTTGGGTACTTTCCTTTTTATTTGTCTGGGACAGACCTAGATTCGCACAGGCTCATTCTGGGGGGAGATTTTAATACTGTCTTAGAGTTAGACCGATCTAGCCCGAGGTCTGGGAGGACGTCGGCGATGACTGGGGAGCTGTCAAAATTAATGCAGCTCATGGGGGGGGGGGGGGGGGGGGGGGGCGTAGATCCGTGGCGCTTTGGGAGGCCTAAGGCGAGGGAGTTTTCTTTTTTTTCTCATGGTCACAAATGTTATTCCCGAATTGACTTTTTGTTTTGGATAAGTCGTTGATTCCTGGAGTTGCGGGGACAGAGTACTCGCCGATCACAGTGTCTGACCACGCCCCTAACTGGGTAGACCTGCGGGCAGAGAAACTATACACTTCTGGACCTCAGTGGAGAATAGGAATTGGTCTCCTTGCGGATAAGGAGTTATGTGAAAGATAGGAAGGTGGCAGTCATAATTATACAGATCAGAACGTCACTGGTGAAGTCTCTGCCAGGGTGCTATGGGAGGCACTGAAGGCGGTGTTAAGGGGAGAATTTATTTCGATCCGGGCAAACAGGCTAAGGGTGGAGCGAGGAGAACAATTGAGATCGGTGGAGGCGATCTTAGCAGTTAATCGCAGATTCCTGGAATCACAGGATGAAGTACTATTGAGTGTGCGTCAGAGGCTCCAGATGCAGTTTAATTTGTCACCTCAGAGGAGATGGAGAGATAGCTGCATAGAGCCAGGGGGTTCTTGTACGAACATGAGGTAGGATGCTCGCCCATCAACTAAGAAAGCAGATGGCGGCTAGGGTTATAGGTAGACTCAGGGACGAGGGGAGGGAAAAGAGGTGGTTACAGACCCTGCGGGGCTTAATAACATCTTTGCGTCCTTCTATCAAAGGCTATACCAATTAGAACCACCACCGGGGTGCGAACTGAGAAGTAGATTCCTAGATGGGTTGGAGTTTCCGACGGTGGGTCAGGCTCGGGCGCAAGGATTGGGGGGGTTCGGTAGTTCTGCGGGAGTTGCTGGGGTGTGAATTTGATGCAGTCAGGGAAGACCCCGGGACTGGATGGACTCCCACTCAAATTTTATAAACATTTTGGTACGCTGCTGGGTCCGTTGATGGCACGGATGTACCATGAAGCACTGGAGAGGGCTCGATCCCCCACACTGTCGCAGGCCTCCATCACCCTTATCCAAAAAAAGGATAAGGATCCTGAGCAATGCGATCTTATCGTCCTATTTCCCTCCTGAATGTTGATGCAAAGCTTCTGGCCAAGATCTTGGCCACCTGTATTGCGTGCCAGAAGTGGTTGGAGAGGATCAAACTGGGTTTGTAAAAGGCAGAGCGTGGCAGCTAATATTCGGAGGCTACTTAATGCTATCATGATGGCCGCTGGAGGAAATGAGGTGGAGATTGTGCTGTCAATGGATGCTGAGAAGGCATTCGACCCAAGTGGTGTGGGCGCAACTATTTGACGTTTTGGAGCGGTTTGGGTTTGGACAGGGATTTGTGGACTGAGTTAAAACTGTTCCATACAGCCCTGAAGGCAAGCATCTAATGGGGTTAGTTCTGAGTACTTTACTCTGCAGCGTGGGACAAGGCAGGGGTGCCAGCTCTCTCCTTTGCTATTCGCTCTTGCGATCGAACCTTTAGTAATAGTGGAACATCAGCTTTCCTTGTATGCGAATGATCTCCTACTGTATGTTTCCAATTCCTTGGAGTCTATTGATAAGCTCCTGAGAATTTTGAATAATTCAGCTCCTTCTCTGGATACAAGCTTAATACGTCAAAGAATGAGATTTTCTTGATTGGCTCCGGGGGGCAGGAAGGGTATGGTGGCTCCTGTTTCGCCTGGCTAGAAAGAGCTTTTTCAGGTGGCGTGGGAATGGGCCCAACTTCACAAACTCAATCTGACATGCTTAGTAGAGGGGATGAAGGAGGAGTTCAAAAGGTGGGGCAGTCTGCCTCTATCTTTGTTCGGAAGAGTCCAGACTATTAAGATGGTGAACCTGCCGAGGTTCCTACTTGCTTTTCAGAGCCTCCCAATCTTTCTGCCAAAATCCTTTTTCAGCCTTAGGCTTTGTATGGGTGGGGAGGGTCCCCCATATTAAAAGAGTTTGGCTGGAGAGGAGTAAATGGGGGGTTGGCCTGGTCCTTCCCAATTTTCAATGTTACTACTGGGCTGTTAATATTGTTATGGTCCGAAGATGGTTGTTGGACCAGGGGTTGGTATGGTGTAGAGTGGAGGAGGCCTCGTGTAGGGGGACTTCCTGAAGGGCATTGGTTTTGGCTCCCCTTACTTTCTCGCCAGGTTCTCATCAAACCCAGTGGCGGTTTCCACTTTGAGGGTTTGGAACCAGTGCCAATTACATTTTGGTTTGGAAGACATGAACAGGAAGGCTCCGTACAGTGGCAACCACAGATTCATTCCAGCGAGCCTGGATGCTAGGTTCAAGGAATGGGACCTCTTGGGGTTCCACTGCTTTAAGAACCTGTTCTTGGATGGGAAGTTTGCGGACCTAACTGACCTGACAGAGGGCTATCAAATGCCCAGCAGTAATGAATTTAGGTATCTCCAGATAAGGGCATTTTTGAGCAAGGAGTTGAGTTCATTCCAAATGCTACCACCCTCGGGTCTACAGGAAAGGTTCTGCCTGGATGATGAGATTGGGGGTTAAGATCTCCAATGTGTATACTGAGTTGGCCAGTAGGGAGGAAGTCACGATGGTGTTGATGCTGCAGAGATGGGAGAGGAATTGGGAGGTGCGGTGCAGGGTTGAATTTAGGAGGAAGCGTTGCATAGGGTTGCATCCTCGTCATGTGCTAGGCTAAGTCTCATACAGCATAAGGTTGTGCACAGAGCGCAGATGACACCTGCTGAGCTGAGCCATTTCTTTCCGGAAGTGGCTGGTCAATGTACACGATGTGCCGGATCCCCTGTGAACCATGTTCATATGTTCTGGTCCTGTCCAAAACTAGTGGGGTTTTGGAAGAATGTTACGGATGTACTGTCTCGGGTGGTGGGGGTAGTGGTCACGACTTCTCTATGGGTAGCTAACTTTGTTCTGTCTGAGGATCCTGGTGTCATGGTGGGAAAGGGGGCCGACGTTGTGGCATTCACCTCCTTACTGGCACGAAGGAGAATTTTGCTTAATTGGAGGGCCACAGAATTGCCAAGCACTGGGTCATGGGTATGAGATCTTGCTGAGTTCCTTCATTTGGAGAGAATCAAGTTCACCATTAGAGGTTCGGATGAAGGGTTCTCCGTGGGGTGGAAGCCGTTCATCCACTTTTTCAAGAACTACTCGACCGTCAGCAAGGTGTGGGGGGGGGGGGGGGGGGGGGGGGGGAAGAGGAGAAGACATAGTACTTTTGGTTCATTATTTTGCTTTAATAAGAAAAAAAAATGTTTACTCTTTTTTTTCATTTGAGAGCGTTGGCATCATATTTGTGTATATGTAGGGGGTTCCTTTGTATTGTATTGTTATAGTGTTATATGCATTGTTAATATGTTATGCAGTGTTTGTTGTTGTTCAATATTATGGATTGTTCCTGTTTTTGTATTCTCTATATGCTTTGGATGTGCCTTCAATAAATTATCTTTCAAAAAAAAACCATAGTAAAGCATTTCAAGGTGCTTAACAACAGTGAAATCAATAAAAACATTTTTGACACTAGGCTGTAGAAGGAAAAATCTAAATGTAACAACAGCTTGGAAAAGGGTAGGTTTTAAAGGGAGTCTTAAAAGATGAGACAAAATGGCAAAAAAAATTAGGAAGGTAGTTCTAGAGCATATGTCAAGGTAACAGGAAGCTTAGCTGCCAATGGTGGAGGAAGTAAAATTGGGGACGGCTTTAGGCCAAAATTGGAGGAGCGCTGAGATCTCAACTGGCTTCTAGAACTGCAGAAGCCTACAGGGATAGGGAGGGGTCATGGCATGGAAGGATGTGAAAACTGATGCTGCTTGTTGGGGAAGATGGCGAAGGTCAGCATGCACAGGTTTAATGTGTGAATTAGATTTGGAGCAAGTTCAAGTTAGGGCAACAGACTTTTGGATGAGTACAAGTTTATGAAATGTGCATGACAGAAAGCCAGTCAGGAGTGCACTGGAAAGTCAAGTCTAGAAGATGTAGATGACTTTTCCAACACAGGATGCTGAGGCAGAATAGGAGTTGAACTATAGAGATGAAAGTAGGTAGCCTTGGTGTTGATGTAAATATCTGATCGGAAACTCATCTTGGAGTCAACACTGAGGTTGTGAATGGTCTTGCGCAATGCAAAATGCAGACAAGGAAGTGGAGTTTGTGGCGGGGACCAAAGACCACAGTCTTCTCAATGCTTATTTGGAGAAAATTGCTGTTTGTTCAATATTGGATGTCAAGCAAGCATTGCGACAATCAGAGACAGTGGAGGGCTCCAATGAGGTGGCTGTGATCACAGGGTTGAGTGTTATTGCTGTATATTTGGAACCAGATATTGGCTTTTTCAGATGATATTACTGGGGGGGAACATGTAGATAAGAAATAGAAAGGGATAACGACATACCATTGGAGACACCAGAGGTAACGGGGGGGGGGGGGGGAGAGAGAGAGAGAGAGAGAGAAAAACCATGGTAGATGATTCACTAGCTACAATCAGATACATAAGAATGGAACCAAGCTACTGTTTCACCCAACTGGACAACTGAAGAGAGATAATAGATGATGGTGCTATGGAGAGGTCAGACATCTGATGAGTAGGATTCAAACATGGAATTGTGGAAAAGATAGGCATGAATTTGGAAAGCAGCAATATGTTCAAGGACTTTGTAGAAGGGAGGTTCAAAATGAGATGGTAGTTTCAAGAGATTAAGGAGGGTCAAGGGTAGGTTTGTTGAGGAGAAGGGGAGATGGCAGTAGATTTAGAGTGACAGTACCCAATGACAGTGAATTGTTAATAATATTTTTAAAATTTAGAGTACCCAATTAATTTTTTCCAATTAAGGGGCAATTTAGCGTGGCCAATCCACCTACCCAGCACATCTCTGGGTTGTGGGGCGAAACCCACGCAAACACAGATAGAATGTACAAGCTCCACACGGACAGTGACCCAGGGCCGGGATCGAACCTGGGACCTCAGCGCCATGAGGCAGTAGTGCTAACCACTGCAACTGTGAATTGTTAATAATAACATCTAAAATTAGACACAGTGAGCAAATTGATCAACAGTTAAGTTGGAATAAGATCTAAAGTGCGGGAAGTGGATCTCATGGACAAGGTAATCTCAGATAGAGCAATGCATGAGATGGCTACCAAAATTTAGAGTATCCAATTCTTTATTTCCAATTAAGGGGCAATTTATCAGGGCAATTCACCTACCCTGCACATCTTTGAGACCCACGCAAACACAGGGAGAATGTGCAAACTCCACATGGCCAGGATCGAACCCGGGTCCTCAGCGCTGTGAGACAGCAGTGCTAACCACTGCATCAAGAATCCCGAGAAACATGAGAGGGAAGTGTCAGGGCAGCTGGGTTGTTTGTCCAGAAAACTAGGGAAGGGAGGGGAGGGAGAGGCAAAGGCAGCTGAGCAGATGGTCTTTATCTTTATGACAAAAAAAAATTGTGAGCTCTACATATGGCATGGTGGCACAGTGGTTAGCACTGCTACCTCACAGCTGCAGTGACCCCATTCAATTCTGGCCTCGGGTAACTGTGTGGAGTGTGCACTTTCTCCAGTGTCTGCGTGGGTTCCTTCCAGGTACTCTGGTTTCCTTCCACCGTCCAAGGATGCGCAGATTAGTTGGATTGGCCATTCTAAATTGTTCCTTAGTGTCCATAAGGTTAGGTCGGGTTACTGGGATATGGTGGAAGCGTGGGCGCTCTTTCCAAGGGCCGGTGCAGACTCGATGGGCCGAATGGCCTCCCTCTGCACTATAAATTCTATGATTCATTCCTGGAGGTGAACTTTAAAACTTCTAGATGACCACAACTAATTCCACAGATTGGCAATTAACATCATTCGCTTGGTAACTAATAACAGGGATGAGAAGTCTCAGGACAGTTTTGTTCCAGTATTCAGAGAGGAGTACATAAAAATTGTAAAAAGGTGTTAAAAGCATATATAAATTACTTTCCCAGGAATGGCTCTCCTTCGGACGTCGGAAAAAACAAGCAACAAAACCAACAGAAAGTTGCAAAATGGAACTTGCAAGGAAAGTTTATTTTATTGCCCATATCATGGTGAGGGACTAGTATTGCAAGTGCTGGGGAATGCAATATCGAACACCAGAATCATGGTTAATTATTACTCAGTACTCCCAATGGCATATCAGGAAGTTCTGCACCTCAGCCAATGATTTTCTGGTCATTAAAACTCAGTCAGAAAAGCCATGGCTACTATTGAAAATCACAGTATTGGTCAGAATCGAGCCAAGAAGGGTAAAGTATGACCAAATGCAGAACAAAGCTACCCCAGTTCTGTCCCAGCTTTTTAAACAAAAACATATTTTTAGACAATATTAACTCACATCTTAAAACTCTTCAGAGAAAAAATTACTTTGAAATGCAATGACTATCATCACATAGGCAAACAGGGTACCATTTTCGGAACAGCAAGATCCCGTCAACAGTCTGGAGATGAATAACCAGTTAATTTGATTCTGTTGGAAGAAACCTTGCCCAGGATAAAGATTCCCCATTCATCATCAAATAGCATCAGTGATTCTTTAATTTCAGCTGTAGTACTGGAACCAGCATGTTTTAATCATCTACATCCCCAATTCCCGACTGTAGGAAAACACACCTTAATACACACTTAACTAACATTTCCACAGCAGCTCTTTGATCAAGTTTAACAATGTAGTGTCAAAGTGTGGCCAATTATGCAGAATCCACAGGTACTAGAAACATGGGGCACTGACACCTATCAGAGAGAGAAGACTCATCGGTCTGGGCTGATTCAAATTCAAAATAAGTGAAAGAAAGTGTTTGAATCTTCTGCCCCTGAGCTTGTTTATTTTGTTAAATATGGTATTGCAATGTTGAGGAAAAGAGAATCTTGCATCGAAACACGTGCAACTGCAGAAAGGGGAACTTTTAGTAAGGAACAAAATCCACCTATAGGTCAGCAAAATTAGGTTAACAAGAGTAGGTCATATGCACCAAGATGTAAATGTTTTTACTAAACAGAAAAACATTTTCAAACATTTTGAAGTTCCTCCAAGCACTGATGCTTGACAAACAAGCCAACAGTCAACCAATTCTTGAGCTTCTGCCACAACAGCTTTTGAGCCAGTTGCTAGTAGCTATCCCAGAGTGACTTGGGTGTCTCAAACTCAAATTGTAAATGAACAGGCTATGGTCACAACTCTAATAGTGATTATTAGCTAATAAGTGTTTAATACATGCATTTAAAAATCCTTCGACTATTATTTCAAGAGATATTAACACCTCTGTTAAAAAGGTAAAGGAATTTCATATGAGTACACTCTTTTCTACCCCAACCTTTTCACTGTGTAATTTCAAAGGCCCAGAAATCAAGTTTCCTTTTCTTTTTTAAATATACATACCAGATACACATTGTTGAATCCCTAGTTTTCATAATAGTCCATTAGAAAAGATAAATCACCTATACGTATCTGAATCATTATGGAGTTACTTACCAGTTACTAGTGGACTCTGGGGTGTAGGTTGGTCCAACAAGACCATATGCTGCAAGAGAGGTGTATGCCCACTACTGCCATCTTTATCCAAAGTGGCGATGTAGTGTGGCAGATGAGTACCAGCAATAAATGGAGTGTTCAATGGGAGTCCTTGCATGCCCACTCTCTCACCTTCTGCTTGGCCAGAGGCTCCCTGTACGCAAATAAAAAACACATTGAACATTTTGGTAGTAATAACCATAGATATAAATCTCCGCTATAATAGAGATGTGAGAAGTTGTATAATATGCATCTCACCAAGATATTGATAACTTAACTGAAACAAAGCTTCAGTAGAAATGCAGGGGAACCCGAGTAGAACAGAATTGAGAACCTGGGCGAGATTCTCCGCTCGCCGGGGGCTGGCGTGAATCCCACCCCCGCCGGTTGCTGAATTCTCCGACACTGGAGATTCGGCGGGGGCGGGAATCACGCCGCGCCGGTTGGCGGCCCCCCCCCCCGCGATTCTCCAGCCCGGATGGGCCGAAGTCCCGCTGATAGAATGCCTGTCCCGCCGGCGTGGATTAAATCACCTCTCTTACTGGCGGGACAAGGCGGCGCGGGGCGATCCGGCCCCGGGGGGTGCCCCCACGGTGGCCTGGCCCGCGATCGGGGCCCACCGATCCGTGGGCGGGCCTGTGCCGTGGGGGCACTCTTTTCCTTCCGCCTTCGCCACGGTCTCCACCATGGCGGAGGAGAAAGAGACTGCCTCCACAGCGCATGCGCGGGGATGCAGTGAGCGGCCGCTAACGCTCCCGCGCATGCGCCGTCCGGAGATGTCATTTTCGTGCCAGCTGGCAGGGCACCAAAGGCCTTTTCCGCCAGCTGGCAGGGCGTAAATCAGTCTGGCGCGGGCCTAGCCCCTCAAGGTTAGGGCTCGGCCCCCCAAGATGCGGAGGATTCCGCACCTTTGGGGCGGCGCGATGCCGGACTGATTAGCGCCGATCTTGGTGCCGGTCGGCGGACATCGCGCCGATACTGGAGAATTTCGCCCCCTGTCTTTGAAGTATCAGTAAATTATTATGCATCTCTTTCAAAGTTCACAAATGGGGAAATCTTAACACATGCATATACACATTGATTATTTTTGGGGTATAAAAATAATGAGTCTTATTTAAAATAAATTGTTACAAGCAAGTAATATAGTGTTATGCTAAATTATATATTTAAATATAAAACCCTTAAAACCATTCCGACCAACGTACCCAATTTCAAAATGTATGAAATTGTAAAATGTAAAACGTTCTATGGGATTCGATGTCACAGATGTAATTTCTGTGTATCTAAATAGAGGCAGAACCAATTTGCTGAATATCCTCATCCTGAACTAGAGTGGGATTGCAAGAGACATGGAAACAAGAGCAGAAGCAGGCTATTCAGGCCTTCAAGCCTGCTCTGCCATTCATTTATGATCATGGCCGATCACCCAACTCAGTAATCTATTCCTCCTTTCTCCCATATCGTTTGACCGCTTTTGCCCTAGTTATATCGAATGCCTTCTTAAAAATATACTTTTTGGCCTCAACTACTTTCTGTAGGCTCGCCACTCCCTGCGTGAAGAACTTTTTCCTCATCTCAGTCCTAAATAGTCTACCCCTCAGACTATGACCCCTGGTTCTGGACTCACACGTCATCGGGAATATCCTTCCTGCATCTTCCCGGTCTAGTCCTGTTAACATTTTATATGTTTCTATGAGATCCCCTCATTCTTCTAAACTCCAGTGAATGTAATCCTAACTGACATAATCTCTCCTCATACATCAGTCCCACCATCCCAGGAATCAGTCTGCTAAACCTTTGCTGCACTCTCTCCATAGCAAGAACATCCTTCCTCAGATAAGGAGACCAAAATTGCACACAATATTCCAGGTGTGGTCTCACCAAGGCCCTGTATAATTGCAGCAAGACATCCCTGCTCCCTGTACTCGAATTATCTCACCATGAAGACCAACATATTATTTGCCTTCTTTACCACCTGCTGCACCTGCATGCTTACTTTGACTCGGTGCACGAGGACACCCAGGTCCTGTTACACATTTCCCTCTCTCAATCTATAGCCATTCAGATAATAATCTGCCTTCCTGTTTTTGCTCCCAAAGTGGATAATCTCACATTTATCCATATTATACTGTATCTGCCATGCATTTGCCCACTCACTCAACTTGTCCAAATCACACTGAAGCATCTATGCAGCCTCCTCACTGCTCACCCTCCCACCCAGCTTTGAGTCAGCTGCAAATTTGGAGATTTGGAGGGGGCGGCATAGTATTTAGCACTGCTACTTCACAGCTCCAGGGACAAGGATTCAATTCCGGCCTCGGATGACTGTCTGTGTGAGAGTTTGCACTTTCTCCCAGTGTCTGCGTAGGTTCCTTCAGGTGCTCCGGTTTCCTCCCAGAGTCCAAAGAGGTGCAGGTTAGGTGGATTAGCCATGCTAAATTTCCCTTAGTGTCCAAAAAACGTTGGGTGGGGTTGCTGGGTAATGGGGGTAGGGTGGAGATGTGGGTTTAAATGGGGTGCTCTTTCTCGGGGTTGGTGTGGACTCGATGGGGCGAATGGCCTCCTTCGGCACTGTAAATTCTATGATTCTACATTTTGCTCCCTCATCTAAATCATAATATAGACATAATATATATACACACATATATATAGTGAAGGTCCTAGCACCAATCCCTGCGGTACCCCACTCGTCACTGCCTGTCATTTGGAAAAAGACCCATTTATTCTTACTCTTCGTTTACTGTCTGCTAACCAGTTTTCTACCCATCTCCATACACAGCCCCCCATCGCGAGGTTTAATTTTACAAAGTCTTATGTAGGACTTTGTCAAAAGCCTTCTGAAAGTCCAAATATCCATCCAATGGCTCCCCCTCGTTAATTCTACTAGTTACATCCTTGAAGAATTCCAGTAAATTTGGCAAGCACAATTTCCCTTTTGTAAATCCATGCTGACCTCTGTCCAATCCTGCCACTGTATTCCAAGTGCTTTGCTATTAAATCTTTAATAATAATGGACAATAGCATTTTCAGACAAAGCTGAAGTGTTTGGCAAGTGCCTTCAGATAAAAGTATTGAGTGCATGATTGCGCTCCACTATTTCCTCATGATTGGGGTTCACTCCATCTGTCATTGAGAAATGGTCGAATACAACAAACACAGAAAACGCGACAGACCTTGACCATATCCAGGCTATAAAACTGACAACCTGTGCTCAGGCATTAGTTGTCCCCTTAGCCATGTTGTTCCAGTAAATCGAGGACAATAGTAACTACTAAACAGTGTAGATATGTCCTGTCTACAAAAACTTGGATACATCTAGTCCAGTAATTACCACCCTATCAGCCTCCTCAATCACCAATGAAATGATGAAACGGGTCAAGAGTGTGCCACCAAACAACTTCTACTCAATAACATCTTGCTCATCAACCCTCAGTTTTTGTTC